>NC_137811.1:7671240-7791240 GCF_963921795.1 Nannobrachium achirus
TGGCTCAGGTGCAATGTTGGAAGCTAATTAATTTCCATGCCTAATGAGGGGAATTAAATCACCGGGGATCTTTTCAAAACATGCTCAATTTAATTAATAATGTAATTATAGGGATGGACAACAATAGTATATCAGAACGGTTGTTAATACAAAACACCCCAAAAAGTAGATATCGTTACTCTCGAGTGGAAACCTTGTATGTCCAAAACTGTTACATTTTAGGAAATAAATGATAATAATACAAATGGGTAATAATAATAAAAATCATATTGCTACTATTAACAACAGTATTCATATTAGTAATACTATTATGTTGCATTCTGGCGTTGGTCAGGCTTCCTATGTGCCAAGTTCTGCCAACTGTTGCTACAAATGTTATGTAGGCCTACCAGGACACATACTGTATGTTGTCATAATAATGCAGTTTTATTTTCATATCAATAATACATCCATTACTCTCACTGCAAGGCTCACTGCCTATTTTAATCTTTTTGCTGTGGTTAATCAATTATTGTTGTGTTTTCTAAAGCTGTTACCACCGAGGAGATGATGGCATGTCATGGTCGTACCGATGGCTCTGCAAACTTGTAGGGGTAATGGGAACTGCACTGCCCTCAACCTTCAGATGGCTTTTGCTGACAGCCCAGCCCAAAGCCATCCCAACCATATTCCATATTCCACACTCCATATTTGGGCAAAAAGTGGAGACGGACAGACGGACTCCTGGAAGTAGGAAACATGCAAACAGCACCTTCAAGCATCTCAAAGTGTGCTATGACCAATGCACAAACTCTACTTTATTGTGGGCTCGCTGAAAGCGAGCACACGTACCGGTATGTTATCTTCATTATTTCTTTATATGTCAGTCAAGTTCTCCTCAAAATGTTGTACCGACAGTACAAAGGCAGGGCCCTTAGCCAATGAGGTGCAGCCAAAGGGTAGATCTTTATGCCCATACATGGTCTTACATGCGAGCCCACACTGTTTCGTAGGAACAGTATTTCTAGTTATTTCCTGATTTACTGTAAAACTAACTATTATACTTGCCTTTATATGAGGAGCTCTTTTGAGCAATCTTCATAAGGTCGCGGGTGCAAGCGGACGAAATGGGTTTCCTCAGAAGGGTGGCTTGTATCTCTCTTAGAGATAGGGTGAGAAGTTCAGTCACCCGAGAGAGACTTGGAGTAGAACCGCAGCTTCTACACTTGGAAAGGAGTTCGGGCATCTAATACGGATGCCCCCCAAGCGCCTTCCTAGGAATGTCCTTGATGCACGTCCCACTGGGAGGAGACCCTGTGGCAGACCAAAGACCATATGGAAGGATTATATCTCCAAACTGGCTTCGGAACGCCTCAGAAGTTGCTCGGGATAAGGAAATCTGGAAGTCTCAGTTGGAACTGTTACCCCTGCGACCCGTTTCCGGATAAGCGGTTGAAGATGGATGGATGGATACTTAGATACTTTGAAGGAAAATCCATTAGAAAACCAATGAGGCCAGAAGGACCAGCTCTGCTACTAGAGCCTGACGATTCTGGTGGTCCTTGTCGTCAGTTAGGCGACAAGGTCACAACGATAAGTGACCTATTTGCCTCTAGAGCTCAAGGCCAAGACCAAGACCTAAGACGTTTTTCAAAGGCTGTTTATTTGTATTTTAAGCTTGTATTAGCTGCCTGTCATCTATAACCTGTGAAATTATCCACAGTCTGTCTAAAAGTGTGGTTATTTCTCTGCTTATGGGTGATATTCATCTAATACAATTTTGATACAATGGTCTGTTCAGTTGGTCAATTCATAACATGAACGGTAGATATGTTTTGGCAAAAGCCAACCAATCAGAGGTATCTGTGCCTCCGTGTTTATGACACCATACTAATTTGTTCGGCCTAAACACATTCTAAATCAGGGTAAACCAATCAGAAGCCTCTGTGCCTATGACATCATGGACAAATCAACAAAATCGAAATGTTTCATTGGTCTGGCTAACTCATGTCATCTTCATTAGTGACATCATCATTTTTGTAACAAAAAGTGGGGCATAGGAGCGGTTTGCACCGCTCAAAAATAATATTTCATGGTTAACAAAATTATATGACACCATGTATGTGTGTATATAGCGTGTCTATTGTGTGTCACTGTCACCTATGAAACACCACTTCAGAAAAATTACAAGAAATTGAACAAAAACATAAAAATATAAAGTAAAGAAAAATTCTGCAGGTAAAAAGGAAAAAAAAAACATAAATGACCAAACCACACTATTTTGATTAACAGGGAAGGTCCCGGATCCAATCAAATAGGTACCGGATCCACCGGATCCAATCAAACAGGTGGGGAACATGTTCCCCCATGTTCCCTTCACAAATTAAGCACTGAGTCCAACCCAGCGGTGCCTGGAAAGAGGACATAAAACAGATGATAGGTCTGCAAGCCGACAGCGACACAATCAGGGTGTTGACAGAAGGGAAACAGTCATGGGTCAAAGTGGGTCAATCAAAGTCATGGACGTGGGCTGCAACAGACAATGTCCAGGATGTGATCAAGACTTCTGCCACAGATTCCATTGATGTCTCTGGGAAGAAGGCAGGCTTAGGGCTTGGGGTAATAGCTCTGGTCGTCTCAATGATTGTAGGTGTGGTGCTCACTGTCTGGTGGAAGAAGGGTTCTATATATTTTTTTATATAGATATATTTTTTTAGATTTACCAGACTGTAAACCCCCTCGAGGGCCCTGGGGGCAATATTTATTTTTGGTGCCCCCTCCCAACCAACGTGCACTCTCAGCTTGGATTTTAAAACATGATGATCATCTGTAGACCAAGAAAGCCCAAGTAGATAACAAAGGAGGGGCCCTCACATTTGATATTTGATTAACTTATACATTTCATTTTAGTGAATTGGTGATGACCACATTGTCCAATTCCCCCAAGGGCCCCTGAGAGCCAAGGGCCCCTGGCCCCTGCCCCATGGCTAATCCAGCCCCCTGCCGAATCCATTTACTTTGGGTCGAGTCACAAACTCAGCAAAGTAGATGACACTTTAACATCAAGAAAAGAAAAAAAAAATCTCCTACCTGGGTTGCATCTTAGAGGCAAACCTGAAAAAATTACGACCAAGGTAATCAAAAAAGTCAACCAAAGAATTTGTTTTTTTTGCAGAGGGTTGCCCCAATGCCCCGCTGGTCAATAGTAAAACATAGAAGACTCTAGGAGGAGCACTTATTCTGCCCCTCGTTTAGTATTGCGATGCCGCAATTGGTCAAAGTCAAAGCTTTAAAAGAAACTGATTAGGGTCCTGTTTGGCCTTCCTTCTCTTGCCCACCTCGATGCTTATAACTATATAAGTGTAGGGTTGCTCACGAGTACAGCATCTTTCAATTGGCCTGGTGTACAGGATACACTACACCACCAAGTAAGGCATTCACAAATAGTGATTTTTAGTATTCTAATTATTCGACCTCAAAGTATTCGAATAGTTGGATATTCGACAGGACTGGCCAAACTGTCAAATATTAAGTAAGCAAGAGGCGAACATAGCAGATCTACATGCTCACAACGCCTTGCTTTGCGAGGCGTTGTGAGCATGTGCTATTTTCACAATATTTATCTGCGGAACCGAGTCACATTAAACGTAATACCTACAATTCCAAGTCAGGGTGGGGGTTCCCAGTTCAAATATGTTTATTTTGGGGGTCACGGCCTAAAAAGGTTTGAGAACCCCTGGTATTGAGCATTAACAAATTCATCCACCAGGGGCATTGACAACTCATTCTTATGACTTCCTATCTAGCCAAGCTTTATAAACTATATATTCTTTTAAAGAGAAAACAATAAAAAAAAAGAAATAAGCAGATATTCGACTTCGGTGAACAACGTCAAATAGTGACTTTGATATTCGAATATTCGAATATTCGAATATTTGGTGAATGCCCTACCACCAAGATACCCATGTACCTGACAAAATACTTCCTAAACGTCAAGGATGTCCATACTTATAACACAGGAGGCAGCGCAACAAATTACGTTCAACCCAGATTTGACTCTAATAAAGGCTCAAATTTGTTATCCTGCAATACCACTAACATGTGTAATAGGGCATTAACGAAAGGCTCACATTTGTTATCCTGCAAGCAATACCACTAACATGTGTAATATGGCATTAACGAAAAAGTCGACAAGTCAACTGAGTAGCCTTGTCGAAGTCGAAGTTGAAAAAAATAAATAAAAAAATCCTTTGTATTTTTTTCAATCATAATTTTTGCTCCATGTGTGCGTCTGTACAGCATTCAAACAGTAGAATTGCTTAATGTCAAGGACGGAATGATCCAGTATTACAGTGCTACATTACATTTGGTATAACATGGTTCTATTGTGAAAATAGCAGATCTACATGCTCACAACGCCTCGCGAGTTGTGAGCATTCATGCAGATTGTCTATTTTCACAATTTCTCCCTCTATATTTGACAATTTGGTTAATGTTTAATTTGTCATTTTAGAGGTATTAAAAAGTCCTTAAAATTGGCACTTTAGAAATGTGAAAATACCCTCTATATTTATGTTGGTTTGTTTACAGTTGAGTGAGAAAACAATGTTGCACATTAAGTTAATCATCTGGGGACCCCCCAAAATAATTGGGGGGTTGTGATGTGATGACGTCATCAAACGACTTGTGATGACGTCATCACAAGTCGTTAATGCCCTAATGTGTAATGCCCTACCGCAAGCCCTAAAGGAGTGTACATCCCTAACTTCCTTCAAAATTGGTCTGAAAAGTCACCTACAGATGGCTGCTACTCGATAATTGTAATAGACTAAGGCTAAGCCCATACTTACCTCCTCTTTTCCACTGTAAATATCCTCCTTTTCTTTTAATTTTATTTTATTTGATTGATTTATTTTATTGATTATTTGATTTGATTCTTTCTTTTTTCTTTTCTTTTCTTTTCTTTTCTTTTCTTTTCTTTTCTTTTCTGTTCTGTTCTGTTCTTTTCTTTTTCTACTTTATTAATGCTTTTCCCCTTTTGTTATTGATGACCTCCTATGCAAAGTACTGTATTCTATCTGTCTGTCTTTCAATGTTATATGAGTTACATAAAGTGGGTCCTGTGTAAATATTCCGAAAAGCTTACTAGTTTACCTTGTACCAGTGATTTGTACTTTCACAAAACTCTACTTTTCCTATGCAACCTTCCAATAAATTATTCAATCAATCAATCAATCAATCAATCAATCAATCAATCATGCATAATGAGTACTTATCTACTTTTGGTACTTTAAGTGTATTTTGATACCAATATGTTGTACTTTTACTCAAGTATTTTTTTAATTCCAGACTTTTACTTGTAACAGAGTATTTCTAAATTGCAGTAATACTTTTACTTTAGTAAAACATTTGAGTACTTAATTCCACCACTGGTATGGTTAGTAAATATGTTACGTATTTTGCGACCTAACTTGATCTATGCACGTTTTTGTGTTGTGGCCATTACTTATCCATTACACGTTTGCTAATGAGATTGCGTTGTTTATTCAAACAATCTTCTTCTGTTATACTCAGCGGTCATTTGACCCTGCCAGTCAATGTAGTGAGGCAAGAAAGATCGATCATTGGAGTGATGAAACTCTCACAAAGCGAAGCGGTAGGCAGGGCATTCTCTGGAAAGTGTCATTTCAGGTCAAAGCTCTTGGGTGAGCGTTGAATGGTTACATTTCCTGTATTCCCCTCCCCTCATTCAGTGGTGGAACAGGTACTCACAATTTTATACTTAAGTAAAAGTCCCAATACTGCAATGTAGAAATACTCTGTTAGGGTGCACACACACACCAAAATACCTATGAGAGTGGAATACTCATTCCGCCAATTCATTTCAATGAGAATGGAGCGGTTTCATGCCAGATTTCTGCAAAAAACGCTCCATTCTCATTGAAATGCATTGGCGGAATACGGATTCCACTCTCATAGGTATTTTGGTGTGTGTGTGCACCCATACAAGTAGAAGTCTAGTCTAAAAGTACAAACTGTTTGAAAATAGCAGATCTACAAGCCTAACAACGTGTCGCGATGTGACGCGTTGTTAGCTTGTAGATCAGCTTTTTCCAAATAGCCTAGGTATAAAATAGGGCTTAACTCGTTAATGTATGTTTTACTATAATTTATATATGCAAAGTAACTAGTAACTAAGGTTCTCAAATAAATATAGTGGAGTAAAAGTACAATATTTGGATTTGGGAGGTAGTGGAGTAGATGTAAAAATATTGGAAATTGGAAATTCTCACGTAAATCACAAATACCTCAAAACTGTACAGTACTTACGTACATTTACTTACAGTAGTTACTTAAATTTACACCACTGGGCGTAGAAACGTTTTCCGGATTCCCCTCCCCTTACTTCCCGTAAGGGGAGGGAAGTCAGTGAACCAGTCAGGAGAGTCAGGATAGGTCGAGGAGTTAGAGGGAGCAGGGGCGTCAATTGGGTATGGCAGGGGTATGCAGCTGCCATACCCTGGGTCCAGGGGGGGAAATAAAAGTAACTTTTAAATATAAATCCATGAACGTCTCTCTGTCTATCTGTTCTGGTTATTATGTTGTTAAATTACAGTAAAATAACCACAAATGCAAATGTTACAACATGGTCACTTTAACAAGGTATCATAATTATATTCTTCCCATCTTGACAAAATGGTATATTCCCAGGTTCCGCAGGTCAGCTGCACAGGTGCAATGCATTATTGTTAATTGTGGCATGTTTACTAACATGCCAAGTTTAGCTGCACATGAACAGTGTTCCAGGCTGCCATATCCAGCCCAAGAAACCGTAGAAACCAGACATTGTGAAAATAGCCGATCTACATGCTCACAAGTGAGCTCACAAGTGAGCATGTAGATCTGCTATTTTCACAATAGAACCATGTTGTACAAAATGTAATGCATTTTTTTCCATGAGGATTCCCATCTTTGCCATACCCTAGCTTTTGCTTAACTGGCGCCACTGAGAGGGAGGTACAAAAAAGGGGGCCTGCACAGTGAAAAGGCAGGTTTTTGCACACTGAAGGAGGACGCCTGAATATGTATTACGAGTATAACCTTAGATATGATACTTAAAATAGGAACTTAACATTCTTGAACTCTTTTCGAATTTCTATTTTTAAATTGTATTCAGGTGAGGAGAAGACTGCTCAATTAAACATCATCTGCTCCAAAAGCCAACTGGTAAAAGAACAAGGTGAGTAAGGTACAATTATTTAGAGGAGAATACAATTGCATGTTTTCTTTTTCTTCTTCAAATCTGAACCTTTCTGAAAATTGAAATAATTGTTCCTGTTTTGAACCTGTTTATACCCCATTGCTATCTGCTATTCCTGCATTTGAATAAAAGACTGAAAGCTGTACTACAGTATAACCTTTTTTGTCATTATAACGTCTTTAAAAATATATTCATTAACTCAGGTCCTTTTTTTGGATCCTATGGTTTAGGCTGCAGAAGTTGTACATTACATGTTAAGGTAAAATAAAATGCAATACAATAAAAATATATTTAGAGCATCTAAAAGTGAGATGCGAGGCCCCGCTTTGTGTTACATGTTGTTCAAGGGTTCAAGGTTCAACTGTATTGTCAACAATACCGATTGCAAGTAAAAGGCACGTGCAATGCATTGTTGCGCTAAAAACCAACACTGCAGCTACAGTCTCAAGATAAAAGATGTTAAAGACTATCTATGGAAAACATACCTAAAAGTGCATACTGCAATTTACAGTAAAATCCTCAGTGTTAATTAATACATGATTGTGTAACTCTATGAGTGTAACAAATAAGGCTCCATTTGTTTTTCACTCTGTGCCTGCTCTAACCCAGGGGTTCTCAACCTTTTCAGGCTGTAAAAAAAAAAAAAAAAAAAAAACATATTTGAACTGGGGACCCCCGACCCTGACAAGCACTTGGAATTGTAGGAGTTGAGGCATTACATTTTGTTTCACTTGGTTCCACAGATACATAAACATAGCATTCCCATTGAAAAACAGAGTGCGCCTTCATAAGTAGATTTAACCACTTGAACCCCAGGGGGGTCCAGGGGAAAAATCCACCTAAAAAGCTTTTTTTTTGATTTATTGACCAATGAACAGTTGTGTGACTGGTTATGGGAAGCCGGCTTCCCATATGGGGTTTAAGTACTTCGAAGTCAGAGAGGTTCATAAAAATAGCAAATATAGCTGATTAGCTCAATGTTCTGGCAAACTACTGTATTGCCAATGGCAGGATGTGTGGAGTTTTGAAATGGCACATCTGTATATCACACATTACATTCTTGCTATTTCCACAAGTATCATCTCTTTCTTAAATTATTTTACGATTCTGCCAATGTTTGACCACGTAGGCCAAGTATAGTTTGTTAATTAGTTGCAGTAATGTTCCTTTTTTTAAATGGTCTTTTAATAAAAAGGTCTTAAAAGTTCTTAAAGGAGTTATAGTTCACCCCCAAAATGACTTATCTTCTATTGATTACTCACGCCATGGAGACTTGAGTTCAATACTATATTTATTTGTATTTGTCGCATTCCTAAGACAAAAAAAAAATATTATAGTAAATCTACCCCGATTGATTCTGGATGGCGACCCAAATGCAAGGACCTGAATGGGGACCCAGGGTTCAGGGGACCCTGAACGCATAGAGTGCGTTCATGTTCAGTGTGGCTTATTTACGAACGACCAGTTTTAAGCTGTGCGCCTTTTCACTCTGAACTCTGAAGGTAAACTTTCTGAAAAGCAGCAGTTGCTAAGTATGCTAACGTAACGTTGCTATTGAAAGGAGATGTAATTCATAACATTGGCATACCTGCTGTTAGTTTAAATGTTGATGCGTGTGAAACTATCAAGCCCAAACGACCAATTAAGCTGCAAATGCTGCACACAGTTGAGAAGCGACATGGCCATGAAAACCAACCAATCAAAACACTGCACTGACACACCACACCGTCAAACCCCAACTTCTGAGTAGGTTCGGTGAGTGCGTGCACTCAGCACACCGGTGCGCCGCGCACTGGATTTCCGAACGACAACGTACCAAGTGCACTGAATAAACGAACGACAACATGGCACACCCAGAGCCGATTCTGGGCCCACGGGGGCCCTAAGCATGATTTTTCTATGGGGCCTTCCTGCGGGCGCGAGCGTATATTATTATCAATATAGTATTGATAATAATATAATTTTTTATTGTTTTTTAATCAATTTTATAATGGGTTTAATTCTGGGTTTTGTATATAAATAGGCCAAATTGCAGAATCGTCATTCTAAGTTATTAACTCGGTTAAACAGTGACTTACACATACAATACATGCAGCAAAATTGGACTTGTTGCCTACCACGGCACCGATTGTTCTAGATATAATGAAGAAAATTAAATCTACAATAAAAATATAATATATCCTATAGATATAGTTATATGAATATAATAATATTTAGGGACTTGTCTTTAATATAGGCCACAGGCATAGACAGAGACAATGCATGCTGTGAGCTTGTAGATCGGCTATTTTTTTTTTTACACACAGTAAAAGATTTTGCTTAAAATGAAAGGGTTAAATTGGAGTGGTTACCATGGTTACTGAGTGTGTCTAGTGCACGGGCAGTGCTGTAAAGTAACTAAGTAGGCTACACTTACTCAAGTACAGCATTTAAGCACAATTCATTTTCAGGTTCTTTTACTTATACTGGAGTACTTCCACATCTCAGCGGCAAATATTGTACTTTTACTCTGGACTTTTACTTGTAACAGAGTATTTCTGCATTGCAGTATTGATACTTTTACTAAGTAAAACATGTGAACATTACTAGTAGTCTACATGGGACACGGGAGAGGGACGCGATACTATTGAGAGTGAGAACGTGCAGAACCCTGCGGTCATAAACCGATTCTCCGCTTTGAAAACTGTGCTTTTTATGACTTAATTACTTTATGACCAGCCTTACACAGAGGCGGAGAAGCCAGAACAGCAGCAGCAACGTGGCTCCGTCGTACAACACAAGTTACAACTGACAGTGCAATTTGAATGTGTGTTTCTGTTTACCTGATCGCTGTTGCTGCAGTTCCGTTTGACGCTTTTTCTTTCTCTCATATCCAGAAAGATAAACGTGCATTGTCAAAGCGAAAGTAAACAAACACTAGACTCTGAAAGGGGGGCGGGGCGGAAACTCCCAAAGATTTCCAGAGTCAAGAAATGTGGTCTCCTTTTTCTTTTTGGCCAATGGGACAATGGCAAAGAGCCGTGACAGCCAATCAGGGACAAGGTTAATCAGAGATGTGTCATTCAGGCTAAGATGGCAGTAGCGCTGGTGTCAAAAGACAGTTCGGTGCGTTCTTTTCTGCAGAGAGGAGGGGGGGCGGTGGGGGCCTTTTTGGTCGGGGGCCCTACGCAGACTGCGTAGTCTGCCTATAGGGGGCGCCGGCGCTGCACACCAGTGCGTTGAGTGCGCATTTCCGAACGCACCCTAGAAAACAAGTCATTTTGGGGGTGAACTACTTCTTTAAATTCACTGTCACCTGACCTTTCCCTCCCCAGGATGCGTTTAGTGTGTTCTTTGGTCCTGGTGCTGGGAGGGTTGCAGCTGACCAGTGCTCTGCTTGTGGCAGCCTGGAACCTCCACGTATTTGGACCGAGTAAGGCCAATCTTCCTGGTGTTCCTGGAAGTCCTCAATCTCCCAAAAAAGCAGCCATCCTGGAGTACATTGCCACGGTATGAAACACTGCAGGCTTTCACACCGTTTCTCTGGGCAACACACGTTTAGGTTGGATTTTGTCACAATTATTATATAATCGTCTAATCGCAATTATTTGACATTCCGGTAATCACAATTATTTTACATAATCGCAATAATTTTGTCATAACCGTCATAATTGTTTCCATGTTGAAAAATGCAAGCTTAGATCAGCTATTTCCACGAATTTCCACCAATATTTACAAAGTTGTCAAATATGTCAGTCATTTCTTTAACAATATTAGGTTATGTGTCATATCTGCCATGTGCAACTTCAAAGCCTACAAGCCAAACAGAAATGTAAATGTCAACAACAAAAAACATAATTAAATGGCTGATCACAATTATTTGAGTGACAATTAATCGTCATGTAAAATGTCATAATCGTGACAGCCCTAATTACTGCATGTTTTTTTTTGTGAGGGTACCTACTCTAGGGGACATGGGGAGTATTAATATCTGAATACTGAGATATCATTGATTTCAGCTGTTACAATTCCAAACATGCCGACATGACCCGCTTTAATTAGGCCTACTTCAGTCTATATTAGTAGCTTAATGACTAGTACTAGTCTTTTTTATGCACAATGTATTTGTATTCAAGTTCATAAAGTTAACATAAGAACATACAAATGCATTGGAAATTAAATAAAAATGTTACTTTTCAGTATTCCAATTCAAAAATAGCTAAAAAATAATTCAGGATTCCAATTCAAAAATAGCAAAAATTGCAGATCTACAAACTCACAACGTGTCGCGACGCGTTTTGAGCTTGTAGATCGTCTATTTTTGCTATTTTTGACTGTATATGCATTGTGGCCCTCTGGAGTGAGTGTGAAAATATAGTGGCCCTCTAAAAGTTGCCCACCCCTGGTGTAGAGGGTGTATCTCAGTAGAATTAACACATTTGTTGTTATGGGAAACAGTTGGTTTGCATTTTTTACATTTTCAATTTACATTCTATGATGAAAACATTAATGACAAGTCAACAAACGGGTAAAGAATAATGGCAATAATGTTTCCTTCAAATGTTGTTTTGTAGGTTATACATTACTTTGACATCATTGTGATCCAGGAGGTTATAGACAATAATCCTGGCGAGCCTGTAATCAATGCACTGATGACAGCGGTCAACAGAAACCAGTAAGACCATCTCTATTTCAGTGATTTTACATGGTTTTCAATCAATCTACAGCAGATCTACAACGCCTCGCAACACAAGGCGTTGTGAGCATGTAGAACTGTTATTTTCACATTTTCAGCCTCTAATATTTGACAATTTGTCCAATGTTTAATTTGTCATTTTAGACTTAGAGATATTAAAAAGTCCTTAAATTGCCACTTTAGAAATGTGCATATAGCCCATACACTTAAACTTTATGTTGGTTTGTTTACTGTTGAGTGAGAAAACAATGTTAACATTTAGCTAATCATCTGGAGACCCCCCCAAAATAATGTGGGGTCCCGAACACTGCCTTAAGGGACCTCTGGGGGCTAGACCTCCCCCTATGACTGATCTGTTGGGTTGTTTACAAGAGCAAGCATCCTCTGCAAGCAGCTTCATTCGTCCGTCCGTCCGTCCGTCCGTCCGTCCGTCCGTCCGTCCGTCCGTTCGTATCGTGTAATAAAAGTTCACTGAATTAAGCAACGTGTCTATGTATTCAGTTTCATTAATCCATAGGTCACCGAGCAGGAAATAAAGGACAGATTGTTATAAAATGACATTCTCCATAATCAGCAACACGTGGGTGTATCAAATATGATTTTATTAGATGCCAATCGTGGACATTAGAAAAAGGAGGCTTCAGAATACACTTGGACACCGGCACTTCTGAATGTAAGAGATGTGTGTGTGTGTGTGTGTGTGTGTGTGTGTGTGTGTGTGTGTGTGTGTGTGTGTGTGGGTGTGTGTGTAATTGTGTTTGTGTTTGTGTTTATTCATCTCAGAGCACCAGCATCACAATATGACAAAATCTTCAGCGAGCCACTGTGTCGCGGGAACTGCAAGTACAAGGAGCGATACCTCTACATCTACAAGTACAGTAAAAAAACACATGCATCACTCTGCAAGCAAACACTGTGCATGGACTCAAACTCATGCTCTTTACAATATTTATCTCCCGTACAATCCACCCCCCAATTCAATTATATATTTTTTCTCAGTTAACCATAATCCTAACTAGGGGTCGGCGATATGGAAAAATACAATATCACGATATGTTTCCAAGCTGTATCACGATACACAATTTTATCATGATTATTTTTCACGTTGGTTTTTATGGTTACTTTTCAAGTTACTTGACAAAAACTAGACTCTGTGGGTTCCTTTTGGGAGGTCTAAATTGAACTTGAATTGAGTTAAGTGGAGACCATGACATTTTAAAGTTAGAGAACTTCTGATTTAGACCAAAATGCAGGTTTAAATGAATTCTTCAATGAATCTCTGTATTAACGCTTAAACAGGATTTTTTACAAGGCTCCCTCAACGATATTTATCACCATATCACTCACCCCTAATCCTAACCTAATTTTGTTTTGTCCTTGTTGTTAGAAAGAGCACAGTGAAAAAAGGTAACAGCTACCAGTACCTACCTGTTCCTCACCTCAACACTTTCTCCAGACCACCTTTTGTTGTCGCGTTCCAGTCCATTGTGGGTAAGCTGCCTGAAGTGTGTGTGTGTGTGTGTGTGTGTGTGCGTGTGTGCGTGCGTGCGTGTGCGTGTGTGTGTGTGGGTGCGTGTGCGTGTGTGTGTGTGTGTGAGAGCGCATGCACGTGTGTGTGTGATAGCGCATGCACGTGTGTGTGTGTGTGTGAGAGCGCATGCATGTGCATGTGCGTGAGTGTGTGCATGTAGGCGTGTGTGTAGGTGTACTCATGCTACTAATTATGAGAGAATCAAACGTCCTCACAAGGACAAGAAATATAACCTGTTATGACCTGGAATTATTTTATACTTTAGCTATTAAAAAATAGCAGATATACAAGCTCACAGCGCGGAACTGTTGTATATCTGTTGTATGGGTCTGCATCAGTGTGCCGACGGGCCGGTATTCCGACACTAAAACTAACCCTAACTCTAACCCCAACCCTAAACTTAACCTCAGTAACCGTGACGAGTAACTAACCTGCCGACGCTAGTCGGAACAGCGGCCCGTCGGTATATTGAGTGGACCCCCTGTTGTATAGCTTGTATATCTGCTATTTTTGGAGCCGTGAAAGCGCTCCCAATGAACAGGTATGTCCGTGGGTATGTGGCTGGCTGGCTGGCTGGGTGGGTGGGTGGCTGGCTGGCCCTGTCCGTAGCCTGGGCAATACCTTGAGTGGCCACACACAAAACACTAGTTAAAGGAGGGGCGCTGTTTTGTGCAGGCCAGGCACACTCACCACTCACTCACAGGCACAGTTTACACTCACTCACTCACTCACATAGGGTACAGCTGCTCAAATTCACCGCTCCACTTCGAACCGAGGTTTGATTTTTCTTTTTTGAAAGATTGTGACATTTGTTTGCAAATCTTCAAATATATCTTTTTACAAGCAAACATTTGTAACTCAAATATTTCTGGGGGGTCCCTCGAACAACATATTTTGAGATCTGGGTCCGGGGCCTATAATTTTGGGGGGTCCTTGACATGAAAAAGTGTGAAAACCAGTGACATAAAAATCTTAAGAAAACACTTAAAATTGGGTCAAAAATATAGACTCACGACTTTTCAAAGATAGCAGATCTACAAGTTCACTGCTTGTGTGCTTGTATATATGCATTCTTTTAATAGTTGAAACATAAAATAATGTTTAAAGTAATAATGCGTTCCACGTCTTCCAATGGGTTAGTACAACTGTACAAAGACAGAAAGTGAGGACATTTTACTTGTTGGATCCTATTAACACATTCACCCTTCTCCTCCCTCCCTCTCCTGTATCTCTGACCCTCCACAGATCCCACCTTGCAGTTTGTGTTGATCCCCCAGCACACCGCTCCCGATTATGCCAGATGCAGGGAGATTGATGCTCTGGCTGATGTGGTGAAATATGTCACCCACAGCTCCGTTTGGGGACCCCAAGTAATCACTCTCTCTCCGCACATACCCAACCAATGGCACCAGTTCAGAAAAAGCTAAGGTATGGCAACATGACTGGTGTATTACAAACACCAGTCATGTTGCCATACCTTAGCAACAGGCATGATACATTTATTTTAAGAACTACTCCCCTTGGGCTATTCTTGGGCTGGATATGGCAGCTTGGAACGGTTGTTCAAGCGCAGCTAAACTTGGCATGTTAGTAAACTTGCCACAATTAACAATAATGCATTGCACCTGTGCAGCTGACCTGCGGAAACCTGGGAATATACCATTTTGTCAAGATGGGGAGAATACAAGTGTGGAGAATATAATTATAATACCTTGTTAAAGTGACCATTTTGTTAACATTTGTAGTTATTAAAATAACCAGCACAGTTAGACAAAGAGACATTCATGGATTTATATTTAATAGTACATTTTATTTTCCCCCTTGGACCAAGGGTATGGCAGCTGCATACTCCTGCCATACCCAATTGACGCCCCTGCATACAACACTTACCGTCACTGTCGGGCAGAAATCCATTATTTTTAATCTGCATATTTATCTTGCTCGAAGGTCATTGTTTTCGCTTCATGCCTGCGGCAGATAATGCCTCGAGTCTAGCCTACGCATTGTTTATTTCCACCTAGCACCGCCATTGTTGCCGTAAAGCTGTGAACTTTGAACTCCTGTTGAAATCTTGCAGATTTGGGTTGACTATTTTGAAAGTCAATCCCATTTTAGTTGTTTAACCGTGTCTTCAACGCTGAGCCAACTTAGGCTAGCAAAATGTGAGGTCGAGAAGTAGCCGAATCAGTTTGTTTTGGGAGGTTTGGAGCTTAGTCTTTAGTGACTTTTTGATGTTGGAGTACCATGAAGTACCCATGAGTACCCATAAAGCAAGTCCTGAGGGCACTTTTGTTGACAAAAGTGGAAATTCTGCCCAGGAATCTTGTTCTTTGATTTACTTTTTTGATCACCATTGTTGCCATGCTATCCCCAGACAGGTATTTGTCAAGAATACAGCCCAAATAGGTAAACTCTTCATTGCTACTGTTACTGTGTACCAACTTGAAACCTTTGAAATCGTTTACATTTATCTCAGATAATGTCTGGTTCCAAAAAGAATGGATTCTGTTTTACCAAGGTGTAGAGAAGTTTTTTTTAAGTATGTCTTACATGCTCTCTCTCTCTCTCTCTCTCTCTCTCTCTCTCTCTCTCTCTCTCTCTCTCTCTCTCTGTCACCTTAATAACAGAACGTGCTGCTACTGGGTGACTTCAATGCCGGCGTCACCTATGTCAGTAGCACAGACTGGGAAGATATCCGCCTCCGCACGGACCGTGACTTCCACTGGTTGATCGATGACAGTATGAACACTGCTGTGTCACAGAGGCCCACGCCGGCCAACCCCAACCCACCACCCTATGCCTACGATAGGTAGACAGACACACACACACGCATGCACGCACGCACACATGCACGCTCAGACACGTACGTGCACAGTTAAGGCACACAAAGGCCACATCTCCTGTCATCTCTCTGTATTTCTAGGATTGTGGCAAACACCCTCATGATGCCACGTGTTGCCACCACTGTCCCTGGTGGACCCATTGTTGCTGGACCCATCGACTTTGAACAACAATGGGGCCTCCCCACTAACCCTCCTCGTATACAAGTAGGTGGACTGTAAAAAATCGGACAGCCTTAATGATGAATGTGTACATTATTATACCCATTTGTTGGGTAACGTTACTTCTAAAATGAACTTGTTACATTACAGCGTTATTGTCATTAAAAAGTATTCTGTTATGTTACAACGTTATACCTCCAGAGAAAAGTTACTTTTTATGACCGTAAGTCGCATTTAGTATGAAAACCTGCGGATCATGTCCGTCAGTTTGTCTGTCCTTCCGTCACACCCCATGTCACTCTCCATATCCCTGATGTAATCAATATTAAGCTCAAATCTGGGAATGCCCGAGGTCGCTTCTCGCCCTTAGGGCGTCTTACTGGTTAGATTATGTTGTGTTGTGGAGCTGTTCTGGCCTTCACCATGCCTAACTTGCATTAATCTTACTCTCCTCCTTTCACCAATAAATCCAAAAATAGTGTGAATAGGCTACTTCCACGGCCTTACTAAAAGCTAAACTAAGTCTTCTCTATCTCTCCCATGTCGCACATGTGCGACATATGAATGTAAACAAGACCGTAACGCCGTCATTCGTGACACCAAATGATGTATGTAAATGTACTGTATGTTGTTGTTCATTGCTGTATCTCGGCTGCGTTGTAAATGAGTGCTTGCCCTCAATTGTATTCCCGAGTTTAAATAAAGGTAACAAACAAACAAACAAACAAACAAACAAACTACTAAATTGCAAAACTAACCCGTTAGGTTACTCCCTTACACCAAAAATCCATTACAGTAACGCTGTTCATTTTAACGCTGTTACCTCCAACACTGATTGTACCTGATCAACACAGTGTAACAGTATGACAGCCAAAAAAATGTGTACTACTTATATACTTGTACCTAGTGGTCTGTTTGCCATAACTAAAACATTTTGGGCGTTAAACCATATTGACCTCTCAATAGGCCTATTTACATGTTTTATATTATGTTGTCAATTCTCTTCCCCACAGGCAAAGGACATCAGTGACCATCTCATTGTGCATGTGCAGCTGCAATAAGGCCTGCTGCATAACACCCTGAGCCCAGCTACAACAACCAATCAACACCCTGAGCCCAGCTACAACAACCAATCAACACTCTTTACTGAATTGACGTTGATTTTGGTGTTCAATGATCATGATGCAACAAATTATATGACTAATACAATGCAATCAAATTAACTGCTGTACGTATCACGGTCTGGATTAGGTCACAGTGTGTACAAATGGTCTTAAAGTGGTTGTCAAAGAAAGAAAGTCGGACAAGTACTATTGTCCAAAAAAACTAAAACAAGATTTTAGTATGATATAATAGAGAATAAGACACCCTAGAATAAATCTAGATTGACTATGACAGGGGTGTCCAATGCGCGGCCCGGGGGCCAAATGCGGCCCGAGCACAGATTGTATACGGCTCATGGCTCTTCATTCCTAAATTGTATTATAAACGGCCTGCCAGCACCGTCAAACAAGAATATTTTATTCCTAGACCTAGAGTATAACCAGCAAATTGCAAGTGTGGTTGCCCTGTGTTTTAAATTATATTTGAGTTTTGGGAAGTGAATTTCCATTATTTTGGGGGCTATGTTTGTTTACCAGTAAGTAAATGCATCTTGTGCATTGTAATCCCATATGAGTATAAGGGGGTAGGTACCCTAACAGTGCATCTGTAAACTCTAACAGGGCATCATCTGGGAATCGTACTTAAAGTATGATTCCTGTTTTCGGGGGGAATGCCCATATATGGACATACAGTATATGGTCTAATGTGGTCTGTGATGTCAGTCATCTCCATATTTGGGAAAGGTTAATATTAACCAATGACTTTAATTAAAGTCAGTGGGGAAAATGTATTCACTATTAAATTAATATCAATTAAAGAATACAACTTTTCTCTTAGAAAAATGCAAATTGCTAATTCCTGATGAAGCCGGTCGATTTGACATAATGGCGCGAGTGTGTGGCGCGAAAACTGTGTTTGGGTGGGTGACGTGACGTAGCGTTTTCGCTGTCCTCGGTGTCAAACATGTATAAATAAAAAATATATTTGTCAAAAACCTTCTGAATATTGTGCAGGACATTAAGCTTTATGTGAACTTACTCAAGATTAAAACATTTCATTCCTCATTTCTTCAGAATCTTCAACCAAACATGGTAAATGTCATCTGGTGTGACTGTCCCGACCTTGTTTCTCAAAGTGGGAACTTGAATAAAACTAAGAAAAAGAATTGCTAAAATTCATTTAAAAATGAATTTAGGCAAAAAAATGTCTATTTGTGAGCCTATATCTTTTCAAAGTCCAAGCATAATGTTTTCAGTCATTTCTGATCAAAAAGATTTTGTCCCCCAAATCATCTGGTGTGACACTAGTTTGGAAAAATTAAACAGGCAATAATTTGGACACCTACTGGGCTAGAGAGGTCCTTCTTCTGTAAGGCTATTCAGCACTCCCAGCACAACTGCAAGACAGGTGTCTGAGGTGAGTTATGATTTTAACATTTTCATGAAATGCCATCTTGTTGAAACTTTGACAAGTGTGGCACTTCTGGATGTCATCTGGTGTGACACCTTTTTCATTAATAAAGCAAAAGTTATTTGAAACTTTGGTCATAATTACATGTAAATCTAGGTTGTTTTGTTATAGCTAGCATGTTGTTAGCATGCTAATGTGTACCTGGTAGCCTCAAGGTAGTCCTAAATGCAGAAAACGTCATCTGGTGTGACACTTCGTCATCTGGTGTGACATATCTGCTTGTCACGCCAGATGACTTGATTGTCACACCAGATGATATATACTGTATTTTCCTACAGACATAACAATAAATAACAAGTCCCATGTTTCTTTTGTCCATTTAAAACATTTTAACATGTTTAAAACAACGTTTTAAACATTTTTACATAATTTAATTTAGCTTCATTCGGTGATACAGCAAATTCATCAGACAGAGCAGAAACCCCTTCACAGAAACCTAAACCTTATATTGTGGTAACACTTTATAATAACTATCCGTTATAAGCAGTTAATATAAGACACTTGACAACAGAAAATGGGTGGTACAGAAAATGTGATTTTATTATTTCCAAAATACACAAACATACTGTATAGTGATGAATGAATGGATATGGAGGAAGGGCATTTAAACAAAACCATAGCTGTTCTTATCCTTACTTGGATACAGCAAAACAAAAAAAAAGAAGGAAAAAAAGTAGGACTACTAGTTATAGATTTAGCACAATTCAAATAAATTGATTAATTTGGACTCACTGATGTGTTCAACCAGAGGCTCAGTGCGATTGCAAGTCATCAGCTCAACTGGCTTCATCAGGTGAAGCAGTTCAGACACATCAAGGAGAGCATCCAACCCAATGAAATGGTCTTGCATATAGACTTTTCTGAGAACTATGCATGTAAACTAAACACAGAGATTCAGGCGTTTCATTTTGGTGGCAATAGGCAGCAGGCAACAGTGCATACCGGAGTTGCCTACTCAGTCAGTGGCTCCCAGTGCTATGCCACCATTTCACAGTCCTTACGCCATGATGAGCGTGCTGTGTGGGCACACATCAAGCCAGTTATTGATGATTTCCGAGGAAAACAAGACAATGCAATTGACACCCTGCATGTCCTCAGTGATGGGCCAGCAACCCAGTACCGGAATCGCACAAACTGCTTCCTCATGAGCAGCATTCCTTATACATGGGGATTCAAGAGGGTCACCTGGAACTTTTCAGAGCGTTCCCATGGAAAGGGCGCACCTGATGGTGTGGGAGGGGTGCTGAAGCGTAAGGCAGACATGTATGTCCTCGGAGGCAGTGACCTACAAACACCGAGGGATCTGTGTGAGTATTTACAGAAGTCCTCTGAAAAAGTCACTGTCATGTGGATCGAAGAAGAGAAGATATCCAACATGGATGAAATGGTCCCTCCATCAGTGCGTCCAGTGACTGGCATCAGCACTACGCACCAGGTTCTTTCTATCTTCCCGGGAAAGATAGTTTACAGAGACCTGAGTTGTTTCTGCCAGTTTCCTCAGATCTGCACCTGTCACAACCCACGGAAATTACAGTTCGACCAAGTCTCCAGGGCTGAGGTGCCAGGTGACAAGACAAGTGATGAGTAAGTATAACTAAATCATTCTCTTTGCCAATTTTATGATACCTGTAATTGTACCTGTTTAATGACAATAAAGTAACTTATGTCATCCATTCATTCCTTTTCTTCCTTAACTAAGTGGTGGCCCATCTGCGGAACTGCCCCCTTCCCAGGTCAGCTGCAGGCCCAAAACAGCTTCCGGAGCTCAGTGAGTATAACATACTTGGCAAACTTGAGGACTTGCTAGTAATTACATTTTACTACTAAAAACAATCTACCTGACAAATAAATTACATTTAAATGTCTCCTCCTGAAGGTCTTCTACTCAGGTGCTGGACACAAGTGCATCTATTGGAGAGGCCCAAGCTGAGGATTCAGACACCTCCTCAGATGAATACACACAAGGACAGTTTGTCATAATCAAATATGAGGGAAAGCCATATGTGGGGCAGATTGTTACCATTAATAAGGAGGGGCTAGAGATAAACTGCATGAATCAACTTGGAAAAATGAAAAATGGTTTTGTCTGGCCAAAGGGGCGAGACTGCATTTTCTACAAAGAGCAGGAAGTTGTCTGTGGCATAGCAGAACCGCAACAGGGCAAACGGTTTGCTACCCTCACCAAATGTGACTGGCTGATGTACAATACAGTCTAAATGTCTAGATACCCTCACCAAATGTGACTGGCTGATGTACAATGCAGTCTAAATGTCTATTCTAATCTAATCTAATACTTTTGTACTTTCACTCACTGGACTGGACAATGAGGTAAGGTAGGACCCGAGACAAACATAGCGAAAATAGCTGATCTACAAGCTCTCAACGCATTGTGCTGCGAGAGCTTGTAGATCAGCTATTTTCGGAGTTGCACAACCCAGCACTCTTTAGCTAGTGGAGATGTGGTGTAACGACATGATTCGTAAATAAATTTGTTCAACTCAAAATGCTGTGTTCAAGTTCAGGAGACTTCGGAAAAAAGTAATACACCTGAATGCTGAGTTGTTTCCAATAATTGGTGTTAATAAAATGTTGCCTTGGCTCCCAGTGTGGCTATGCACCTTATTGTCTCTTTAAGATCCTTCTGCCGTGGGCCGGCAGAAGATTTAGGTGTGCGTAGCATTCCTGTGCACATCCTCATCATCCATCTACTACTACAATTCTTTGTTATCCTATGTTAAGGCCCAACAATACTATCCTGTTCAGAAATATTAAGGCCATGTTATTTAATGTTAAAGCAATTTTACTGTTGCTGTTTTTCCTGGGTAATTGTTTAATCAATCAGTAAAGTTCAGTACTCACTAATAGGTAGGTTAAAACACAGTTTGCTTTGACACATGAAGATATGGTCATCTGGTGTGACACTAAGTCATCTGGTGTGACATTCCAAATAGTGAGAAATCATACCTTTATTAATGATGAAACCGAAAAAATGTGTATGGTTTACATAGAAAATAGTATCAGGAAGAGTCACAAATATTTGTGTAATTTTAAAGAAAGTTTTTGTCAGAATAAAATTAAAATATGTTGAAAGATCGACAACATGGGCCTCACACAGAGTGTTGATTATGAAAAAAATATACAGATTCAATTAATTTTCACAAAACTATAGTGGATCACAGGTTAGTTATGATAAAGGACTTTGATAAAGTGAGTAACTTAAGAAAGGTGTACTCCATTTTCATTTTATGAACAATTATTGTCATGTCACACCAGATGACGGTTTTAGGCACAAGTACAACAAACTGCTCAATAAAGTCTGATTCCAATAAAATATCTAAAAACAAAATGTGTTTCCATAAAGTTGAGAGTGAGTAGAACAAAAGTAAATAATTTTTATGCCTGCTATTTAAAGTTTTTTAAAAAACATGTTTTTTGGGGCGTCACGTCACTGACCCGTTTACAGTTTATATATATATTTGTAGACACAATAAAACCCTTTTGCTTCATCTGATCATGGAGGAGGAGGTAATGGAGGAGCAGGTAGGAGTAATGGAGGACTTTTCCACATGCAGTAATTGCAGTGGTCCCATAACTAAAAGAAAGGGAGGCTACAATAGACATAGGTTGGCAAACCTTGCCAGTCCGTTGACTTGCAGTGTGATATTCCCCAATGTGGAAAGAGTGAATTTTATTTGTTTTAAATGTACTGCACATTTAAAGAAAAACACAAACAGAAAGGGATTGAAGAGGACTGTAAGCCGTACTCTGTTAAAGATGCAGAGCATGTCTTTAAATGAAACTCCAGCCACGACCTCCAACACAACCCCACTGAAGACCCAAACCCCTAACAAGATGCCAGAGACCCCCCGCCGACCCCAGACCCCCACAATGATGGCAGAGATCCCACCTCTGACCCCCAGCAAGATGGCCAAGACCACACCCCAGACAACCAGGACTCAGAAGCAGACACCGCACAAAAGATTGTCAAACCCCAACCAAGACCCCCCAAAACAGAAGCCCGCCCATTAGCCCCAGCCCCAGCAAGTCACCTCATTGTAAAAAGATCAGACTCAACCCAGCGGTTAACCCCATCTCCCCACCCAGTATTTTGTCACCAGGATCACCACAGAAAATAGTGGATCCCTTGGCCAAAGGGATACAACTTATCCAAAATAATACATTTACCAAGGGGTTTCGCTGCATGCTCCGAAGCAAGAATAAGATGGTGAAAAAAGCCATGATAAACACATTGTTGGAGACAGTCACTTATGAGGTAAGCATACTGTATTTTTATGTATTTTTGTATGCATTGATGGTATGTTAGTTTAACTGTATTTAAATACTTATTAATTGGTCCAACTACTAAATATTGTTTAATAAAATGTTTTATTTGTATGACTTATTAGGCAAACGCGCGAGCGCACACACACACACATGCACACGCACGCATGCACGCACGCACGCACGTGAGACCGACCGCAACTACTGTATCATGATTGGTTTTCAAGGCAGTAGGTGGAGGTGTATCCACCGCGTTGCATTGTTTAACTCAAAACATTACCCATGTGTGCTGTGGTACCGGTTCAGTCGGCGAAGAATCATGGAGCGGTTAGTTCTGAAGGAAGGCTCGGACGTGACTGTCATTGAAAGCACGGTGAAAAACAAATGGAGGTGGGCTTGGCTGGATGAGAAAGTTGACACAGGAAATCCATTCAGGTCCTGGTGTCAAAAGCTGAGAGAACCAGGAGCCTGTTTCTGTTTCTGTTGTGTTATACGGAGCAAACAGTAAAAAAATCGCTTTTCAAGCACAACAATGAACCCGGTCACAGGGCTGCTGTTAGAGCTCTGCGACACACTACAGTGCTACCAGGTGCATCAACAACAAGTGAGGATGCACGCGAATCGATGACCGATCGTGTGTGCTATCATAAAGTGCGCATCTGCACATTTATTGCAGAGCACGACCTTTCATTTACTGTAGCACAGCCACTTGTTGCTTTGATAAAGAGTGTTGCAAAGGACAAAAATGCACTGTCCGGATTAACTGTGTCAAACACACATGCGTCCTATGTGTGCACACATGGCTTTTCCACTCAGATAAAAAAGCAGTTATCAGACAAGTTGAACAGAATATATTTTCTCTAAATGCTGACGAGGCCACAAATGCAAACATGAACAGAGTGCTGAATCTTTTGGTGCGCTTCTATGATGAGGATTTGGGCAAAGTAGTAACTCATCACTTGGCCTCCAGAAAAGCCAATATTGCTGATGCAACAACCCTCACAAACTAGTTGACAGATGTCATGAAGTCCTATCCTGTAGCCTTAACTGGAACCAAGTTGTCAGTATTCTGCTGGACAACTGTGCTGTCATGAGAGGGAAGAAGGCTGGAGTGGAGACACTAGTCAGGAAGGAGAAACCTGCATTGCTTAATATCAGTGGAGATGCACATGGTATCAAATGCATCCAAGGCCCTTTTGACTCCTTTCCAGTCATTATGTAGAAACCTTGTGCTCTGATGTCTACTACGATATTGAGAAGTTTCCAAAGCAGAGAAGGAAATCTTTGCCGAGTTCCAGTGTTTACTTCACATGGAGGTCAAGAGCCTAATATGGCCAATCAGCAGCAGGTATTATTCTTGTTTGTCTTTAAATGTTTTGATGAATGAAATGAAATGAAATGAAATGGCATGTATGAAACAGCTCTGTCCCTTTTGTTTTCCTTCTTTTTTGGTGCAAACTTAATAAGGGTAATAATAATAATCTGTGATAAAAGTCATAATGTCTTAATTCTCATGGTGAACATGCTGGAGAAACACATTTATTTCACAAGAGCATATAGTATAATGGCATCTGTATTGACCTGAAGTGAAGAAATAATTATTATTAAAAGAAATCACCTAACACGCCCAAAATAGGGAAACCAGGCTGATGGTTAAATATAAAGACGACATAATTTGAATGCACAGGACAGGTTCAGGATCTTGCTGAGGGGCAAAACACACTGTATTATTGATATAGTTAGATTCTGAGTTTATTTTACCTCCAGAAAGCTCCAACATGTTCTCTAAGTAATTGGGTCGCAACGGTTCCAGAGTCATGTGGCCCATAGATAAATACATGTGAACGTGTCCTGTACATTCAAATTAAACACATTTCTTCAATCAGGCTGCTTCCCACAGCCACTGAGTGGGACTGAGTTAGTAGGGCCCAAGGTGGAGGGGCCTTAATTATTTTATACTTTAGCTAATGAAAAATAGAAGATATACAAGCTCACAGCACGGCACCGAGTGCCACACTGCAAGCTTGTAGATCTTCTATTTTTGATAAGTTGTGAAAATGTGTGCAAATCTTTGAATATATGTATTTTGTTAAGCGAACATTTGTAACAAAAATGTTGCTTCTGGGTGGCCAAATACATAGGCTACAATCATTTTTGGGGAGCAACACTAACACTGACACAAAATAATGCATAATAATGCGTTCCCAGTCTAAATGGGTTAAACCCCCTCCCCCTATGAAGGACATACATGGGGGGCCGTAGTGAATCCTTGTAACAAGGGCCCAGAATTTGGTGCAACACCCCTCTCCAGGACAGAGCAGCATGCACCCACTCAACACTACTTCTCCTGGAGCAGCGCAGAGGGCCAAGGTTATTATAGTAAACTAAAACTAACTAAAAAACGAAAACTAGAATGGAAAAACATTTTAGTTAACTGAAATAAAAATAAAAACTAAGCTTTTTAAAAAAACGAAAACTAACTGAAACGGTATTGTGTGTTTACAAAACTAACTAAAATAAAATAAAATTATTAGAAAATCTCCTTAGTTTTAGTCTTTTGTCTTTTGTGGAAATAAAAAATAAAAAACACCAGTTGGTGAGGTCAAAGAGAGAAGTTGTATGTCTCAACATTCCTGCCACTCTCAACAATATGATGTTTTGTTGATTTTCTTTATTAGACAATGCTTTTTCCGGATCTTTTTTAATCTCACCCCTGACAAATAACCCATATTACGTAAAAGACTAAAACTAACACTAAAACTAATAAAAACTAAACTAAAACTAAGCATTTTCAAAAAATAAAAACGAAACGAAACTAGCAACCTCACTTTAAAAACGAATTAAAACTAAACTGTAATTGAAAACAAAACCTCAAAACTAATAAAAATAAAAACTAATGGAAAAATCCAAAACTATTATAACCTTGCGCAGAGCGAGGCGTGCTGCCCTGTTCTGGGCCAGCTGAAGTTTGTGCAAATCCTTTTTTGAAGCACGGGACCATATTGTTTAGGAGGCACGTGCACACATAGACATCAATGGGGGCTTGAGCCCCTGCCCTTTTACCTGTCTGTAAAAAGTGCCCTCTCCAGACCATGAATGCAGTTTTTACTATGGTGAAAGAATTAAAATTGCCCCCCCCCCCTTTCCATGCCAAAATGTAACAATGTAACAGTTTTGGAGATCCAACGTTTCCACCCGAGAGCAACAATATCTACATTTTGGGGTGTTTTGTATTAACAACCGTTTTGATATACTATATTGTTGTCCATCCCTATAATTACATTATTAATTAAATTGAGCATGTTTTGAAAAGATCCCCAGTGATTTAATTCCCCTCATTAGGCGTGGAAATTAATTATCTTCCAACATTGCACCTGAGCCAGTATTTCATCAGCCCTGGGCCAGATGTCATCAGTGGTAAACACACACAGCTGCCTTTGCTTGCCCAGCTCATGCTACATTCCTACCCACCTTATAGTTAGGGAAAGTTAGCCGAATCTTTGACCAATCTGGGAAATAAATGCTTACCAATAGCTTTCTTCACAAATGTGTTCATAAAGGTGTCTGCCATCAACTCTGATGTTTTACTATACAGAAAAAAAGAATACAAAAAATAAATCTGCTTTAAGTAGCATGTGAGGGGTCAAACTAGGGTTTTTTCATGATTCTGCATCCATCGCAAGCATTTGTTTTGCACGAAAAACATTACTTGCGCTAAAAACGCCCCCCACAAAACTGTGAAACGTGATGACTCATCACTAAAACATAGTTTTGTGGGTGCGGGCCGTTTCTTTTTTAATATTACTTTTGTACGTTTGAACTCATATAATAATATATATTTTTTAAACATTTGTGTTTACAACGATATGTGTTGTTTGTACTTCCAAGTTGAGATCAATCATGCAACTTTGAATTCATAAGCTGTCAACCGACTGTTTCAAAACTTCTATCGATGACAATACTTGCACGATTTGGTGTCATACAAGTATGCCTTTAATGGCTTCAACTGCACAAGGCACTACTTGTCAGATCACTTAAGTACCAACTTGCCCACACACATACAGTACTTTCAAACGAAACCAAACATATCTGATGCCAGAATTAACGCTATTTGCTGATGCACAATTACAGCAAACATGGCCTAGAGAACAAAAGGCGCAAGTTGGCATCTCGACAGAGTGCAGTCTAGTTAAAATACTGCATTTTATTACGATACATCTATATTTAGGGCTGCCTACTTTGTATCAAATAGATGGATATGATAGATAGCTAGATTTTCAGATCCAGTCCTATATTGCGCTGATCATAGCAATGGTCACTGAGTTATGGCCATTTGAAATATTATAAACTGCTGTAACACTGCTGTAATAGTGCCCTGTGTGTGTGTGTGTGTGTGTGTGTGTGTGTGTGTGTGTGTGTGTGTGTGTGTGTTTTGTATTGTTTATTCTTTTTTTATTGGTGCAAGTATTGCCAGCATTTATTTGTGCACAGAATAACAGCTAGAACCTTTACTGATCCTAAAATGTTTTGAATGACCTACAGCGAGTGAATAGTTGCCAGTGCAGTGACACACACACACGCACGCACGCACGCACGCACGCACGCACACACACATTATTTTCATTGTTGTATTTTAAGCCCTGCCTCTGCGAAGACGAGTGTTGTGAAAGATTACGTAATGCCACATGACACAGTGCTCTGTATAAAACTGGACAATGGGGTTTAGAGAAGGGGGAGGGGGGTGCTATAGAGGAGGACAGTCATGAGGGCTTCTCTAGACACACACCTGCTTTCACACTTGATGTTGTTCTCTTCCTTCTCTGCTTTGTCTTCCTCGCCTTCCTCTTCTTGTGAGCTGCAGGCACCGTTTAATCCTGACAGAATCCACAAGCCCGGGGACGTGGTTCTGGGTGCCATGTTTGCTATCCACCTGTCATCTGTCTTCCCTGATCTGTCTTTCACCTCCGAGCCACAGGACCCCATTTGCTATGAGTGAGTCAATATTCTTAAGATAGTATTGTTATTATTTGATTTATTCTTTTTTTCAGAAAAAAAAAAGAAATAAAGAAGTACAAAATAGACTTCTGTTTATCACAGAAAAGTCCTACAAAAGACAAACAAGTAAAGAAGTACAAAATAGACTTCTGTTTATCACAGAAAAGTCCTACAAAAGACAAACAAGTAATTTGGTAATCAGGGATTAGTTGATGTTTTATATTTCTACAAAGGTAAATATTCAAGGTTTGTGTGTGTTAGTTTCGACATTGATGAGTTCAGGTGGGCCCAGACCATGGCGTTTGCCGTTACGGAGATCAACAGAAACCCCAACCTGCTACCCAACGTCACTCTGGGGTACAGTCTCTACGACACCTGCTACACGCCTGGAGTTGCAATCCGTGCAGCGCTGTCACTGATCAGCGGGAGAGAGGAGCGCTTCACACTGCATCAGAGCTGCGTCGGCTCTCCTCCCGTGATCGGAATTGTGGGCGATGTGGGGTCAGCAAATTCTCTGGCCATCTCTAGTGTGTTAGGTTTGTACAGAGTGCCCCTGGTAAGTTGCTTACTTGAACCCGCTTTTTTTACCATCACCTTTTAACGATGATGTGATTTTTATTGTTTATCATATCATCACTGTCGGGCAGAAACCTCCTTCTTGTATATTTGTCAGTAACTAAGTTGCTACTATTACTACTTTGTCACACTACAGTGTCACACGTAGCTAACATGGCTGATCTACAATTAAGCTCAAAATGTGGTTTGAACCTTTAGATCAGCAAATTTAGGCTAGTTTTGAATGTTAATCTTAGAAAGTAACAGTTTTGGACATATGGCTATGAGATTTCCACCCGACAAGGACGTGCATACTATAGGTGTTTGAGCTTGGAAGGCATAGGACATATTTACTTACAGGCATAGCATGAGAGTGGAGCAGGCAAGGTCAAAGTGCAATGCGTCTGTGTTCCAGGTTTGATTCATCAGGCCCGGGGTCAGGCTGCTCTCGTGGTCACATATAATGTCATTGTATTGGGAATGACCTTAATTAGTCGAATGGTCGACTAATCAACAAGAGATCCTGATTTGACTACCAATCAATAGCTTCTGGCTTAATTTGTTATATTAATTATCTAATAGTTTTGCCAAAAATAGTGTGTGTGTGTGTGTGTGTGTGTGTGTGTGTGTGTGTGTGTGTGTGTGTGTGTGTGTGTATATATATATATATATATATATATATATATATATATATATATATATATATTATGCTTTTGAGATTGACTAATTCAAACTAAACGACTACTGTACATGTTAAATCAAACATTAAGCACCACCAACGCCCAAATGGAAGGATCCTCTATTATGTTCAATTTGTTATGTTATGCAATCAAACTGGTTCGATGATTCAAATTAATTTTTTATATATTGCATAGAAATTAATGACCGGCAGAGTCTACTACAGAACACATGTTTTGTGCCATTTTCAGATTAGCGCCTATGCCTTGTCCTCCCGTCTGAGTGACCGGAATCAGCACCCTGCCTTCTTTAGAACAGTCATAAGCAATACAATCCAGGTAAACTTCTAAGTCAAATATGTTCCATAATACACTTGACAAATATTCCCCTTTAGTGAGTGTAATTGATATTGCATATTACCTCTTATTTGCTCGTATTTCTGCTGAAGCCTATTTGCTTCCGGGCAGTCCCTGGAACAACATATTTTGAGATGAGTGTCCGTATCTAAATACATATAATTTTTTGGGCTTCTTGACATGAAAGAGTTTGAGCACCACTAATACTGAAACATATGTTGTTGTTGTTGTTGTTGTTGTTTTTTTTTGTTTTTTTTTCTAAAACAGTTTTTCAGACATTTGTAGAATTGTCCCAAGGTCTTACGATTTTATGATTGATTTTAAGATGTGTTTACTTGTTTTTAAAACTCTAATCTATGGTCTGGCACTTTCATACCTCTATGAGTGAGAGATGTCTGCAACAGAGCAGAAAGCCTGCAACACTCCAAATTAAATAGTCTTTATGGTGCACAGTTCAAAATAACACGAGACAAAGAAGAAGTTGCCAGCACACAAGGAATATCCTTTTCACATAGTTAATTTACCTCACTGGACATTGAACAACGTACACGACCACAACCTCACGTGTTGACCTATCCTTGTGTGCTGGCTACTTCTTTTTTGTACCTCTATGAGTGCCTGCCTTGACTAGCCTGATTTCAGACAGCTTTAATCTGACATTGTTCCCTATCAGAGCGATTTATGGGTGGAGGGACTTTTACCTCCCCTAAACCAATCACTAGAGATCAGCGGATCCATCCATGCGCACAACATTGCTAGCCATTTAGTACACACAATGGCAACAAACATCACGTGTGTGTCTGTGTGCAAGCGTGTGCGGCGTGCGTGTGTCTCTGCGAGTGACAGCTTGCTTCCACACAGAACTGCAATCAGAAACGTAATCAAAAGCTTAATTGGTGAAATCAAAAAAGCACATGCAATGTAATGCATTTGAAACGACATTGCAGTGCACACCATGGGGTGATCACTGCTTGCCTCCTGAATTGTTTTATTTTTATTCTTGTTAATTTTATGTTTTATTTTGTTGCTGAGTGAGGTCAGAAGACAAAGTGACGTGAGTGAGATAAAAAAACAAAAAAAAACAAAAAAAAAACAGGGTGAAATCTGCCAATCGCAATAGGCACTAACGGTATTTGCGTGTGTTCGCCACTTCCCCCAAAAAAAGGTTTATGTTCCCCACCCCCACATCCCCCCAAAAAAGGTTCTATGTTTTCCGCTCAACGAAAAAAAGGATCTCTATGTTTCCCATCCAAATAAGGTAGGCTATATGTTCCCAACTCAAATAGATAGGTAGATAGATAGATAGATAGATAGATAGATAGATAGATAGATAGATAGATAGATAGATAGATAGATACCTTTATTATCCCACGGGGGAAATTCAGTTGCCCAGAGGCAGCACAGCAGTTAAGGTTACAAGTTACAGAGAAGTAAGAAAAAGAAAAAGAGTACTGTAGTATACAGTCAAGCACAAAAAAAGAAGAATATATACATAAAGTGACCACGAAACATTCAACGCTCATAAGTGACACGTCACACACACAAAAAAAGCTATACTCAAGCATAACTTAACAAACAGTGCCAAACAAAAGAGTGCACATACCAGTCACTGCTAGTCAATGCAGTCATGCAACACAAGTATCACACCGCCATATCAACACCGCAATAATACACAGTACAACTAACACAACCCAATAGTGCATGACCAGAAAAAAATTGACCAAAGTCAGTGCAAATAAGTCAAGAATATATATATACATTTTTTTCCTTTTAAAGCAATAATAATAATAATAATTTTTCCTTTTAAAGCAATAATGGGGGCCACAGCAAGACGCCACAGCAACCCTCTCAGGGAACAGTACGTTAGAGGTCAGTCAGTACAACTTTTGTTCCAGTAGTGCAAGGTAACAGTTGTCCTAGGTAATCCAATTAGGCCTCGGCAAGCGACCATCATGAGTCTCGTTGTATTGCTTGAGAGCGACCGGCACAAAGGACTTTCCAAGTCTTTCGTGCCTCCGTCCTGGGTAGCGGAAACGGTTGTTTCCTCTCGTACTCCAGTAACCAAAGATCTCAGGGTAGGAAATGGTGTGACATCTGGGCACTAAGAACATGTGGGCAATTCTATGTTAGGTGACCAGTTGTCCAGGTGCCCACACATGTCCCTAGTGCCCAGATCATCCAGATCATCGTCATAGCCCATTCGTCATAGCCCATTCGTCATAGCCCATTCATCCCAGTCATAATAAAAGTATGGTGCCCAGTTGTCCCTAGTGTCCTCCTGTCCCACTAGTATTCGTAATTTCTCCTACGGTCCCGTTACAACACCAGACCAGAGAAACAGTCCGCTCAGAGAGTGGGCGGGTCTATGGGCTGACCTGCTTGACGTGCCTACAATGACGTCTGCTTCTAAGGGCCGACGGCTTGGAATAAACTCCCATCACACCTAAGTCAGGCAGCCTATGTTTTAAAGCACAACTCAAATATGCATTAACTATTACAAAAATAGCAGATACACCTTCAAGCTCAAGCTTGTAGATCTGCTATTTTTGAAAAAGCTTGAAAATGTGTGCGAGTCTTTGAATATTTTTTATAAATGTCTTTTCTTGTCATGTCAAGGAACCCTAGAATTTTATGTATTTGGCCGCGATCCCCTTCTCGAAATATTATGTATCAGGGACCAACCAGACGCTGATATTTAAGTTACAAATGTTCACTTAAAAAAAAAAAAATATATATATATATATATATATATATATATATATATATATATATATATATATATAGTAAAGTATAAAATACGGCTAGCATGATCAAGTTTACAGTTTACAGTTTAGTTTACAGTTTTGGCATTTAGCAGACGCTTTTAATCCAAGAACACAAGATAGTAAAAGGCACAAAGCATTATAATTTACTTTACCGTTCGAAATAATGATTTGTTGGCTTTAAGTCCAGCGATTTCTGTGTTAAAATAGCAGGGTTTACCCTTCAAAGCTGACGTCAGCACCAGCCAAGTTGCTGAGAAATGTGCTGAGTGGGCGGGGCGCGAATAAGGCTTATTAGAGAAAAGAAAAGATGAGTGTTAAAATGTTTTAGCAATTTTATTATTTTGATTTCAGTGGGTGGGGGTATCCCTACAAGTGGCTAAATATGTATTTTACACAATAAGCTGGCAATTTCTTTGTTACTATTTACACCAGCCCCTTAAGTCACATCTGCCCATGAAAGATTGTGGTGCATCTTGGGAATTAGCTTATGTCTAAAAAATACATATTTAGCCACTTGTACGCAGGCACTGAAATCAAAATACAAAAATCTAAATCGTTAAAATCACTAAAATGATAGAAAAAAGTAAATGAAAACATTGTAACACTTATCTCTAATGACTATCTAAAATATGAACCCCTGTTAAAAAAAGAAAAGTCCTTAAAGGGGATGACCTCCCATTTTCAGTAATCAACAATATATTTTATATATGTTAATATTGATGAGTGAACATTAGCCCAAGTGCCCCCCCTCCTGTTGAGACGGGAACGGAGTTTGGACGATTTGGGGGTCACGTGACCAGTGACGTTGTCAAGTTGTGAAATGCAGCCTGCCTCCATACGTTTCAGTGGGATATCAGAAACAGCGCGACTTCAATTTAAATACAGAGCCTTTTCAGCCATGTCAGTTGTATTATGTACAAGGGCTGTGTCTTGTGAGCTAGAATATGTATCCATATGCCATCCAAAACGAGAAGGATCTACTCCTTCTGCTATTATTACTTTGTTGACACGGAACGAGGGAAGTAGGGCGGAAATACATGCCCATATTTGGCGGAACGTGATAACGAGCGACCGACGGCCGCATCGGCGCTCTCGAAGCTCAGATGGAGGAAACGAGGCGGACAGAGAGAGAAACAAGCACAGACAAAGTAAGAGAGAAACACACTTTCTCAAAAAAAATCTTTTGGGGAGCATGGTGAGGAGCTGGATCCGTCTCCTAGATTGTTTTGATTTTCGCATTTGACTTCCCTCTTCTGAGCGCCGTCCGTCGCTCGTTGAAAAACGTCATCACGTTCCGCCAAATATGGGCATGTATTTCCGCCCTACTTCCCTCGTTCCGTGTCAACAAAGTAATAATAGCAGAAGGAGTAGATCCTTCTCGTTTTGGATGGCATATGGATACATATTCTAGCTCACAAGACACAGCCCTTGTACATAATACAACTGACATGGCTGAAAAGGCTCTGTATTTAAATTGAAGTCGCGCTGTTTCTGATATCCCACTGAAACGTATGGAGGCAGGCTGCATTTCACAACTTGACAACGTCACTGGTCACGTGACCCCCAAATCGTCCAAACTCCGTTCCCCTCTCAACAGGAGGGGGGGCACTTGGGCTAATGTTCACTCATCAATATTAACATATATAAAATATATAGTTGATTACTGAAAATGGGAGGTCATCCCCTTTAAGCACCCATGTAGATAGATAGATACCTTTATTATCCCACGGGGGAAATGCAGTTGCCCAGAGGCAGCACAGCAGTTAAGGTTACAAGTTAAAGAAAAAGAGTACTGTAGTGTAGTCCAAAGAGCAAGCACAAAAAAAATATAAATAAAACATAAAGTGTCGAAAGCTATTGCAAAAAAAAGAAGAATATATACATAAAGTGACCACGAAACATTCAACGCTCATAAGTGACACGTCACACACACAAAAAAGCTATACTCAAAGCATAACTTAATAAACAGTGCCAAAGAAAAGTGCACATAACAGTCACTGCTAGTCAATGCAGTCATGCAACACAGTATCACACCGCCATATCAACACCGCAATAATACACAGTACAACCAACACAACCCAATAGTGCAGGGCCAGAAAATAAGTGACCAAAGTCAGTGCAAATAAGTCAATAAGTCCATGTCTCAATTCATTGTCCATTCAGACGAGAGGAGATGACCTGGACACTGCTGAATGCAAAACTGAGACATACAAGAACTCACCAACCCCATGCAGACTCTTAAATGAGAGTCGATTTTAGATTTGTGTTTTAGATTAAAGACTTTTAGATAGGCAGATTTTAGATTGTAATCAGCAAAATAATTCTTTGTTTTTTAATGGCTTCTGTCTTTTTAAACATCTGTGATCATGCTGAAAGCTGAATAAACAAACATAATTCAGGTGCGAGCCATGCTCCAGATAATGAGACGGTTCGGCTGGACGTGGGCAGGACTGTTGTATCAGGACGAAGCCTACGGCCGCGACGGTGCCCAGATGTTCCAGTCCGAGCTGGACCAGTCCGGTTGGGGTTGCCTGGCATACATGGAGCCCATACCCTGGGAAAGCGACCCGGCTGAACTCCGGAGGATTGTCTCCGTGATGAAGAGATCCACGGCTCGCGTGGTCGCTGTCTTTGTGTACGGGAGACGTCTGGTTAAACTCCTGGACGAGGTTGGGTTCATGGTCCATGTTAATCTAGACTGACATTAGTTAAAAATACAGTACTTGCCTCTGAGATGTAATGGGGCAGAAGTAAAAGTACAGAAAGCTGTTACAATCCACAGGTCATGGAGCAGAAAGTCTCGGGTCTCCAGTGGATAGCTGATATAAGCTTCATGGAGGTGCCAAAGCTCCTGACTCCTCGTTACATGACGTATGTGAGAGGCAGCCTGGGCCTTACATTCCGCCGTGGAGAGATACCAGGCCTCAGGGACTCCCTGTTGAAAATACATCCTGGAAAGGACCTCGACAGCCATGTCATAGTGAGTCTTTGGATTGATTTGCAACGTTCAACGTTGCAGGGGTTGGCAACCTTTTTGACATCAAGGGACATCTTTGTTTTTTTACAACAAGGTTTCCTTTTGACTTGCGCCCGCAGAGCGTGCAAGTAGGCTACTGCGTTTCGGCTGCGTGCAGTAGGCCTATGTAGGTATGTAGGTATGTTGGTGGTAGGCTACTACAGTGTTTCTCAACCACTGTGCCTGGGGCCTTTGGTGTGCCCCTGAGAAGGGTCAATTGTGCCCCTTGAAACTGCTTGAAAGCCAGTATTGTATTTATCATTTTAAAAATGATTTAAACTAGTGAAAACAGCCGATCACCGCGAGGCGTTGTGTGCTTGTAGATCTGCTGTTTTCACTACTGTTGTGCGACAGCCTTGTATGATGAAGCAAGGCTTTACTTTGCGAAGAAACGTACACATTTGAAACTTGGAGATACAAGGTTTCTACCCGACAGTGACGATATTTACACCCCTGTATTATGTTGGTGTGCCCATGGATTCTTGGGACATGAAAAGTGTGCCCATGCAGAAAAAAGGTTGAGAAACACTGGGCTACTGTATGTAGTTGTCTGTGTGTGTTTAAGTCCATAGCCCAATCAGGCAACGTCATCATTTGCAAGTTGGCACCTCGACAGAGTGCAGTTCTAGTTTAGATTGTAATTAGAGAAAAGAAAAGATGAGTGTTAAAATGTTTTCATTTACAGCTTTCTATCATTTAGCGATTTTAATTTCAGTGGGTGGGGGCATGCCTTATCCCTTATCCCTAAACTTCTTTGCCTTTTTGCCAGACCCATGAAATGGGTAGGCCTACATAAGCAAATGTCGGTCTGTCTGTCCGGGTTTTCTATATAAAGGGTATATATGATGATGACATGATGATGACATGCCTACAAAAGGCATGATGTCATAAATGATGATGACAGACAGGGGGTTGGCAGAGGGTTGGCAGAACCGGGGTCTGGCACAACCAGGTTGACCTGGTCTAGTTCTATATACATTTTCTAAACATTTTAAGAAATATTTAAAATAGCCAACCTACATCAACATGTTGTGAGCTTCTAGATCAGCTATTTGAAATATTCAAAAATGCTTTTCAAAATAGTAAAAAATATGGAAGAGAGTTAAGGTATAAGGTGTAAGGCATGGACAAAAATAGAGCCCTTTGTGTCTAAAAAGTACATTGTTCATTTTCTAGGCGAATATCGTCCATCGGCGAATTTTGGGTAGACGATGGCTGATGGGAATATTTTGGCATATCGCCCAAGCCTGGTAGTTAACATTTCTCAAGCTTTCCTTTGGCTATCAAGTGTATGTGATTGTCTTGGGAAAAATCAGTTATCAGTCTATTGTGACTGTGGAGCCACTTTCCATGTAGCATCTTCTGAAACAATCCGCCGTTGGGGTGACCACAACCTTCGGTGATTCTGCGAGCTTTGCTGACACAGCCTTCGTCGTTTAAGTCCTGGTTGGAGAGAAGATCCTCTGATGCGTTTGATACATTTAGTATTTAATCCTCTATTTATTTGTGCCAGCAAGTATACTGTGTTCGGGGCATAGCTGTCAGGTATCTCTCAGTGTTTACACCTGTAGCCAATCAGGGACCAGCATTCCTGGTGATGACACCAACAACAGCCAATGAGGGAACAGCTTTCTTGGTGACGTCACCATTAACAAGGGTGCAACCTCATATAAATAACAAGGCGCGCTCTGCTGGCGCACAATTAGGCCATACACGGCCACGAGTGCACAAGGAGCAAGTTGGCACCTCGAAAATCTAATGTCTATTTTAAATATTCCCAAGGTATTATGTTTCTGTTGAGTATTCATTTGTTTTCTTCAGGTGAGGCAGTTTTGGGAGCACTCATTTCAGTGTAAATTTGCACCCCTTCCGCCAGAGTGGGTGGATGCAGGTGGAAGGGTGTGTACTGGACAAGAGGACCTGGCAACAGCAGAAACCACCCTGCTGGATGTGTCTGACCTCAGGGCAGAGTATAATGTTTACAAGGCTGTGTACGCTATGGCCCACGCCCTCCATGACATGTTGCAGTGTGTGCCAGGAACAGGGCCTTTCCCTGGGCACAGCTGTGCCCGTTTGCAGGAAATACAGCCATGGCAGGTGGGATATTAATAAACAATTTACCAGAGTTTGTAGTTTGTAGCCTCTATTTATAGTTTGATAGTGTAGACAGGAAACAGGGAGAGAGAGATGGGGAGAGACATGCAGTACTGGTAACGGCACTCAAACGCGTCAGGCTGCCTATGTGCCTGGACCGATGCACCACCACTCAGACGGATAATTTTCTGATTGATTGATTGATTGATTGATTGCCTCCTGATGTGAAGACCGTTCATCCGTTCATCCGTGTTTGTGTGTGTGTGTGTGTGTGTGTGTGTGTGTGTGTGTGTGTGTGTGTGTGTGTGTGTGTGTGTGTGTGCGTCTCTGTCCAGTCAATCTCTGGCACCGCTGGGCCGCTCGTAGCAAAACTGTGCACGCACACTACCTGCATGCCAGAGCAGAACCTCTGCCCACATTTTTTGCGGCCGATGGTCGTGTTTTCTTTCACCCAGAAATGAAAAATTATAACAGCGACCATCTGTGCTTTATTTATGGTCCGTGGAAAAGGGCTTGTTTTGACCAAGAACCAAGAACGGAGATAGATTCTGAGATACAGCCATTTTTCCTGAAGTTCATTTACATTGTTGTGAACGGCAGATCGCATTTCCTGATGATGTTATCTTGCGATGGATTATGGGAATTAGAGTTGTTGCATCAGTCCCGGGTGCCGCAGAATGTGTTAATTCATGAACAAAGACAGGGACTGTCTTTGTCACTTGTGTGTATGTTGTACAAAGTAGGTTTTTAAAATGGCACTTTGTTTGTTTACCACCCATTTCTAGCTAGTGTATTACCTGGAAAAGACCAACTTCACCACCTCCTTTGGTGATCAGGTATCTTTTGATGAGAACGGCGATGCCTTACCAATCTGTGACATCATGAACTGGGTGTGGCTCCCTGATGGAAGCGCAGAGGTTCACAATGTAGGTGTGTTCAAGAGATCGGCCTCCTCAGGGGAAGAACTGATCCTTGATGAAGACAGAATCTTCTGGAACTTTGAAACAAAACAGGTCACTTTGGCTTTTTAAATGCCTGAATGCTGAGCTTATGACATGAATTGTAATTGTAAAGTGTGGGCTGAAGTTGATCATATGTTATCATCCCCAGTAGCCTGTAAGGTCAGTGTGCAGTGAGAGCTGTTCCCCTGGAACCCGTCTGGCCAGAAGGAAAGGGGAACCTGTCTGCTGCTTTGACTGCATCACATGTTCTGAAGGAGAGATCAGCAATCAGACTGGTAGGTTTACATTATGGGAACACAACCATGCACCGTCTGTGAGAGGTGTGACATTCAAGTGAGTTGAAAAGGAAAAGGATCAAATTGGCTTGATACTTTGTCTATTCATGGGTTGCATTTGTAGTCCTACACCGGCCATGTTGAGGACCAACACAGGTGTTCTGATTGGCGTAGAACATCAGTTCTGTGCCGATCAGACAAATAGAAACACCTGTGTTGGTCCTCAACATGGCTGTTTAGGACTACAAATGCAACCCATGAATAATCTTCTCTTCTTTGTTGTTAAGACTCTACAGAGTGCACCAGCTGTCCAGAGGACTTCTGGTCCAGTCCCCAGCGTGACCAGTGTGTCCCTAAGAGCGTGGAGTTCCTCTCCTACCATGAGGCCCTGGGTATCTGCTTGACAACCATCGCGTTGCTGGGCACACTCCTGTGTACCGTCGTCCTGGGAATCTTCGTCTATCTTCGAGACACGCCCATGGTGCGCGCCAACAACTCAGAACTCAGCTTCCAGCTGTTGCTCTCGCTCCATCTGTGTTTCCTGTGTTCTCTTCTGTTCATTGGACGTCCCAGACTCTGGACTTGTCAGCTGAGACATGCAGTGTTTGGGATCACGTTTGTACTCTGTGTGTCTTGTATCCTGGTAAAGACTATGGTGGTGTTGGCCGTGTTCAAGGCCTCCAAGCCTGGAGGAGCAGACATTATGAAGTTGTTCGGTGCTGCGCAGCAGAGAGGAACCGTCCTGGCTCTTACTTCCATTCAAGTAATAATCTGCACTTCCTGGCTTGTTTCTGCCACACCAACCCCTCATAAAAACACACAATACCTCAGAGATAAGATAGTCTATGAGTGTGATGTGGGATCAACTGTTGGTTTTGCAGTGTTACTGGGTTATATTGGTTTACTGGCTCTTCTCAGTTTCGTCCTGGCATTCATGGCAAGGAATCTTCCCGACAACTTCAACGAAGCCAAGTTGATCACTTTCAGCATGTTGATCTTCTGTGCCGTGTGGATAGCCTTCATCCCAGCATATATCAGCTCCCCTGGGAAATATGCAGATGTAGTGGAGGTGTTTGCTATTTTAGTATCTAGTTTGGGCCTTTTGGTGGCGCTGTTTGGACCAAAGTGTTATATAATGCTTTTGAAACCGGAGAAAAACACTAAGAAGTCCATCATGGGTCGTGGTGCCACCAGGACTTAAAAGAAGAAGTTCAATTAAAATATATTCTCTCCTAGAGTATCCCAGTGTAAAAGAAAACAAAAACAGTCAGCTTTCTTTACGAGACCCTGTTGAAAAAGTGGCAACCCTTCCTTTTACAGTATAGTAATTACCAGATAACTACCAGGTAATACCTAGTATATATATATACCTTTTAATTGGTCATTTAAAGCAATTGTTAGATTGCTTCCATGTCACTACATTTTAATTGCTTGTCATTGTAATTTGTCAATAAAACCGGTATCCATGATGTATGCTTTTATAAAATGTTATCAGGGATGTCCATTGCCTGTCAGATAGTTAGATATTCCTGCTCCCCATGTCTACAGTGGAACAAGGGAGCGTATCGATATTGCAACATACCATTTGTTCAATGTTCATTTGTTCGATGCGGGTGAATGATAAACTGGTGAAATGCTAACCTGCCGATAGTGGGAGAGTTGATCACACTCGTAAAGCCCCGGGCCGGACCAATCAGCGGCAGCTACGGGCGGGCTCTGAGCGGCTCTGAACCAATAGAGTCAGATTGCAGACCACGTGGAAACCCAGGAGGCAGATGAGTGGTTTGGCACTCCCAGACTGTGATAGAAAGACGGCCCCATCCAATCACCTGCTAAAGAATTTGAAAAAATGGCCCATCCCTTACATCGAGTCTACCCGAACGATCCCAGATGAAGGTAAGCAGAGCGGTATGCCATTATCTGGAGCAGTCAGGTTACCATTTATGGTCAGATTGGCCAAAATGTCATGTGAAGCACACCAACGCACCAATCCTCGAGATGCCCATCTGATCAGAAAGAGCGAATACACTTCCCGGCACAACTGCCGAGGCAATGATTCCTATGCCGCGGCAATTGTACCTAATCCGTGGCACAGCCGGAAAGACCGGCAATGGAGCTGTGTCTGCCGCTGAGGTCAGATGTAGAGGTATTGACCAGCCCCATAAATGGAGATCTAGGTGATGATCCAGTCGTCTCCATGTATCAAGAGTTTGATGAGGTCAGTGTTGTGCTTCATATATGGAGATCCAGGTGATGATAGTCAGCAGTCTTGATTAGCAAATTAGTCCATGAGCCCAGGTCTGAATTTTCACTGTCCCTAGGCGGCCGAGCGTCAAGTCAGGGACTTATTATCTAGGGTATCCCTAGATAATATTTCAACACAATAGCCCTTCTTAAATTCTTGGTGACAATCACTGTGGCAACTCTCTTGACTTTCATAATGGACTGCACCGGCACAACCATGAGATTCACTCCCAGCTTTTATTGCAGTTGAGGTGTAAAACACCAAGTCGTCTTCAGGTGGCTTGGCTCTGTGTTTAAAGTTTCTGAGTGTGAGCCTTGCGGTACTTGCATTGGATCCAAACCCTGTACATGGTTAGCTGTTTTCTTCGGTTCACCAGGAGCTTCCTGTCTACAAGATTCTGCACTTTCTCAAGCCCTGCCTCAGTGAACATGTCATGGAGCTCATCTTGAGTAAAGAAATAGACTCGTGTTCCATCGCCCCGGACGTAAAAGTTTTCCGACAAACATCTCCCTTTCTTGAAGCGCAGCTGTGCCATGTCATAGCGTCCGTAGTCCCGGAGAATCAGCACTCCCCCTGGCTTCAGCAGCCGAGCTAATCTGTTAATGGATGCTTGCATTTTGTCAGGATGCAAGGCTGACAGCACAAAGATTAGTAATACAACATCCAAGCTTCCATCGGGGACAGGGTAATAGGCTTCCACATCACTGAAGTCATGAACAAAGGCATGGCAGCGCCCAGGGTCATACTCGGCACTCCTCTTGACTAGCTCCACAGCAGTGCTGGAGAAATCACAGCAGTAAACAAAGAGTCCAGCGTCGCTGTTAGTCTTCATAATTGGAAAAACGGTGTTGCCCACGCCACAGCCGGCCTCCAGAATGCGGTATGTTGCAGAGGAGCCTGGGAAGCTGCCAGCATTTGGAGAAAGGGAAGTGACCCCCTCACTTTTTCTTTGTTCCTGGGGACTGTCGTCGGAGACTTCAGGATGGGCTTCATGGTTGAGAAAACACTGTGGACCCAGCTCTGGGAACTCGGTGAGGAGCCAGAGACGGTCTTTGAAAAAGCGATTCTCATGGATTGTATAAAAGTTATTCCAGTACTCATTTGCCCTTGAGTCATATTCTTCTTGTCTTTCTGCAGGAAGTGGGTTACTGTTCTCTAGAACCTTCTTCTTAGCAGCTGCCACTTGTTCCTCTGTCCATTCCACATTGTCCCATGCGTTGTGCTGGAAGACTTGACGTGGCTCTGTCAAGAAACGTGTGCCGAACTGAGGGCATTTCACATCTTCACTCGAACACTCTGGCACAATTTGCCCCGCTTCCATGCTTTCTTTCTCCACCTTCCTTCCCACAGCCCTTTCCTCAGCCTGTCTAGTGACCGCAGCGTCTGCTCTACTCTTTGTGAGTCCCCATGGACGCACCACTTCAGGCTGGTCCTGTGCCAGCGCGTCATTTCTTTCCTCTTCTCTCACAAGCACCATCCCGGTCACTGGCAGCATATAGTGCTTGAGTCGATCCAACCTCACGCCCAAGTGCCTCCTTTCTTCTGTCAGTGGATTGCAAACATATCTAATTGTGCAACGACAATAATCAAACTATAATTTAGGCAAATCCAGGTCAGTCTGTCTGTCTGTGAGGCCGCGCATACATCATCCAAGGGGAAAACCCTTGAAAGACACATGGTGACGTCATCCAATGGGAAAACCCTTGAAATAACATAGTGATGTAATTATTGGGGTGATTACGTCATCATCATCATCATCATCATCATCAACAGCCCACTATAAATTAGGCAAATCTATGTCTGTCCGTCCGTCCGTCCGTCCGTCCGTCCGTCCGTGTATGAATGAATGATTTTATCTGGAGGGCCGAATTGTCATGTGAAGCTTGACCAATCCTCAAGGTATGGTCTCATTGGACATTTTTAATCATCCAATCATCAGACCGGGACGGACACTACACACATATTCTGAATGTACGGGACAGATAAAACCTGTTCACTCTGGACTGAAATGACCATATATGGACATGAGGGGACACACATTTACGGACAGATAAAACCTGTTCATTCTGGACTGAAATGACCATATATGGACATGAACGGGATACACAAAGCCACTCCTTGGAAGCGGCTTTCACAGCTTCAAAAAGGGAACGTTCCCTGCGTTGACGCTGATGCGACGCCCGATGGCTGCAGTGGAGCCCTGCCGTATTAGTGCAGGCTCATCATTGCAGTTAAAATATATAGGGCCCAATTTTGACGGTGGTACTGGGCGCCGCGCTAAGGAGATTCCATCTATCCACTAACGTTTTGTACTCATGGAAATTGACCAGTATTATGACTTCTGCGCTGTTGTTCATTGTGCGCTCAGCGGCTGAAGAATTATTCATTCAATCATACCCATGACTGTCGTCCACATACTTGACGATTATGTTGGAGCTGAGCTTGGCCTCGCCTATACTCGTCGTGCCTATACAAAGTTTGTCACAGTCAAATACAATATGTAGGTAATAGAACTTAAACTGTTATTGTCATCATAAAACTTAGATTTCATTTTCATTTACTTGGTTAAAAAGAATAATCTCACGTATTTACAGCCATACCTCTATAATAGAATTCACGGTCCAAAAAATGATAAAACAATCTTGGGACTGAGTGCACTTGTGTCGCTGCAGTTATTTTCAGAAGGTCCCTGCCAGCAAGAGCCTTGTGTTTCACTTTCACTAACACAGTAAGTTAACTCTTATACTGTATCCTGTTATGCTAAGTTGTTTGAAAGAAGTTGTTTGTGTGTCACTTTACTTTTTATCCTTGTAAAAAGTACAAGGATAAAAACAATATGTTCCGGGAGAACCTGCAGAAGAAGATGGCCTCCAGACCTGCAGCAGCAGCCAACAGCAAACACTCCAGAGAACCTCTGTCAATATGTTTGTTTGACAATATGTTATAAAGTGTGTTATAATGAGGCTACTTCCATTTGATTCAATGGTATCCATTCATTAATAGTGAGTTTATGTTTAAGTTGTCAAGTCTTAGCTTTCGTCTCACATATACTCTCTTGTTTAAATATGATTATTTTGGGCTAATGTGTGTGTGTGTGTGTGTGTGTGTGTGTGTGTGTGTGTGTGTGTGTGTGTGTGTGTGTGCGTGCGTGCGTGCGTGCGTGCGTGCGTGCGTGTTGTATGCCGGGTAGAGTGTCCTCTTTTTGGGGATTCAGAATATGGTCACCCTAAAAGACAATGATGAGTGGGAGGAGAGCAGTGAAGGTCGTCCAGCTTTAAACACGCTGCAATCACACAAGACAAAAACATTGCTAGGACAAAGATTGTCTTTGAGCAGCAAATTGTCCCAAGATGTGAAATCATCAAAGCAAACAGAAACCATGAAGCATCGCACATCTGTCCACTTGTTCTTTAACTATAATGGACCATTTTTGGGCTCTATTCCTAGCATATATATATGGGTCAGTGACGTGACGCCCCAAAAAATGTGTTTTTAAAAAAACTTTAAATTGCAGGCATAAAAGTTATTTACTTTTGTTCTACTCACTCTCAACCTTATGGAAATACATTTTGTTTTTAGATATTTTATTGGAATCAGACTTTATTCAGCAGTTTGTTGTACTTGTGCCTAAAATCGTCATATGGTGTGACATGAAAATAATTGTTCATAAAATGAAAATGGAGTACATCTTTCTTAAGTTACTCACTTTATCAAAGTCCTTTATCATAACTAACCAGTGATCCACTATAGTTTTTTGAAAATTAATTATATCTGTATATTTTTTTCATAATCGACACTCTGTGTGAGGCCCATGTTCATGATCTTACAACATATTTTAAATGTATTCTGTCAAAACTTTCTCTAAAATTACACAAATATTTGTGACTCTTCCTGATAATATTCTCTATGTAATCCATAAACATTTTTTTGGTTTAATCATTAATAAAGGTATGATTTTTCACTATTTGGAATGTCACACCAAATGATTTAGTGTCACACCGTATGATCATATCTTCATGTGTCAAAGCAAACTGTGTTTTAACCTACCTATTAGTGAGTACTGAACTTTACTGATTGATTAAACAATTACCCAGGATAACATGGCCTTAATATTTCTGAACAGGATATTATTGTAGAGCTTTAACATGGGATAAGAAAGAATTGTAGTAGTAGATGGATGATGAGGATGTGCACAGGAATGCTACGCACACCTAAGTCTTCTGCCGGCCCACGGCAGAAGGATCCTAAAGAGACAATAAGGCGCATAGCCACACTTGGAGCCAAGGCAACATTTTATTAACACCAATTAGTGGAAACAGAACTCGGCATTCAGGTAAATTGCTTTTTTCCGAAGTCTCCTGAACTTGAACACAGAATTTTGTGTTGAACAAATGTAATTAGGAATCATGACATTACACCACATCTCCACTAGCTAAAGAGTGCTGGGTTGCTCAACTCCGAAAATAGCTGATCTACAAGCTCTCGCAGCACAACGTGTTGAGAGCTTGTAGATCAGCTATTTTCGCTAGTTTTGTCTCGGGTCCTACCTTAACACTGTCCACTGTCCAGTCCAGTGAGTGAAAGTACAAAAGTATTAGATCAGATTAGATTATACATTTAGACTGTATTGTACATCAGCCAGTCGTATTTGGTGAGGGTAGCAAACCGGCTGCCTTGTTGCGGTTCTGCTATGCCACAGACAACCTCCTGCTCTTCGTAGAAAATGCAGTCTCGCCCCTTTGGCTCCTCTCTCCTTGCTGGGTCATTGTTTAGTTTCTCCCTGTACTTTCTCGTTCTCTCAGCACTCATTTTCCAGCTGACAAAAGAAAATGGAATGTATAGTTTAAGACAAAGAGAAAATATTGTTTAGATTGAAACAATATGTTAAGGTTTCTGTGAAGGGGTTTCTGCTCTGTCTGATGAATTTAAAGTATCACTGAATGAAGCTAAATTACATTTTATGTAAAAATGTTTAAAACAAATGTTTAAATGTACAAAAGAAACATGGAACTTTGTTATTTATTGTTATATCTGTAGTTAAATACAGTATAAATCATATGGTGTGACAATCAAGTCATATGGCGTGACAAGCAGACATGTCACACCATTATGATTAACACTTGGGTGACTGAAAATAAAAAACTACCACTACGCCTGCATTTATCGTTCATTTTGACCGTTATTTTCTCTCCCTTTTTGCCCAGGAGCGCAACACTTCCTCCCCCTGCTGCCAGCGGGGGTTCTATTGTCTTCCGAATTTGAATTAGCATTTCAATTGACCTCTCAAACACTCTCGCTTTCAATGTTAACTTCATGGTTTGGGAACAGGCTTGAGAAAATGACCTAGGCCTACTGTATCATGATCTTACTTTTAATGTCACTGGTTTAATTTCGTATCGCTTCGCAGCGCAGCCCAGCATCCGCCGAGGCCTTTGTATTATAACAGATTGTTGAGTTTTGAAAGTCATTTTAAAACAGTTCAGTTTTGCATGCAGGAATAAATCAATGATCAGCGTCTTTGCGCACAGTGCGCCATGCAGTTTGAGTGGTTATAGACACGTTTGTTTATCCAGAAACATATCTTTTATGGCTTTGTTTTATTTACGGTTTGGGAGATTCAAGGCCAACACAGCACGCACCGCGCTATTGATTAGTAATCTAATGTGGAGATTAGATTAGACACATGACAAAATAAAATAATTAGGCCAAAGCTTTCATATGTCCCGACTTTATTATTCTTATTACTATTATTATTACCCATAGTTATTAGTTATTATTATTAGGCCTACTATTACTACTGCATAGTACTGTGTTCTATCCCTGTCATTCCATGTTATATGAGATACTTAAATTGTTTCCTGTTTCGATGCAAAATCTGTCTGTGTGCGTGAGCGAGAGAGGTTGCTTTCACGAATGTTTTTTTTTTACATGTGGTAGGGCTATACATGTATGTCTAATAAAATATTCTGTCATCCAATCAATGTGTGTTGAGCTTGAAATATGAACACGGCGGTGACTGTGACAGAGAGACAATAATTCTCTGTAGGCAGCCTACAACTAGTAGTAATTCATTTCTGTTGCTTGATAGGCTATTATAAAACTCTCATTATTTTGGGGTTTTGCTGTGTTTAGTCCCCTTATGCCCGTATGCTTATATTATCAAACAATGATGGTAATAGTGGTAAATAATACTACTATTACGGGTAATAATAATAATAATAATAATAATACAGGCATACTGATGAATGAATAAATAACAGCAACGAAGAAAGTGTCATAATTCAACAACGTTTATTGTTTTCAACAGTTTACATCAGAATATAAAGCAAGTGTGTAATAAAAACAGGCAAAAAATAAAACATGCTGGCATGCAACTTCAAGTTCACCACAAAAAAAAATGTTCGTTCTGGTGCATTTACAGGCACTTTGGACAAGTCATGGAGAACTCCCCAGCACACGAGCCACACGCTCTGATGCCACATTTCTGACAGGAATCTAGAGTTTTGTTTCCGCATCTGTTCAGCTGACACTGCCTTCTCCTCTTCGGGCTGTTCTCCAGCATGTTGTTGTCCAGCAAGCACAGAAAACTGCTCAACTCATCCTGAATTCTGACCTTGGCAAAAGCAGTAGGGCCTGGTGTATCTGTGAAAATATTGCGCCGTGGTACCCTGCCACGGCCAGCTCCGGCTACCAAGCCTGACCAAACGGTTCCATCTTTACCGAGCGCAGTGGTAGATTCGGTAGGCGTAGATTCAGGCTGCTGTTGTTCCGTTGTAGCTTCACATTCGTCTGGGTCATCTTCATATTCTGATTCGGTATCAGAATCAGAAGCAGGTGGGTAGTACGTTTCTTCTGGTGCATCTTGTCCAATATCGCCAGTCGCACCGCCATCATCATCACTGTCCCCCTCGCCAGGTGCAGTCACTTGTGAAAGCAGGTTGCTCGCTTCCAGTGCGGTGTAGCGCCGTTCTCGTCTCATCCTCGCAGGCATAGTCAGCTTGTCAGCTCGTGCTTGGTAAATGTGACTCTGACTGTATTTGTGGAGAGCTTTTATACAAATTTTTGCAGGCTAAGTGGGCTATCAAAACTCCTGGTCTATAATGACTCATGCATAATAATGCAGATTAGTCTGCATAGGAATGTGACACTGTAATCCTTTCATGTATAAGGCAAAATAATGTGACTTCACAGTGTGTGTATATATATATATATATATATATATATATATATATATATATATATATATAAATATATATATATATATATATATATATATATATATATATATATATATATATATATATATGTACAGTATATTACATTACATCAGAGATACCTTATGCACATTTATAACTAATTGTCAGATCAGATATGATTCTAAGAGAGAGAGAGAGAGAGAGAGAGAGAGAGAGAGAGAGAGAGAGAGAGAGAGAGAAAGAGAAGAGAGAGAGTGTATAACGTTATGGACATTTATAACTCAAATTATCAGATATGATTGATTTCTAAATGACCACTGACATTAATTTGGGTTAGACATTGGTTTCCAAGAGCTAAGATTATAGACACAAGCTCACAATGCTATGCACATAAGCCAAAGTCTGGTTTTGAAGTGGACATACAAGGTTTCCACCTGAGAGAACGACAATACAAATACATTCTAACTTGGAGAACTTGGCTATTTGTACTTTATATACGTTAGTAAATCCAATTTCCAATATTTTAACTTCTACTCCACTAGGCCACATTTATTTCAAAACGTATTTACAAATTATAATATAAAATAGGCCTATACATAAACCACTTTAATTCACACAGTACTGTGTGAATTGTTTCGAAACTAACAAATTGGCCTATTTCAAAACAATACTAACACATTGGCTATTCAAATTACACAGCTATCAGTAAGGAATGCAGCCACTGATCAATGGATTGAAACATTTATTTGAAGTTAACAAATGGAAATGTTAAATGTACATAATAATAATGTCGCTACACAATAGTTTTTACAGTTCAGAGAGTTCAGAGAGAGAGAGAGAGAGAGAGAGAGAGAGAGAGAGAGAGAGAGAGAGAGAGAGAGAGAGAGAGAGTGTATAACGTTATGGACATTTATAACTCAAACATTTATAACCCTCAAATTATAACTCAAATGATCAGATATGATTGACGAACGCAAACACCATCGCAGGACAGAGAAGAATTAGGCGATAATGATAGGCTACAGCTGGGGGGAAAAAACAGCCTCGCCAAACGTGTGTCTGTAGAATGAAACCAAATGGACCCGGACGGTTCCATTTGGTTTCATTTGGCTCATTATATATGGTATACTGTATATATTATACTCTCAAGTACTACAAATACCCCAAAACTGTAGGCCTACGTAACGTTACTTTACACCACCGCATATCTGCATTCTCTATCGCAACGAAATGAAGAACTGTTACGTGGTGCGATAATGTGCGATAACAATACAATTGATACATTGATATTATCATTATTATTTTCAATTATAAAATACAACATTAGAGATAGTGTATTTAGTCATGTTATCTTTGCTGACAGGGACATGTAAATGTTCTATTAGAAGGAACAAAGGCGCACTCCAGGGGGGCTGTAGGTGTGAAGTCTCTTGCTGCTGGGAGAAATGGGGGAGAACGGTCATTTCTGCCGATAAGTGCCGTCAGAGTTGTATAATTGTATTTTATTTCATAATTAGGAAACGTTTCAGAAGTGGAAAAAAAACGAGAACATATATCTTGAGTATTTAGGAAAAGTCATGGAAGGGGAAATTTCTGAGACATTCAAGGGGAGAGTTATTGCACTTTGAAATCTCAAAATCGGCCTAAAGGACCGGTTAGTCACCCGTGTGTTAAGTGTCACACCATATTACGTTTTCTGCATTTAGGTTTACCTTGAGGCTACTATGTACACATTAGCATGCTAACAGCATGCTAGCTATAACAAAGCAACCTAGATCTACATGGAAATATGACCAAAACTTCAAATAACTTAAGCTTTTTTTAATGAAAAGGTGTCACACCAACAGACATCCAAAGTGGTGAGTTTGTCAAAGTTTCAACAAGATGGCATTTCATGAAAATGTTAAAATCATAACTCACCTCAGACACCTGTCTTGCAGTTGTGCTGGGAGTGCTGAATAGCCTTACAGAAGAAGGACCTCTCTAGCCAATAGGTGTCCAAATAATTGCCTGTTTAATTTGTCCAAACTAGTGTCACACCAAATGATTTTGGTTTGGGGGACAAAATGTTTTTGATCAGAAATGACTGAAAACATTATGCTTTGACTTTGAAAAGATATAGGCTCACAAATAGACATTTTTTTTAGCCTAAATTCATTTTCAAATGATTTTTAGCAATTCTTTTTCTTAGTTTTATTCAAGTTCCCACTTTGAGAAACAAGGTCAGGACAGTCACACCATATGAGTTTTGCCATGTTTGGTTGAAAATTCTGAAGAAATGAGGAATGAAATGTTTTAATCTTGAGTAAGTTCACATAAAGCTTAATGTCCTGCACAATATTCAGAAGGTTTTTGACAAATATATTTTTTATTTATACATGTTTGACACCGAGGACAGCGAAAACGTTACGTCACGTCACCCACCCATATATATATATATATATATATATATATATATATATATATATATATGTTACAGTATGTTTGGGTAACTCAGGACGTTCTATGTAAGAGCGCTTGTTTTGTCGTTCACCACACACTAATCACCACCAGATGGCGACGTCAGCCACTGCTCTGCCATTCACTAGTGAAGGCGCTGACGTCACTCGTTTGCGACTCTCTTTCTTTATTTACTAGCCTAGCCTAGCCTAGCCTAGCCTAGCCTAGCCTTGCCTAGCCTAGCTTAGCCATTAGCTCCATTGTAGTCACTTCGACAGGGCGTTTATTGTGGGCTTGCCCAGGCCTTACGGCCTGGGCATAAATATAACGATTGCATTCACCACGGCTTCGTAACTCGCGCTGGTCCGCTCTTCGCGGCCACTCGCGCCTGCGGCGCTCGGGGGCGAAGAGCAGGACCAAGGTCCGCTGGCCTTCGCACCGCTTGCAATGTCGTGGACAATCGAGCGGCTCCGCCTGGAGGACGTTGTTGTGGCGACCGCTTGCTCCGCCCCGTGCGGCACCACGAGTGCTCCGTTTCTCGACCGTACTGTTTCTCTAACAAACCGTGACATATATATCTGTCCACTTGTTCTTTAACTATAATGGACCATTTCTATTTTCAGAAGTTAATTTAATGTTTTCCATTTAATGATTTCCTTTATCATCATCTTGTGCTAATGCTTGCCTGCCAAACCACAACCTCCAGGACCCCCGGAGCTCCAGGGACCCCCTGGCGCTGTCGCCAAAAAGTGCAAAAATGACTCAATGACCACCCCAACGGGGCTGCAGCCCGCTAAAAAGGCCGCAACTCGGCACCCGAGCGACTGGGAGTCTTCCTGCTCTTTATAGTTATCGTGCCCAGTGGGGATGGCGCTTTAAAGCACTATGACATTTATTTCACGCTGGGTGAATAGAGGTTTTATGACATATTTTCCAATGTCGTATTACAAATTTGAAGCTATTGACATGCTCCCACAGATGTCTGTTGTAGAACTCGGGAGATACAATAATATTCTGCTATCTAGAAATAAAAACAGATGAGACAAAACCATAAATTGTCTTCACCTCCCTGTGCTCCGCAGCCATACGTGTGCCTGCCAAGGTACTGACAAGGAAAAATGTGGAGCTTGCTCCGCCTTCGGGGGCGCATGGTGTTTTTACACCGGGGCCTGCAAGTTTGCCAGCAGCAAAAAGCCACGCAAGTGTGTTATTCTACTATAAGTTACAAATCAAAAGTAATTTGTTCGACTATGTCTTTCCTCAGAAACTAAATGGCAGTACATACTGTATCACCACCGCCGCCCTTGTCGCTACTGATGATGAAGGTGATTAAAATTATTGTGCTGCTACAGTATATTAACTCATTGCTGGGGACCCCTGGAAGCCCCCAAAGGACCCCTGGTAAAAATCCAATGCAAAAATCACAAAAAAAGAGGGAAACTTTTTTTTTTCTTTTTTTGTGGCGTAGTATTCTGAAACGAATTGTGATACTTGTGCAATCGTTATTCTATCACTCGTTTGTTGTTTGCAAGTCACGTCACTGTTTGCATGAGTGAAGTAACCCTTTGATACTATTATGAGGATGCTCACAGGCAGCTCTGAGCGCTTACCTCTCTCTCCCATACTGTATTGTTGAACAGCGACACGCTAGGGAGAGCAGGAGGACACTGCAAACTTCCTCTTGACAGAGACGGTGACTTGGTGTTTGTGTTCTGAGGTCCAGCTGAAGAAGCAGGCGTTGCCACTTGCCAGTGACAAACGAGTCCGACAGAGACAAAATGGCGACCCTGAATGTGTAGGTGCAGGATTGGCACACTGTAGCCATCCTCAACGCGGCAAACGCGTTAACTCAGACTTGGACTGGGAACCAAGGGACTGACACAGTTTAATGCTGCAGCTGGCGAATCACATCTTGAACAACATGGTGGCACAGTATCCTCCCCCTTATGTCAATAAATCAATGGATTGGCACTCATCCGAGGACATTTTCCTGTCGTGGCTGCTAACGTATTATATTTGGTGGATCAATTGGTCGTCACCCTGAACTTCTGTACTCCAATGCGAACCCCTTTCCCATCACCATTCCCCTGACACCTGTCAACCTGCTGCAGAATGCTGGAATGCTGGAATGCTGGACCTGACTCTGATCAGATACTGGGGATAGATGTTTGAAGTTTGAAGATGTTATTGTCTGTTTGGAAATCTGAAAATGTAATAACATTTTAAATGAAAACAGCCGATCTACAAGCACACTTGTAGACACACTTGTGTGCTTGTAGATCTGCTGTTTTCACTACTTTTGTGCAACGGCCTTGTCTGATGAAGCAAGGTTTCTGCCCGACAGTGATGATTTACTTTGTTGGCCGCCCAGCCCCCAAAATGGAACAAAGGCCGACATTTTATTTAATTTTTTTTCCTAATGGCCGGCCTGGACTGGCCGGGAATGAACTGGCCGTTCGGGAGTTGTCCTGCTTTTCCCAATGGCCAACACGTCCCTGCCTCCACCCCGGTCTACATGTAGGCTTTTTTTTCCCCATCATCCTATGTGTCCTCCACATGCTCCTCGACCTCTTCCTCAACCTCCTCCTGGGCCTCCTCCTGGGCCTCTCCTATGTCGCTGAGCATAGATTCTACTGCATCAAGAAGAAGAGGAAGAACAAAAACACGATGTGACGTCATTTCCTTGCGGCTTGCACCATCTTCTCTTCCCCTGACCACCACGTGTGTTGTGCTCGAGTCGGCTAGGCTAGGCTAGGCTAGGCCAAGGCGTTGTGCTTATACGTATACGATAGTACAGTAGTCAGTTCAGCTTTTGATAACCGAAAACGGAAGTTATTGATGCTCCTCTTTATACTTTGTTCCATGACGGTAAACGTAAAAACTTAAAGCTGGAAGACATGACCAAGTCAAAGATAGCGACGATATTCCATGTATGTATTTATTAACGTGAACCACGTTTCCTTTGCTGTCTGTGTCTGTTTATTTTATTTGTATATATATATACTGTATATATATATATATATATATATATATATATATATATATATATATTTTTTTTTTTTTTTTTTTTTTTTTTTGCAAACTATCAGGTTTACCTAAATTATTTATATTGTAGTATTTATCTTTGGTAGAATGCTGTCCAGTGTTTTAGTCAAACGTTGCCTGAACGGCGTTCATCCACCAAGCCGAAGGAGGCCTTGGTATGCAAACACGCGGTTAACATTATCATCACTTGATGTGGGAAGTTAATTATTTAATTAGTCTACCTAACTTCCCACCTAAGGAATGGGCACACATTTGGGGAGGAAAACAATACAGAAAGGCTTCTTCTCCAGGACTACGCTTATGGAAAGTAAGTAAAGTTGACTCCAGCAGTGTTATTGTTTGATGAGAAAATGATTGTTGTTTAATGGTGTAATACAATTAAACTGCTTTCTACACACACTGATTTGACATACCTTGTCTACACTAAGTTTTGCAACTCTAGAGTCCACCATAGAGACAGATTAGTCTGCCTTGTTTGTGGCAGGAGAGACGTGGATAGGATGGATAGACATGTATCCGATACCCACAGCCTAGAAGTAAGTTAATAATCCTGCAAGGGGTCAAAGTAGAATGCAAGATTATAGGAATCTCATTGACCCAACATCCTGTGATTGACCTGGCTGTACATTGCTTTTCAAAAGGGGGAAGAGAAAAAGAGATTTGTAATCGCCTCAAAAAGAATGAGGACTGTCGAGAAATTGGCTGAACTACGTGCCTCAGGGGTCCTGCTCATCAGCAGGCTGGACCTGGACCTGGATTTAATTGTGTGTTCCTGCTAAATTAAAGACTGAATCAGACGTCAGTGCTGGTCATCCTCATCTTGGCGTGGGACGGCATCGCCGAAGACTCGCCATCTCCCTCATCCTCGCCTGGCTCCCCAGATGCATTGTCATCCCCGACCTCTTCCTCAACCTTCTCCTGGGCCTCTCCTATGCGTAAAAGTGGGATATTGTCATGTTAGTGATGTTACAATAACATTATTTACACTGTAAAGTTTACAGTGTAAACCATTGTATTATTAGTGATGATGTGCAGCCTCGCCATATGAATCGGCCCTTAGAAGAGCAGCATTACTGTAGATACTGTATGTCTGTATGTTTTTTTTAGTGCCTCTTATTTGGTTTTTGTTCTTTGTCGTTGTTTTAATCTCTGTTGTCCCTTTTATTGTTTTTTTATATGGACCTATTAGAGTCTGAAATAAAGATTGACTGTATAAGAATTATTATTTGTTTCTGTGTGTGTGCGTGTGCATGTGTGTGTGCCTGCCAGGTGCTCCAGCATCAGGATGAAAAGCTGCTGATTCTGGTGCACCAACGGGACGGGCACTATTGTAAGACGGCAGTGCTGGTAATCCTTATCTTGGCATGGGACGGCATCACCGAAGACATGGCCGACGACCTCTACAACAAGCTCTCACAGTCCCTGTGCAAGAAGGGCTTCCCCACCGAACGCGGCTGTGACATCAACACAAAGTAAGTTCACCAGTGATGTAAATCGGACCAGTTACCCATATATGGAGATCCATGTAATGTACGTATATGGAGATTTGCTGTGACACCCCAAACCTTTGAGGACCACTGGTCTAAATGGTCTGCTACTCCTTTTGATTTTAGTTTTTGTTACAATGTAGGTGGTTGTACCCTTAACACTACTACTGCCTTTTAATTTGAAGGGATGCTTGGTGCCTTGGTGCCGCGCCACTTCCTCCGTAGGCCTCCGCTATTATTTTGAAGGGCCGGGCGGGGGTTGTTTTTGCGCAGATGGATTATCATTTGACGTCAATGTTTACATCATCTAGTCACATGACAGTCTGGGCCCAGAACAGGATGTGCCCAGCCGAGTGCAGTTTGTGTCTGTAAACAGGCCACCCTTTGGATCAAAATGTCTCTTTTTGAGTAAATGAAGTCTCTTTACGGGCCTCTCAATGGATTTACTATGGAGGAGCTTCACTTCGCGTGCACGCCCAACGTGCGTTGTAAACAAATCGCGGACATTACCGATGCGGGCGGGACCGGAGCGACCTACTGTAAGTAATAATACTTTTACTGTAAATACAGTAAGATTGACGGTGCTCACCGTCAACGGCACCATGATTTTAACCCTTTAAATGCCAGTGAGGATAGTCAACGGTAGCAGAACTGTAGTAACTTGAAAAATAACCATAAAAAACAACATGAAAAAGAATCGTGATAAGATTGTGTATCATGATACAGCTTGTAAAAATATCGTGATGTTGTATTTTTCCATATCGACCACCCCTAATTTGTGCCGAACAGGTGTGCACCATTGAGCACCCGTCATCATGGACCAGAAGAACCAGGTGATTCTCCAGTTCCGCTTCCCCACGTTTGGCGACTCCATGCTGCAGAAGATGAACCTCCTCCGCCTCTTATACGATACTTATACAATAGTACAGTAGTCAGTACAGCTTTTGATAACCGAAAACGGATGTTATCTCTCTTTATACTTTGTTCCGTGACGGTAAATGTAAAAACTTAAAGCTGGAAGACATGACCAAGTCAAAGATGCTGCAGAAGATGAACCTCCTCCGCCTCCAGCGGTGCTTCTGAGATGTCATGGTGCACGTGAACGAGCTGGAGGTACCCGGCAACAAGGTGGTCTTTACGGAGGGCTTGTCCTTCCTGCAGGACCAGTTCATCCTGCAGGAAGACTCCGGGAAGGTGCACGTCAACGAGCTGGAGGTACGCGGCCACAAGGTGGTCTTAATGGAGGGCTCGTCCTTCCTGCGGGACCAGTTCATCCTGCAGCTGGACTCCGGGGAGGTGTGTGGTGGCAGGAATGTATAGCTTGCCAGATATAGTATGCATTGTGTATTTGCCTTTCGCCCAGCAAGCTTTCATGGGTACATGTGCTATTTCTACTCAACTAGAGCTGTCAATTCCTACGTGACCAAATCGACTGCGTGCCAGCCAAGATCGCCAACGACGTTATCATCTATCATTACTTTAGACACTTCAGAACAAGGCCTGCTTGTGGACAAACAATATGGATGTAATGAGGACCATACAAGAATTATTCGATTCATTACCAGACGAATCACCATTCTGGGAAGCATATGGAGAAGCTGCAAGACAAGGAGCACAATCACGTCGTGAAGCACGTGACCATAACCCTACTGGGCGACCAGGAATTCCAGCAATTCCAGCAAATCCTAGGGGTGGTCTGGTGATCTGGATCGTAGACTTCTTACCTGGGGGGAATCATTTTACCCATGTGTTCTGGCGACACCTGAACGCCTATCAACATTTTGGGACCTGGCACGCCGTGGTAAATTGGATGGATGGACTTCATCCTGAACCTGCATGGGCCCTACAGCAGCCTATCCGTGAGGTATGGAGTGAGACTCTGACTGATCCCGATTCCTATCAGCTGTGGCCAGGACCCCCCCAGGCAAATCTAGGTGTTCTGATCCCAGGCGGCAACGCAAATGTGACCGTCACATTGTTTCGTCATCAGTGACCTGAATGGCCATAACATCTAATGTCTGTATATGCCCATTCTAAGGTGCAAGGCTCGATGTTGTTCAGTTTGCAAAACTGCATAGTATTTCTACTAATAATATTTGTAAACAATATCCATATTATAAACAAGTTATTCAGCACCACATGTTGAACATTATATTTAGCTCTCAGTAAAGGCAACACTGATATGAATCAGTCTTTGAAAAGCTGTTGTTCAGGAACATTTCAGGTAGACTATGAAAAGCATTGAGCCGTCACTGCTCAATCACTCAGTGACCATCAGTTAACTGTTGACATAGTTCAAGTGAGTTGAGTGAAAGTTGTGTGAGTTAAAACCAAATAATTCAAGAGGGTTTATTTGTCAGTCACTCTTACAGATACAGGTATGAGTGACTGGCAAACGTTTCATGTTCCACAAGACTGATAACAACTATACAATATGACAACAATATAATGATAATAATTGTGGATTTATTGAGCAGGCCTGTTGATTAAAACCAGGAAAAGACAACACTTGGTATATTCTGCCTGGTAGAGCTGTGTCTTTTCCTCTGGATGTTTGTCAAGGAGCTGTTACCAGTTACCTCAAAGGAAAACCGCTTATTTGATACTTCTTGCAAGGATTAATGTTGTTTTTGGTTATTCATTACCGTTAATAAAATGTAACCAGACAACTAGAGCTGTCAAGTTAACAGCTGAGCTGACCCCTCCATGCTTACGCTCTCTGTCAGCAAATCTGTACTGTAAGTGATACTATACATTTCTGATCTGGCAACCCTGGACCACTGACGTCACTTCTGAATCTCAGACATTTCACACGGTCGGGTTTCACACGCTCGTCACTGGTGACTTTTCCAGCCTTTTTGAACCATTTTCTAATTAAAAGCTTTTACCAAACTTCAGGATACTGGTTTGTGTGATTTACCCCTATCCTACAACCATGTCATCTCAGTGAGGATTATTTTTACAATACTTTCGGACAGTGTGCTGCCTGCTAGCTGGCTGTGGCTAGCCCAACGTCACACTGGGCTGTGGCTGGAGGTAAAACAGCTGCCAGATCGTCTGGCTTTCCTCCTCAACAAGGGATCCAGCTTAGAAACAGTTTTAGTATCCTGGATATGCAGGAATTTCCACCTCTATCACATCGGTCTCCCGCACCCAAACGATCTCTACCCGCGACAGATCACCGATCCGGATAGGTAGGGTGTTGGCCAGGTTTCATTTTCGGACTCGGCGATACCGGCGGCCGCCACCAGGTGCCCAAAAATGAAGCCCGGCCTGAAACCGAAGCCATCGGTCCGAATGCCCGAAAATGGAGCCGTTAAGGCCCTGATACCTGAAACTGAAACTGATAGTCAGGTTCCTTGTGTATTTTTGTCGGATTTTTGTGAGGATTTGTAAAACTATACATTTTTGGAATCTTCAGAGCATGGGGAATCCAAAAATCAATGTTTCCATTTGCAAAAGCCGCCATTTTGGACGTTAAAAATGGCCGACATAAAATACATCATTTGTGCTATCTTGGCTTCTAGACAACCTAGAAACTTCATTAAACATGCCAATCCTATGTTTTCTGGGTCAAGGAATCGAATGAGTAAATGTTGGGTGTAAAATGTTCCGGACCCCCACCCCCTTTCTGGGGGTTTATCTAATTTGGGACCTCCCAGAACAGTACGCCAGCCAATTAATGTCCTATTTTCATAATATTAGAGTTGTTTTGTAGGTTTTAAAACCTCCTGGGCTCATTTATTGCACTTTTAAAGCAGCCAGAATAATCCTTCTGACTTTTGGTTGGGGTCTTTCCTCACCTGGGACCCCCAGACAGACCCCTGAGTCTGTCTCAGTAATCGCTCTGCTCCAGAACAATGTTAAATTAGTCATAATTGGAGCATAAATGTTGTTGTAGCTTGGGCTCTGAAAACAAAAAGGAGCAGTAGCAAATACCAGGGGTCTTCCACAGGGGGTCCGGGACTCCTGGGGGGTCCTCAGAGTTACTACAGGGGGCCCACCAAATCTTGATGGGATTTGAAACTTGGTTTATGTACCGGTATTGTACTTTGATGGTTTATTAGTATTCTCAGTATTATTTATACATTTTTTGTGTTGGACAGTTATGGTTGACAGGTGTTACTGTTGGGATTGCAATATTTAAGGTATTGCAACTTCATATTTTGGGACACGCAGACTAACATGTCCATTTATTGCACTGCACTCACTGACAACACAACACAACACACACCCACCTCTGTTTTATCGTCACCCCAAAACCCGCACCCATCCTCTTAAAGAGCCCATGGTCAATTATGCCCAAGGAGATTCACTACAATACAGTAATTTCAGAGATGCAGGATCTATTTGTCTTTATCATCGTCATCTTCAATGTCCAACCTAATAGTGTTGACACAGTCTCCACCATAGCATAGAGTGGAAGGCAGGTTATTTGAGCAGGGAGGGCAAGACCCCTGACAACGGACTCACTCGCTAGCTTTCGCCGTGGACTGAAGACTCACCTTTTCAGACTCCACCTAAACCTGTAGCACTACAGAAAAAAAAATCAATGACCATACATGAAGCTAGTTAGCATTTTTTTTTTTTTTTTTTAGGTTTTTAGAACTTTGATTAATTGTGTTTTTTCTAGATAGATATCCATTTGCATTTGTTATATTGTTGTTGATGTACTGACATATTATCTTGTTTATTATTGTGATGTTGTTATCTGCTTATTGTAAGTCGCTTTGGATTAAAAGCGTCTGCTAAATGCCTAAACTGTAAACTGTAAACTGGAACATACCCTCCACTCTCTGAATTTCACCCATTTGAACTTCCTCAAAATCATGTCCCTTGATGAAGGTATCGTATTATGATGCCTACTTTGTCATACCTGACAAATTCCCCTGAGCTTCCATCAATTGAAGAAAATAGATGGAATTCAGAAAGTGGAGGGTATGTTCTAGTCAAGTGTCTTGCCCTCCCTGCTTCAAAGGCTTTTTTATTGATTTGATTGAAGTATTTATTAGAAGTTTTGCATAGGAAAAATTACAGTTTCATGACAGTACAGTTCACTGATACAAGGTCAACTAAAAGGAAACTAAGGTAAGGCATAAGACGTTGAGATCCTTCGCTTTAACTCATATAAATATAGGCAATACTTGAGCTCATCAAATGTGGCTGCAAAGCAGATTGCAAGGGATGGTGCAGCTGCTTAAACAATACAAACAAAGACTGTCAACATTATTAGGGAGGACACGTAGTGAATCTCTTTGGGCATAATTGACCATGAGCTCTTTAAGAGGATATGGTGTGGGTTTTGGGGTGACGATAACACAGAGGTGTGTATGTTGTGTTGTCAGTGTGAGTGCAATGCAATAAATGGACATGTTAGTCTGCGCGCCTAAAGTAATACGTTGCAACAGGGACGGCTCCAGGGGGGGGTTAGAGGGGGCTTTAGCCCCCCCCCCCCCACAAACTCAATTAACACCTGTCCAACACAAAAATGTTATAAATAATACTGAGAATACTAATAAACCATCAAAGGTTACAGTTTCAAATCCCATCAAGATTTGGCGGGCCCCCTCCTGTAGTAACTGAGGTCCCCCTCGGGGGTCCCGGACCCCCTGTGGAAGACCCCTGGTATTTGCTACTGCTCCTTTTTGTTTTCAGAGCCCAGCTACAACAACATTTATGCTTCAATTATGATCTAATTTAACATTGTTCTGGAGAAGAGCGATTACTGAGACAGACTCAGGGGTCTGTCTGGGGGTCCCTGGTGAGGAAAGACCCCAACCAAAAGTCAGAAGGATTATTCCGGCTGCTTTAAAAGTGCAATAAATGAGCCCAGGAGGTTTTAAAACCTACAAAACAACTCTACTATTATGAAAATAGGACATTAATTGGCTGGCGTACTGTTCTGGGAGGTCCCAAAATAGATAACCCCCAGAAAGGGGGTGGGGGTCCGGAACATTTTACACCCAACATTTACTCATTCGATTCCTTGACCCAGAAAACATAGGATTGGCATGTTTAATGAAGTTTCTAGGTTGTCTAGAATCCAAGATAGCACAAATGATGTATTTTATGTCGGCCATTTTGAACGTCCAAAATGACGCCTTTGCAGGTGTCTGTGCAAATGGAAACATTGATTTTTGGATTCCCCATGCTCTGAAGATTCCAAAAATGTATAGTTTTACAAATCCTCACAAAAATCCGACAAACATACATTTCTTAACATAACAAACCTGACTATGAGGGCCATTTCACATGTAGACTGACAACAACTTTACACAGTTGCCAGAGGGTAATTTTTTGGCCTAGAAGTCTGATTTTTGGATATGTTGCTCTGTGGGCACGTGGGAACGATATGTTGAAAGATCGGAGCGCAGAACTGTTAGGAATAAAAATATGCCCCTAATGGCCTGATAGTGGGAGAGGGTGTATGACTTGTAGCCTTAAACACCATTTGGAAATCTTAGGCTGATTAGATTACATTTTTTTCCCTGACAGATCTGCGCTACAATCTTTCAATATTACCCAGGGGGCAAACCAGCCTTTTTTTAGGAAACCTGCATTTGCCCCGACATAAAAAGTTGTCCACCAGAAATATTATCTATGACCCAGTAGGATCACAACCTATATGGACAACCCGGTCAATTTGTACAACAAAGTCCAATGTGGCCGCCTCAATATTAGCCCCTATTAGTTTTAATGGGGGGTGAATAGGGCAACATTTTAAACTGAGGGATATTTCCACGAAACTTCACAGGTTGATCAATGGTATACATATGAACATTTTTTGTATTGCAAGTTTCCATGAAATCCAATATGGCCGCCACAATATGGCCGCCATAATGTAAGGACCCAGAAAATAGGTTTTGCCTCTAACTTCTGAACCAGATGAGCTAGAAACGCAAACTTGGTGTCTATTTCATGGTGTCTGACCATGGGAGACTCAATGGAATAGCTAATTTTATTATTGGTTGTGTCTGGACCTTTATTGTGCATATTTGCAAGATGGTGGATTCCCAAAATAGAGCTTTAACATAATTTCTACCATGATTGTTGACTGCTTTTGCAAATACAAGCAATATGAATCCATTTGCTAAGATTTATGGCACAGAAGGGACTATTCTTGAGTTTGCATATTGTCAAAATGGCTGTAAACGAGATATTATATTTCCTGTCCGATTCTACTGTATGTAGTTGTAGCAATGACTTCAGATAAAATCAGAGACCAAAACAATGTATCTTAGAAATTATTTTTTTATAAAAAAAAATAAAAAAAGAGAGAGATTATCTCAATGAAATGAATGCAACTGCCTTTTTGGATCTTTCACACATAGACATGCACATGCTTTCCAACAACTTCAGCTTCAGGGAAATTATAATGAACACATGATTAAAACAGGCTGCATTATAATGCAAATAATTGCTAGTCACTATCACTGTCATGTGTACCTATCCTGCTGCATCTTGTCTCCAGTCCTTGGCAACGACACCCCAAGTAGCATGCAATTCCCTTCTTCGCACATGAAGTTTTTCTGGCAGCCTTTGATACAGCTACATGATATTGCCTTGTCCATTGATATAGGCCAGGCTGGCTCTGTAGATGGACAGGGGACTGCCTTCCCATGGCGGCAGCATGATATAGGCATCTATATCATGCTGCCACCCACCTCCTAGACCTTCCAGAGCTGTGGGTGAGAACAGAGCAGGATGCATATCTTCCTATCCATCACATGGTCTCAGCCCTTGGACTCGCACAGTGTCGTGCCCTGCCCTTTATTCACAGCCTGAGTGGCAGAGATACCACCAGCTATCCCTTTTTCACTGGAAAGAAGGCATGGTTCAAGACCAGCATGGGTCTAGATCTCCCTGCACTTCAGGAGTTTGGTGAAAATTCCTCTTATTCCCTCTCAGAGGATGTCAAGAATCAGGCTAGAGACCTCACAATAGCTGTATATGCATCAAAAGCTGACCATTCGGAGGACTTTGACCTGGCAAAGCTGAGAGTGTACAAGTTCCTAAATAACCGATCAACCCTGTTGAAGCTGCTGCCACCTACAGAAAATGCCTTTGGCCTGCACCTGAAAAGAGCTGCTCTTGCAGCCATAATAGATAAAACTGCACACATCGCGAAGCCAGACATCCCTTGCTTCACTGAATATGGATGGTCTCTCAGTGATGGGAAGGCAGTCCCCTGTACATCTACAGAGCCAGCCTGGCCTATATCAATGGACAAGGCAATATCATGTAGCTGTATCAAAGGCTGCCAGAAAAACTGTTCATGTGCCATCCATCCATCCATCCATCTTCAACCGCTTATCCGGAATCGGGTCGCGGGGGTAACAGTTCCAACTGAGACTTCCAGATTTCCTTATCCTGCGCAACTTCCTCCACTCCCTCTGGGAGTATACCGAGGCGTTCCCAGGCCAGTCTGGAGGTATAATCCTTCCATCTGGTCTTAGGTCTGCCACGGGGTCTCCTCCCAGTGGGACGTGCATCGAGGACCTTCCTAGGAAGGCACTCGGGGGGCATCCGTACTAGATGCCCGAACCACCTAAGCTGACTCCTTTCCAAGTGAAGGAGCAGCGGTTCTACTCCAAGTCTCTCTCGGGTGATTGAACTTCATGTGCGAAGAAGGGAATTGCATGCTACTTGGGGTGTCGTTGCCAAGGACTGGAGACAAGATGCAGCAGGATAGGTACACATGACAGTGATAGTGACTAGCAATTATTTGCATTATAATGCAGCCTGTTTTAATCATGTGTTCATTATAATTTCCCTGAAGCTGAAGTTGTTGGAAAGCATGTGCATGTCTATGTGTGAAAGACCCAAAAAGGCAGTTGCATTCATTTCATTGAGATAATCTCTCTCTGTTTTTCTTTTTTTTTAAATAAATGGTCTCTGATTTTATCTGAAGTCATTGCTACAACTACATACAGTAGAATCGGACAGGAAATATAATATCTCGTTTACAGCCATTTTGACAACATGCAAACTCAAGATTAATACAGGTATAAGTCCCTTCTGTGCCATAAATCTTAGCAAATGGATTCATATTGCTTGTATTTGCAAAAGCAGTCAACAATCATGGTAGAAATTATGTTAAAGCTCTATTTTGGGAGTCCACCATCTTGCAAATATGCACAATAAAGGTCCAGACACACCCAATAATAAAATTAGCTATTCCATTGAGTCTCCCATGGTCAGACACCATGAAATAGACACCAAGTTTGCGTTTCTAGCTCATCTGGTTCAGAAGTTAGAGGCAAAACCTATTTTCTGGGTCCTTACATTATGGCGGCCATATTGTGGCGGCCATATTGGATTTCATGGAAACAATGCAATACAAAAAATGTTCATATGTATACCATTGATCAACCTGTGAAGTTTCGTGGAAATATCCCTCAGTTTAAAATTTTGCCCTATTCACCCCCCATTAAAACTAATAGGGGCTAATATTGAGGCGGCCATATTGGACTTTGTTGTACAAATTGACCGGGTTGTCCATATAGGTTGTGATCCTACTGGGTCATAGATAATATTTCTGGTGGACAACTTTTTATGTCGGGGCAAATGCAGCACACCTTCCTTTGCCCCCTGGGTATATGTTGTTCCCACACCCCAATGGAGCAACATATCCAAAGATCAGACCTCTAGTCCCTCATTTGAGCCCAGGGTCAAAGCTTAAACTTCAGTTCAGTTGAACATCAACTTTCAGCTCTGGGCACGTTTACATGTGTAAAAACTTCACAAAATGAGCTAGCTAAATGTGGGCAGGAGCGACCAAACGACAAGCGCCGGACATGGTTACATGCGTCTCGGCGAGCTCTACAACATATCCGCAGGGCGTCTCGTGAGACTAAACGGTTGCAGAGAAGGAGCCGCCACTATGTAAGCACTTAACCGAGGCCCTTTGGACAAAATTTGACCCTAAAATCTGCTTTAAATGGCCCCAAATATTTTTTTAAAAATCTGACACTTCTTTCCATCCATATTCGACACGCGACAAATTCAATGAAACTGGTCCTGATTTTTTTCTGACACTTTAAACGTGAAAGATTAGCCAAAAGACTCAAAGTTTAAGAGTCGGGTCATTTGAGCATCAACTTTCAGATCTGGGACATTTCACACGTAGACTGACAACAACTTTAAACAGTTGCCAGAGGGTAATTTTTTGGCCTAGAAGTCTGATTTTTGGATATGTTGCTCTGTGGGCACGATATGTTGAAAGATCGGAGCACAGAACTGTTAGGAATAAAAATATGCTCCTAATGGCCTGATAGTGGGAGAGGGTGTATGACTTGTAGTCTTCAACACCATTTGGAAATCTTAGGCTAATTAGAGACATTTTTTCCCTGACAAATATGGAGCCGTTAAAGGTGTCTGTACTGTACTGTGTCTTCACTCTGAAAGGGCAAACTCAACACACCTGGCTCTGATAATGGCTGCCGTTCACTGATTGGCTGAACATAAACTATCCAATTTACACAGACACAGTTTCAGATACAGCTCACTTTTCAGATTTGGGAGTGAGGAGTGAGGACACAGACACAGTACTCATATATTTTTTTCAGCATATTTTTTTCCTAACAGTTCTGTGCTCGGATCTTTCATTATATCGTTCCCACGTGCCCACAGAGCAACATATCCAAAAATCAGACTTCTAGGTCAGAAAATGACCCTCTGGCAACTGTTTAAAGTTGTTGTCAGTCTACATGTGATGTCCCAGATCTGAAAGTTGATGCTCAAATGACCCGACTCTGAAACTTTGAGTCTTTTGGCTAATCTTTGACGTTTAAAGTGTCAGAAAAAAATCAGGATTAATGGTGTAATGTAATTTTTATTCATTCACAGGTGACCTACTTGAGAATGGCCGAAGCCACACATTTTTGCCCGGTGTGCGGGGTTGGTGTGGAGAGTGTTGACCGCCATCTCATTCATCAGCACAGCACAGAGCCTGGGTCAGAGGAGCACAGGATTTTGCGCAAGCTAGGGAGGGACCAGACACAGTTGAATCGGGTATACAATTGCCCTGTCCACAGGGAAACGGGCTGCTACATGACTACAGAGAATCCCAAACACCACCTCAAAAGATTTCATAAGCACATGACTGAGGACGAGATCAAAATAAGCCTGAGGCCTCTGAGGTACAAGGACGCGATGAAACAACTTCGCGACCTGCGTACCTCAGGGGCCAATATGGTAACAAGTCTAGACTTGGTCTAAACATGCAAGTAAGTACAGACTTGATTGAATGTGTTGGCTTTGAATGTTTCAAATATTGTTATGCTATTGTTAAATTGAACTAAAACTGCAAGCAATGGTTTAAACAGCCCAGAGATGAAAGTAGGTTACCCAATGAACTGAAATTGAAGCAAAGATGTAACATTGACCAGAGTTGAAAGAAGTTAGTCAAATTAGCTGAAACAGAAATTATAACAATGGTCACTATATAATTCATTAAAGGGGAATTCCACCCATTTCCAAAAAACAGTGCGTACAAATGTAACTTGTAGTACATGGTATAAAGTAAAACTTGTAGTTCTATTTCACCTATCCTCACTGTAGTCACCTGAAACGTGAAGAGGAGAGAAGAGGAGAGGAAACCACTCCACAGCCTGCTCAAGAGCAAAATAAAAAGTCGGCATACCAGCTGATTTTCCACAACACCTCCCCGCCTGCCCACCTGCCCACTCCACCACCACCCTCCACGCCTGCCCACCTGCCCACTCCACCACCACCCTCCACGCCTGCCAACCAGCCTACTCCACGCTCCACGCCTGCCCACCTGCCCACTCCACCACCACCCTCCACGCCTGCCCACCTGCCCACTCCACCTCCACCCTCCACGCCTGCCAACCAACCCACTCCACCTCCACGCTCCACGCCTGCCCACCTGCAGGAGAGAGGAGGAGAGTAAACCACTCCACAGCCTGCTCGCAGGCAAAATAAAAAGTCGGCATACCATGGATCAGAAAAGAACAATGGAGCACACAGCTTGATGGAACTCAACAGGGAGAGGCTCAGGTAGACACTTTGAAATTTAGAACTGTATTTAGTTACAACTACTTTAGATTTTAGGTTGGTTTCTGTTGGGGGGTTTTAGCTGGCACTACATTGTTATCACCTCTGGCTCAGTTGATTGGCTGTGCTCACCACTTGTCACTCCCCCTACTATGCATCTCAACATGCATTTAAGGGCAGACAGTGGCCACACACAGACACTCATGGATCAGAAAGGAACAATGGAGCACACAGCTTGATGGAACTCAACAGGGAGAGGCTCAGGTAGACACTTTGAAATTTAGAACTGTATTTAGTTACAACTACTTTAGATTTTAGGTTGGTTTCTGTTGGGGGGTTTTAGCTGGCACTACATTGTTATCACCTCTGGCTCAGTTGATTGGCTGTGCTCACCACTTGTCACTCCCCCTACTATGCATCTCAACATGCATTTAAGGGCAGACAGTGGCCACACACAGACACTCATGGATCAGAAAGGAACAATGGTGCTCTACAGCACAACAAGCAACCTGAAATATGGTCTCTGTCTAACATCATCCCGGTGCCTAAAGCTGGGGACCTCTCAAAGCCAGACAACTACAGAGGCATCAGCCTGACATGTATCACTGCTAAGGTCTTCAACCGAATGATACTGAACAGGATACGGCATGCCATCGACCCTCACCTGAGAGAGAACCAAAATGGTTTTCGAGAGGAGAGAACAACCGTAGCACAGATCCTGGCATTAAGGAGATTAATAGAGGAGGTGAAAAAGGACAACCTAGCAGCTGTACTGTGCTTCATTGACTTCAAAAAGGCTTTTGATTCTATCCACAGAAGCAAGATGGTGAAGATCCTTGAGGCCTACAATGTCCCTCCCAACATTCTCCGGGCTATCGAGACCATGTACGCAAGAACAAGGGCCAGAGTGGTGACCCCGGATGGCAGCAGTGAGGTGTTTGACATCCGAGCTGGTGTAATGCAAGGAGACACCCTAGCCCCCTACCTCTTCATCATAGTTCTAGATTATGCGCTCAGGAAAGCCATAGGTGGACGAGAACAAGAGCTTGGCTTCACACTAACACCAAGGAGGTCAAAGCGGCATCCCGCAGTAGTTCTGACAGACCTGGACTATGCGGACGACATCAGCCTGCTCTCCGACAGCATGGAACAAGCACAAGAACTCCTGAACAGGGTGGAGATAGAGTGTGCCAAAGTTGGTCTCAGGCTAAATGCTAAGAAAACTGAGGTTATCACCTATAACCTACCTGATCACTCACCTCTGACAACAACAGAAGGAGCTGTGTTGAAGGAAGTCAAGGACTTCAAGTACCTGGGCGCATGGGTCGACTCAACTGAGAAAGACCTTAAAGTAAGGAAGGCACTCGCTTGGAGGGCCCTGAACGGCATTAACAGTGTATGGAACTCCAACCTCCCCCGCCAAATCAAACTCAGCCTCTTCTTCGCAACAGTGGAGTCTGTTCTCCTATATGGCAGTGAATGCTGGACCCTGAAGCCAACCCTGCAGAAGTCTCTAAATGGGTGCTACACTAGAATGTTGCGTGCAGTACTCAACATCAACAGGAGTGCACATGTTACCAACGAGAACCTGTATGAGGGTATACCAAGGGTAAGCGAGAAAATTGCCACCAGAAGAATGAGACTAGCAGGACACTGCCAAAGACACCAGGAGCTTCCAGCCAGCAAATTGGTACTGTGGGAGCCAACACATGGGCACCGGTCGCGAGGACGTCCCACAAAAACATACGTGGACGTACTCAAGGAAGACGTAGGGACACAGAACACCAATGAGCTGGCCAGATGTATGGAGAACCGAGATGACTGGAAACAACGATGGAGGGCTCGTCTGAGGACGACCTAGATAGATACCAGCTGATTTTCCACAACACCTCCCCGCCTGCCCACCTAGTCCACATGCTGAGCCCACCTCTCCTCCTGCCAGTCCACATGCGGAGCCCACCTCTCCTCCTGCCAGTCCGTCTGCTGAGCCCACCTCTCCTCCTGCCAGTCCACATGAGGACTGGCAGTAGTTTTGGAATTTGAGTTAAAAAACGTTCACTGTGACAGAACCTTTTCTTTGCCAAGGCCAAATTTCAGAAATTTAGTCAGGTGCCAGCCATTCTCACTGGATTTTGTGTATTTATGGTCCTATGCTTATTATTATTATTATTATTATTTTCAAAGCTAAAGTACAACGTTAATTAGTTCCAGAATCCAGGCCTAAATGGGTTAATGAGAATTTAATTTCAGAAAAAAAAAATGCTAAAGTATGTCCTAAAGGTACAGTTAACACTTGTTATGATGTTATGAATAAGTTAATTATATATCCTGATCAATAAAAGTTTGTTGCTCTTACCCAGGACAAGTGATGCTATTTCCCTCATTGCTACAATTTTAAAGGTACAGTTAACACTTGTTATGATGTTATGAATAAGTTAATTATATATCCTGATCAATAAAAGTTTGTGGACTTACCCCGGACAAGTGATGCTATTTCTCCCATTGCTATGCTTTAAGTCTTAGGCCTAGATTCAGGGTGAAACCGAACCCACCGGCCTGCAGGCATACAAAGGCCTAGGGTTCCCTGGTTGCAATATGATGTTCCTCCATCTCCAATGAGTGTGTAGGCCTTTCCCCGGTCTTCCTAGCCCCTAGCATGACCCCAGAACCTCCACTTAAAGACCACACGTCAGGATGCCTAGATCTGAAAGTATGTTGTTAAATGAACTGGAATTGAAGCAGATGAGCAAAGGTCACCACTCCCTTCTGGGGCCATTATAGTGCCTAGGGCCGTCCGGGGAAAGGCCTGCATACTCTCCACGAGTTGGACAACGACATATCGAGAGGGTGTAGTGATGGCCCCTCTGATTGACCCCGGACAAGTGATGCTATTTCTCACATTGCTATGCTTTAAGTCTTAGGCCTAGATTCAGGGTGAAACCGAACCCACCGGCCTGCAGGCATACAAAGGCCTAGGGTTCCCTGGTTGCAATATGATGTTCCTCCATCTCCATTGAGTGTGTAGGCCTTTCCCCAGTCGGGCATGGGCATTCAGACCAATGGCTTCATCAGGTATCCGGGCCTGGCTTCAGTTTCATGTATCCAGCCTAACTTCAGTTTCAGTTTCAGGTATCAGGGCCTTAACGGCTCCATATTTGGGCATTTAGACCAATGGCTGCATCAGGTATCCTGGCAACTGTTTAAAGTTGTTGTCAGTCTACATGATGATGATGCCAGCCATTTTGTTTAATTTTACCTAGCTACAGTCAAATCGGTCGTGGCGCTGAGGCTAACGGCTAATGTTTAGAACGAAATTTTGAAATTAAAATTGTGTTATGAAAGATAAAACTTTTGATTAATTAAAAAGACGTATAGTGGGTTTATGGCACTACAGATCAAAGGCGTATAGTGCGTTTACGGCGTTCAGTGAGTTAAACCGCAGCCCCCACCGCCGCGCCCGCTGGAAGTTATACAAAGTTATAAGAAGTTATTAAGTGTGCCTGCCATGCAATGGAAAAACACTTATTTTGCCATTGCAAAGTGGGAGCCTTGGGTTCAATCCCTGCTCCTGCGCATCACTACACATACAACAATACCGGCAAGCAGTTTTGAAGTGCGCAGCCTGACTTGCGTTTAAGATCCCATAGCCGAAGGGAGTTAAAGATCTATGGGTCCATGTATGGGTCCACTCAAGGACAAGACAACAGTGGTTGTCCCCGGATTACGTTACAACTAAAAACGTGTGAATGTTATGTGGGCAAACATTTGCTAGCTAGATAGCCTAAACAAGATATATCCGTTGGTTTCCAAAGAATCAACTCACCGTTTCTATGCATTTGATGGACATTATTACTTTGTGTCAGGGCCAGATCTAGGCATAGGCAAAGGGGGGGGGGGGGGGGGGGGGGGCAATGCCCTAAATGTCTGCCCCCACCAAACATGATGGCATGCAAAAATATTAAACTATCTGAAATGTTATGCTACAACTTGGTAGATGGATAGATAAACTGATAAGATGTTAGAGAGAATCTTGTATTTTTACAATTCAATTCACTCTTCATCCTCCACATCCGTTGATACTATAAAGGGGTGCTGGGAGGAAGATCTGGAGATGGAGATATCTGACGAGCTCTGACGAAGCATCCTTGGTCGTGTTCACACCTCATCAGTCTGTGCCAGACACGGCCTACTCCAGTGGACTAAAGCTAGGCTCTCAAGAATATATGATAACGTCGATCCTACCTGTGAAAAATGCCATCAGACGCCTGTTACACATGCTGCCACGCACAATTATTCTTCAATTCCCAGTTGTTTGTATTGTGTGTTATAGGTATTAAGTGCGCCAAAATGCGTAGTTTTCTATGGTGTTTTAGGGGGTCTGCCTTTTTATCCGTCTGTAAAAAGTGACCTCTCCATTTTTTACAATATTTTGATGGTTTATTTAATTTTATTGACGCAATAGTGTGCAAGATAACCCGTTTAAAACGTAATGGGGGAGCCGAGGCATCATACATTTTAAAGTATACTTTTGGTTACAGTTTTAAACTTAATGGGGGAGCCGTCAGTCCAAGTATTTTAGATGTATTTGTTTTGAATACCTGAATAAAGTATAAAGCAGGTTCATTGACCAGTATTTTGTTGGTTCTAAAACTATTAACCCATTTAGGACTGAGGCAGATTCTAACGTCTAAATCCATACGGATTCTGGAAAACTACAAAAAATGTATTCAAAAAGTTTCAGAAAAAACAATTATGTTGCTACAACAACTACCCCAAAAGGGGTTCCCGTCTTGAAAGCTAAAACCCCAAGGCGAGGAGGTCCTCCGAGGGAGCGAGAACCTCAACCATAGCTTTGTCATAGCATTTTGTCTCAAGAATATTGGCTGTTGTCATTGTTTGCCATGCTTCAGTCCTTCTCATGTTTGCTCTGTTGGGATTTTTGCTGAAAAGCTGGACGACTGCGGGTCCCTAGAATTTTGGGGGACTGATGATAGCTGAGTTAAAAAAAGAAAAAAGAAAATAAATATATATAGGCCTATATGATATTTATAGAATTGGGTCAATATAATCAAAGACTTGAACAGACCGTAACGATATTTCAAAAATAGCAGACCTACAAGCTCGCAGAGCAACACTTGATGCTGTGCTGTGAGCTTCTATGTATTTTTAAAAGATATGTTTTTGGAGCTTTTATTTCTTTATTGATAGGACAATAGACTGACAGGAAATGGGGAGAGAAGTGGGGAGGGACACGCAACAAACAAATGTCTCTGTGTGTGTGTGTGGGGCAGCATGTTGGTCAGACAGGCATCACATTGTGATTGTGAATCATCCAAAATAGATTAGTAGAGACTCTGTTGTCATTCATGATTTAATGGTCAATCATGCCATACATCTGTTTTTATGCTAGTGATGAGAAGCCTGGGGGTACAGTATGTGGTCCTTTGGTTTGCCATTCGGAGTGTCCGTCTTGCGTCAATAGCGCAAGTTATGATTGCAACATCAGAAATATCTTGTGAGAAGACACGGATAGGCTAGTATGTTTTCACCAAGGACAGATGCCAAATGTTTTCTGCAGGAACACATGAAAATATATCCCATAAGAGACTGGGGAACTTCAACATATGATTTCCCCCCCATGGGATAATAAGGGTATCTATCCTCAAAAATAGCAGATCTACAAGCTGACAACACATCGTTGTGAGCTTGTAGATCTGCTATTTTCCCCAGTGGTTAAACGTCAACAGAATTACATTTGTTTTCAACCTGTCCTAATGGATATTCTCTCATGTTTTCCTCATGGCATACCGTATTTTAGGGGGAAAGTTATATTTATGTAGGCCTATCCGTAATATAACATTAATCAAAGGTGCTTTGTAGTAAAAATATAATTCAGGGGTGCCGTGGATGAACAAGCTATTTACAGGGGAGACCTAAGACAGCAATGTCACTGGTCTACATTCTACAGACCAAGAGAAGCACAGGGGAACAGAGGGCTTAAATAGACACAGGGTTTAACAGGACACAGGTGAACTCAAGATGCAATCAACACAGGATAGGCTGGGACAAACAGGACACAGGTGACTATAGGGTTACAATAATCGGGTGGTAAGACAAGACGGCTGACAGCAAACAGGCAGACAGGAAACACTAGGAACAATACTACAAAATAAGATACACAAAACCAAGGCAACAACAGAGTAACAGAAATACAAGACTAAACACCTAAACCAAAAGGGAGCCTGGACAAAAGTCGTCCTAAGAGTCCAAAACTAAAAAACAGAGACAAAGTCCAAGGGCAGAAGAGCGTGCTCTGACAGTAAGTAGTGAATAACAAATTAAAACAAATTATTTTGACAAACTATTTGTATTACGTGATAGCTAATAATAATGATTTTACTCATACTGTATTTATATTTATTTTAATTAAAATATCATATTTTCTTCCACTTGTTAATACATCATGAGCGTATCGTATTGTCATTGCTATCTGAAATGTCATCAGATCAGATGCTGAAGGTGCAACGTCGAGTGACAGGGACGACGGACGCTTATCCGACAGACCGACAACTTATCGACAAAACACAACACAACAGCTGATCAAAATGATCAGAGCCGTGGCCGTACCTCCCGTTGTGACGGAAATTACTTGCCTAGGAGGAAATTTTAGAAGCATCTCCTCCAACTTCAATGGGAAGGGTGGTGATCACAGGGATCATAAGAAACTTTGCCAGAGAATCACAGAGGTCACTGGCGAGAACTGGAAAGGCTTTGAGGTGACACTGAGGGTGTCCATCACCAATCGCGAGAAGGCGAAGATTGAGTTGTTTCCCACAGCCCCTCAGAGGATTCTCCGTGCCCTGAACGTGTCCTTTCACAACAGGACTTTAAAGAACATAAAGAATGGAAATCTCACCTTTGATCGCGTGGTGTCCATCGCTCGAGCCATGAGACTCAGGGGTCAGTCTCAGGCAAGGCGCCTCTCTGGAACCGTCAAGGAGGTTCTGTATCGCGCAGAGGATATCGGCTGCAGAATCGATTGGGCTACTCCTCTTTCCATCATTGCTGACATGAAGACAGGTGCAATCAATTGTCCACGGCAATGAATGGAGCTGATTTTATTTTGTTTTGTCTGCAAGGCCAAGGAGTTCTTTTTTTTTGTATGTGTTGTATCATACACCGCCTAATTTGAAAAGTCTGTTGTTTCCGAGCGCCCTGACGGTCGCTTATTATCGCCCTTGGGGGGTCTTACTGGAAGTTATGTTAGTTCATAGTTATGCATTTTTTCCTTTGTAACTCAGTGATAAAGTAGTTTGGATTTAACGTGTATGCAAGGAAAACATAATACGTACAGTATGTATACCTGTATACTTGTATATCGGGGGTACAAACAAACAATGAGATGTGCCTTAGCAATGCCCATTCACGGGAGCTAAAGAAGTACCTCCTCCCCAGAGGGTTAAAATGAGGACATAGGAGGGAGACGACAGGGGGAAGAAATAACCCAGAACCACCTCCTAACAGAATCACTGACTGGCCAGTGTGGCACTCCCTGTTGAGGCCGGGGAGAGAGAGAGAGAGCAGGAGTGTCACACCAAAGTCTGGGCCCTGCGTACAAGGACCCGCTCACATTTTGTGCTTTGGCTGTTGAGGAGTGGCGGATGTGCGGGCTCGCAGCGCGGCGCCGGGTGCTGCGCTGCGGGCTTGTAGATCTGCAATTTTTTTTAAATCGTGAACTTTTTGTGCAAGAATATTTCAAATCCTTCTGTGTCTATGTCAGTGGTGCTCAAATTTTTTTGAGCACCCCAGAAGCAAAATTTGAGTTGACAAATGTTCACTTAAAAAAGATTTGCACACATTTTCACTACTTTTCAGGGATGGCGGATCTGCGGGCTCGCGGTGCGGCACTCGGTGCCGCGCTGTGGGCTTGTGTGTCTGCTGTTTTTCAGCGGCTAAAGCATAACATAATTAAGGCCCTTGTAACCCACTTTTCCCCTCCTTGTGACCTCCCTGGCTATCATAAGCTAATGTTAGCCAACTTGTTAACAAACCAGCTACAAGGAACCTTTTGTGACTTGTGCTAACGTTTACATTTACAAGTTCAATATCCTGTACATTCTGGGAATTAAATATAATATTCTGTGTAACATCATATGCAGTTTATCTAGATACTCTCACCATATTCACTGCTACAGTCAGTTCCAATATATTCTCACACTCTGCCTTTATTCTGTAAATACTTCTCCATGCCTGCCCACCGGGGTGCTCAGACAGGCCTTTATGGAAGATAATATCATCAGATTTCTTATTCTTTATAAATATTTTACTGTATCAGATTTATTATTTCAGATTTTGTGATAGTAGGGTCAACCAAGAGAGCAACCTACCAAGTTGTAGTTTATGTGTGACAGTACTCATCTGGTTCCAATAACGCTATTCTGAAAACAGAATGCTGGCATTAACCCATTTAGAACGGGTACACATTATTGTGTATCATTATTTTATGCTTTAACTATTGTAGATCTGCTATTTTTTTTAAATCGTGAAAATTTGGATTTTGACCCGATTCTATATGTGTCTTTTGAATCCTAAGATGTTTTGAAAAACCTATGTTTCTATGTCAGCAACCTGGCAAGCCATCGTCAAAGAAAAGGTCCTTTTCACTTAACTGGAGCTCAGTTAGTCTGTTCTTGAGAGTGGTTCTCATACTTTTTCATGTGAAGGACCCCCAAAATTATATTTATTTGGCCACGGACGCCCATCTCAAAATATTTAGTTCCAGGGGCCCCCCAGAAGCAAAATCTTAGTTACAAACGTTCGCTTTGCACACATTTTCATAACTTTTTCAAAAATAGCAGATACTATTTTTGAAAAATCGTGAACACACGCAAGTCTTTGAATGTATGTTGTTTCTATGTCAGTGGTGCTCAAACCTTTTCATGTGAAGGACCCCCAAAATGATATGTATTTGGCCACGGAACCCCATTTCAAAATATTTAGTTCCAGGGACCCCCCAGAAGCAAAGTTTTAGTTACAAATGTTACAAATGTTCTTACAAGCAGTGTTCTTACGACCTGGTTCTTACAACCAGTGTTGAGGCGATTCTTTTATACAATAAAATTCCTTGTCACAAAAAAAAAAAAAAGATCAGATGCTGAAATAACTTGTGTTGCCCTCTCCTCTCCTTTCTGAACCCTAACCCTCTCCTGATTTGCCACCATTATCAGCTAGTGATAGTCAATCCGTTGATGAGTGGATGGTATGGTGTTATTGGGTTACTGTTCCAGGGACGTGCAGAGAATTTTAGAGAGGCAGGGGCTGACATTTCTAAAAGGGCCTTTTGGTGAAAATCCCGAAAATAGCAGACCTCCGGCTATTTTCGATGCCTGATGTCTACACAGAGAGGGCAATTCTTTCAACATGAGATGCTGCGTTCAAGTTCAGGAGAGTTTGGACAAGGCAATTCTGTTGAATGCTGCCTTCAGGTATGGCATGGAAAGAGGGCATTTGTGTTTCTTTCACCACAGTAAAAACTGGATTCATGGTCTGGAAAGGGAACTTTTTACAGACGGATAAAAGGGCAGGGGCTCAAGCCCCCTTTGATGTTTAAGTGTGCCTGTGCCTGGACTGTTCGAGGTTATCAATTGTGATTAGATGAGGATTGACTCCGTCCAACTACAGTAAATTATCAGGACCGACTTGAGTAACAGGTTGGACCCAAAAGCAGACCACCAAGGCAGTAATGTTCCTTTGGCTTCAGAGATATAGTGGGTTGGCTTAACGAAATGATCGAAACGAAGCAGAATAAAAGCGCCAAACTTTTTTTGAGGCTTCTTTGGGACCTAACGATGGATTTTAGCCTTGGGTACCAAACTTTATTTTGAAAATTACCCATAGAATTGTCCATATAAAGTTGGGCTCCCATCGACTTTCTATAAAGGAGGAAAATACCCAGAAAAAATCTGCTTTAAGTAGGATGTGAGGGGTCTAACTAGGGGTTTGTCATGATTCTGAATCCATTGCAAGCATTTGTTTTGCACAAAAAACTTGGGCTAGAAATGGCCCCACAAAACGATGGTTTAGTGATGAGTCATCACTTTTCACCGTTTTTGGGGTGTTTTGGGGGGCCATTTCTAGCCCAAGGAAAGTTTTTTTTGTGCAAAACAAATGCTTGCAATGGATTCAGAATCATGACAAACCCCTCAAATCCTACTTAAAGCAGATTTTCTTCTGGGTATTTTCCTCCTGTATAGAAAGTCGATGGGAGCCCAACTTGATATGGATAATTCTACGTGTAATTTTCAAAATAAAGTTTGGTACCCACGGCTAAAATCCATCGTCAGGTCCAAAAGAAGCCTCAAAAAAAGTTTGGCACTTTTATCAGCTTTGTTTCGATAATGTCAATTACCAGGGTTAAGCAACCACACTATTAGTAAAGCCCAAGATGGCATAGGAAAACAGTTGCTGCTTCAGGGAGGGGTTCCTGGCATATACGATGATTAAGGCTCCCCAAAAAAAAGGCTTATTTACACGACCAAAATTCCAAAACGGGAAAGAGAACAGCTAAGAGATGTAGGCATCAAGCACTAACAAACTCACGGGTCCCAATATGCCGACAGGCCGGTATTCCGACACTAAAACTAACCCTAACTCTAACCCTAAACCTAACCTCAGTAACCGTGACGAGTAACTAACCTGCCGACGCTAGTCGGAATTAACAGCGGCCCGTTGGCATATTGAGCGGACCCCCAAATTCACGTGACAAAGGTCTATGGCAGGGTTTCTCAAAGTGGATCCTGCGAAGTCCAGGGGTGCTGCAGAATACTTTTGATAATACGTGGAATCTACAAGCTCACAATGCATTGCGTTGCGATGCGCTGTGAGCTTGTAGATATTCTGTTTTTGACAAAGAGATTTGGTGTAGATTGAAAAATAAAGATGTTTTTGTTGGATAACGCTTTTCATTTATTTTTAATATTTTTGGGGTAAAATAAAAAATATTTAATCAAAAAAAAAACTAAAAAAAGTACAGCTCACGTATTAGGAGGTTAGCATGAGTCACCTATCATGGTTAAAATTGAGTTTGAAGTTACAATGGGTTTGTATAGGAAGAGGCCCTGGGTGGAGAGTGACTGATAAAATGAATATTAAATATCTAAATACTGAATCAAGCAAATTCATATCTGTCCAGGGTGTTCCCAACAGCCTGGGTAGACGATGAAATGACCAAAAGTTATTTTGAAAGTGGAATATCCCTTTAAGTAAAGTACTTTTTCCACCACTGGAAATGACTGTCTCCTACTTGGGTGGACATTTTCAAAATAAATCCCTTTTCTCCAAAAGGCCAGCTCCTCCTCCTGCTCACCTCATAGGAGGCGACAGCCTGTTCAACTTTATTTGTAGTAGAATTGCTTTTGCACACGAAAGGACTGACCTGAATATGTTGTGTTTAATGTGTTTATGCTTTATTAAAAAGGGTTCATTCGTTAAAGGTAATTCTTGGAAGCTCTAAAGAACTACCTTACTCTTTCTGATTTTTAAAACCGGGTAGAGACTTGTCGGTTACTTCTATGCGGTAGAGATGAACGCGTCAATGTATATATATTTAAGTATATATATATATATATATATGCCTCATTGTTGTCGGGTGGAAACCTTGTATGTCCAAGTTTCAAATGTTTATGTTTTTTCATGGACTAAAGCCCTGCTTCATCATACAAGACTGTCGCACAAGACTAGTGAAAACAGCAGAACTACAAGCACACAACGCCTCGTGATGCGAGGCGTTGTGTGCTTGTAGATCGGCTGTTTTCACTAGTTTAAATTGTTTTTAAAATGATAAATACAAAACGAACGGTCTTGGACATACAAGGTTTCCACCCGACAACGACAATATATATATATATATATATATATATATATATATATATTAGGGCTGTCAGTCGATTAAAATTTTTAATCCCATTAATCGCATGATTGTCCATAGTTAATCGCACGATTAATCGCAATTAATCGCATATTTTGAATTTGTTCTAAATCTACCTTAAACAGATATTAATACTCTATATACTATATATATATATATATATATATATATATATATATATATATATATATATATATATATCAACATGGGAGTAGACAAAGAGCCTACTTTCTTTAAGGAAATACAGCATATTTATTATTATTTGGAATAATAACAAATACTGTCCATAATAGGCCTAACAAACATATAACAACTTGAGAAAATATCTGCTTCCATTAGGACAGATTAATAGTGAAAGGACCACCGCTCATCGAGGTGCTGCATGCCTGAAGAAGGTCTATGACCAAAAGCTTGCACTTTATTTAACTGAAAATAAAGAACATGATTTTGCACACTTTTGAGTGTGCGGAGGCTCCCTTAAATCTTTCATTAGGACAGATTTAAAATAAACTTGGCATTCAATCACTAAACCCCAGCATCCCTATTCTAAGGGGATATTCACCAAAAGTAGCAGATTTACAAGCTCATTACAAGATGCTAGAAGAGCTTGTAGATCGGTTATTTTTGGTGAAGAGAGTTGGTGTATAAATATAACTCAAGTACAGTGCAACTCAGGGGTGTTTTACAAAGCAAGCATGAGGCATTAGAGGGTCTAAATTGGTTTAACTTAAGTAATATTGATACATTCTAAATATTATCAAAGTATTCTTAGGCACCCCGGACTGGTGTTATTGGGCACCCTAGTTCACTATGGGAAACCCAGCTGTTATGATAGTACTTGAGACACTGATGGCTTGTTGGAGATGTGTGGCACACAAGCCATAGTCAGCCAGACCTGCCGGATTTCAGCCGGATTTGGGCCATAACCGGCCCAAACAGGTTTGGGCCAAACCTGTTTGCTATGTGGGTTCTCTGGCCGTTGTTGCATGCATTTGGTGGTCACTGTTGGCGTGTTGGTGCGGGGGTCTGGGAAGCACTGTATAAAGGACGTAAGCTACTATGTGCTCGTGTACAAGTTGGAGCGCTCCTGTGTGTCTGGGGCTCGCGCTGTCTACAGATGTGCCGGTTCGACACTTCGGTATTTGATGCGCGCGACGCCGTCAGCGGTGATATTGTGATTGTCTGCTGCAAAAATCTCCGCCGTTTTGTCTGTCTCATACATAGAGTTATGCAGTCTCATACTATGACTAGCCCTGCTGCTAGCCGCATCACACACTAACTGACTGACTGTTGTCAGCGCATTCGCTTCCTCACTCTCTATACTACGGAGCACACCGAGGCTCAAACATCAGCTGCGTTAATCGCACGTTAAAAAACTTCTCGGCATTAAAAGGATTGTGAGTTAACTAGTTAATAGCGCGCTAAATTCGCGCGCTATATTATATATTATATATATATATATATATATATATATATATATATATATATATATATATAGGCTATAATAAAAATGAAAGTAATATGAATATCTATTGTTTAATGTCAGGGAATAGGGGCCAACTTGCACCTTGCACAAGTACGCTATGTATGGCCTACTTGTGTGCCAGCAGAGCGACATTTGGCTGTTAATGATGGCGTTTCCAGAAATGCTGGGCCCTGATTGGGCTACGGGCCTAAACACGAGCAGACACCGACATACCGTTGTTTCCTGTTGAGATTGGCAGATTTCACCCAGGTTTTTTTTCCTCTCACTCAAGTTACTTTGTCTGCTGACCTCACTCAGCAACGCAATAAAAAGAAAATAAACAAAGATTAAAAGAAAACAATTCACAGGAGGCCAGCAGTGATCACCCCATGATGTGCACTGCAATGTAGTTTCAAATTAACCACTTTTTTTTAGAGTAAAAAAGAAAAAAAGACCTGTGTGACATGTGTGATCTTGGTAGGTTGCCCCAGGAAATGTGCCAACCTCACTCATACTGTACATACGTACATATATGCAGCCGAATGCAGCACTTGCATGCTCTGCTGCCGTGCTGGCGCAAGTAATTATCGTTTTATCCTCAAGCATATTGATTTTCTTTCAAAAAGTCAACAGTTGCTGTGTAACACTCTGTGTGTGTGTCTGGGGGGGATGGGGGCATTTGGGCAGGCAATGGAGAGAGCATATTAGGACGCAGTGTCAGAGTACGGTGGGTGACCGTATCTGTGGAGCTTCAGCAGACACTGCAGGAGCAGACGGCGGGTGAAGGTGTCTTCTACAGCAGACACACGAGCAGACAGCAGGATGAAGACGGTTCTGTGGCTGAGTGTGGCCTCTCTGCTCCTTTCCTCTCTAACCATGGAGCTGCATTGTAAGTAGATCTGGTCCTAACCAGCTCCTGATACCATGTGAGAGACTGGGTGATCCCACCATGATGACATGTTTTAGAGCAGTGGTGGAGAAAAAAAAAGTGCTAAAATGTTTTAATTAAGTAATTGTAACGTGTAACAATGACTAACTTGTAAAAATGTGAGTGATCAAATAAACTAAACTAAACTAAAAAAAATTGTATTGCAAAGTAGAAATACTCTGTTACATGTGAAAGTCTGGAATTCAAAAAGTACAAGTAAAAAAGTAAATGAAAAGTACAAAGGTATCGGCATCCAAATGTACTTAATGTAGGCTACCAAAGAAAGTCCTCATTATGCAGAACTTTTATACATGTATATATATGTATAAAAGTCTAAATGTTTTCAAATGTATAAAATGTATATAAATCATTTTAAAATAGCAGAAGCTTAGCTACCGTTGTTTCCAGTTGAGATTGGCACATTTCACCCAGTTTTTATTTTTTCATCTCACTCACGTCACTTTGTCTGCTGACCTCACTCAGCAATGAAATAAACAGAAAATAAACAAATAAAAATAAAACAATTCACAGGAGGCAAGCAGTGATCACCCCATGATGTGCACTGCAATGTAGTTTCAAATGCACTACATTGCAGGCGCTTTTTGAGAGAGAAAAAAATAAGAAGACACATGTGACGTGTGATCTGGGCAGCTTGCCCCAGGAAATGTGCCAAGCTCAATAGGCAACAACTGTAAGTGGTTGAAGTGTGGTTGAAGTGGCTGATGAAGTGGTTAATGTCTATGTTTTGGAATAATAATCAAAATCAACATCTCTTAACAATTCAGGGTATATCTTCAGCGATAGCATCTATCAGAATGGATGTATAGGCCTATGTTGGTAGTTCATCGACGTGTGATATAACAATTTCTTCCTGAATCAATTCGCTTTGACACAACAGCTGATTAAGTTGACAGCAAGAAAATGTACCTTTACATGCAAAAAAACATATTTTCCACAGCCCCACGAGGTCCTCTCCGTCATGGCAATTGGAGGGGCATGAAAATAATAATAATGGGCACATGACCACAAATGTGTTCCATTGCCTAGATACAGGGGGTGTCTCACATTACCCCACTCTCCCTAAGTAAAGTTTTCAAATAGTTACTACTTTGGCACAGTAATTGAGTAAAAAAAAATACTTTGTTACTTTCCACCACTGTTTTAGAGTGACACAAGCTCTGTGTGGTGACATGTGCCTTCGATGATGTGCACAAACTCAGTTTGGTACAGTGCTGTGTTCTGCTCATGAGTTTGTCTTGTCTAAAGGACGAATTCACCACTTTTCAACCTATCTTCATATAATTGCTCCTCACTAATGTTCATGATAAAATAGCATATTTTTTTTCTATACTTGGTCTGTGTCTCATAGGAGGGCTGTGCAGGTCAGAAACCCATCATCTTGTGAAATCATCGATGGGGAACCCAAATAGAAAATGTATGCTTTCTATTCCTGAAAAGTTGCAATGTTAAAGTGGAAGTGTTCTGGCGATCTAAATATTGTTTAAAAAAATATTGTTTAAACAATAAATCTGTCAAACGATGATGACACAAGATGATGTGTTTCTGAACTTCCCACAGCTCTCCTAAGAGACTTGGACCGAGTAGAAAAAACATTTATGAAAAACTATTATATGAAGATAGGTTGAAAAGTGGCAAAGTCGTCCTTTAAGAGACTAGTTTATAAAGGGGTTATGTATATTATTATTACAAATATTAGGTTATTGTAGAGAATATTAGGTTATAATGGTTTACAGAGATGTGCCATTTGAAACTTCACACGTCCTGCCATTGGCAAGACAGTAAATTTTCAGGGGATTTGCAGAACATTGAGCTTGTAGATCAGCAATTTTTTTGTGTTATTTTTATGACTTTCTCTGGCTTCAAAGTTTAAAACTACCTATGAAGGCGGATTCTGCTTTTCAATGGGAATGGAGTGGTTTCTTGCCATTTGCGAGTTTCTGCAAAAATACACTCCATTCTTCATAAAAAATAGAAAGGCAAAATGGGGAAAGAAACCTGTGGGGGGAAAAAATGCATTTGCAGTAAATTCTCAGGAAAAGAACAGTAAATAGGCCTACTGAAGAGTCGAAACGGCACATCTGAATGTGTCTTACGTTAGAGAATATTTGGTAAAAGGTTATGTCACTCAGTAAACTGTTGACATCACCGTCCAGGGGGGACGATGGGTTGCATTCGTTCAGTCCAGTTGTGTTAGTTTTCTGCTGAGTTCATAGATATGTGTGTGTGTGTGTGTGTGTGTGTGTGTGTGTGTGTGTGTGTGTGTGTGTGCGTGTGCGTGTGCGTGTGTGTGTGTGTGTGTGTGTGTGTAAACATTGTGTCAGAAGCACAGCAGAATGTCAGCAGTGATGATGACTTTTTATTGATCTTGTTCAGATCCTGCATTGGTCAAAATTCCCACATGAACCTGATGAGTTGACCTTTATACCGTGTGTGTGTGTGTGTGTGTGTGTCTGTGTGTGTCTGTGTGTGTGTGGGGGGGGGGTTTGTGCGTGTGCTCTCTCTCTCTCTCTCTTTCTCTCTCTCTCTCTCTCTCTCTCTCTCTCTCTCTCTCTCTCTCTCTGCATGTTGACCCTAACTTTAACCTCACAGAAGATTATGCTTAAACCTATCCACAGCATAAACACACACACACACACACACACACACACACACACACACACACACACACACACACACACACACACACACACACACACACACACACTCACCGTTTGCGAGTGTGACACATGCACACACACACACACACACACACACACACACACACACACACACACACACACACACACACACACACACACACTTTTTGCACGCCAACTCGTCACATGTTTAGCTCTGTAATTCATCACTACATGATGACTATTTGTGAAAATGTCGATTTGTTTAGAACAAACCATAGTGTGTGTGTTCTGTTCGTCATTCAGCTCAGAAGTCACCAAAATCCATACGTGGCTTACTAATAATAAACTGTCACTACACCGTGGTAAAACAGATTCCATTCTTTTTGGGACCAGACCTTCTCTAAGAGATATAAATGTAAACAACTTCAAGATCAAGTTGATGACACAGTAATCTGTAGCAAGGAAGAGATCACCTATTTAGGATATTCTGGATAAATACCTGTCTGCGGATAGCATGGCAACAATGGTGATAAGAATAGTAAACCAAAGAACGAGATTCCTGGGTAGAATGTCCACTTATATCAACAAAAGTGCCCTCAGGACTCTTGCTGTCAGTCCCACTATGACTACGCCTACACCTCCTGGTACTCCAATACCAAAATGCCATTAAAGGCTAAACTCCAAACCTCCCAAAATAAACTGATTAGACTACTTCTTAACCTGGGGCCCATGACCCACTTTTCTCCCATACACTTTGCTAGCCTAGGGTGGCTAAATGTAGATGACAGGGTTAAACAACTAAAAATGGGATTGACTTTCAAAGTAGTCAATGCGAATCGGCCCTCAACCCCCACAGTACCTGTTTATCTGACCAACCACCCCCAAAATGTTAGCGACACCCTCAGCTACAATACCAGAGGGAGCGCACAAAACAACCTGATAATACAAACACATAGCACAAATATGGGAAAATTCTCCTTCTACAATACTGCTACTCAAGTGTGGGATTCCTTGACTGTTTCCCTTAAGACATGTAGCTCGGTGGGCCCTTTCAAGGCTGCCCTGAAAATCCACCTTTCAGGAGGCCAGAAGAGAAGGTAGTTTCCACTTCTCCCAGTGAAGACCCACCCCCTTATTCATTTTATTTAAATGTTATAATTGCATTGAATGTAGTATTTCTCTGTACAAATAATGTATTTCATAATTGCATTAAATGTTGTTCTTGTACTATTTTGCGATGAATTGAATGAGGGACTTCCAACGTAAACAGAGCTGTAAAAGGTCTTATTGGGATGTTCCTTTTTGGACTGGATGTTTAACCGGCCTGTGCTGCACTGCTGTTGTCTGTACTTGTCAATGTTTTCATGTTTTGTCCAAATAAATGATTCAATCAATCAATTCCCACTCTGCGAATGTCAAACAAACAGCAGCAAACAGCAATAACAGAGGACATCGTCTCCTGTATTTCAACACATAAATCAACCTTCTGTAGTCTCTAACTAATTATATTTCCTTTTTTTCTATTCAGCTCTCCAGGTTCAACCAAGACACCGCACATCAGGTAAACAATCAAGAATAAACAACTACATATTACAGATTGAAGCTAAAAGGCGTGTCTTCTGATCAAAGCGAGCTAACAGCTGATATTCGTCCCGTATTTGAGAATGAAATGTTATGTTCCGTATTGAACCAATATGGAACGTGGTTTGTTTCCGCTTCCCAAATGCCCCATTAAGGTCTGCCACGCAAACACAGCATTTAACAATAATGAACAAAATAAATAAAGACGAAAATGTTCTGGCGGGCCTTGCGGGAGGCAAGCAGGACCTCCTGCGAGCGTAAACATCCTGTGGCTCAGTGGCTGCGTGGGGTCACGGTCTGCTAGCTTTTTCCATTCCATTCGCACGCAGCCCGGCCCCTGTGCTGCATGTCATATGCGCTGCGCTGAGCACCGCGCATGTGCCCCACAAGCCGCTCTACAAGCTCGAGTGTTTTGTTATTTAATAACAACACTCTAATAGTTCACAGAAGAGATGTGTAAATTCAATAGGAGACCTTTCAAAAAACACAAAAAGCAAGAGCACGCCACTCTGTGTGCGCCTGTGTCAGGTTGGTGGGAGGAACCAGCAACCACCAACCCCTACCAGGTCAAGATAACATACAATAAGGTGACATGAGATGAGATACACCTTTATTGATTCCAGGAGGGAAATTCAGCTGTCATTCAGAAGTAGGACAAAATAACACAGGAGAGGTATTATGATATTATTATAATGTGACATGCTGTGAGCTTGTAGATCTGCCATTTTCAAAATGTCTTACATTTTAACAACACAAATCTTGAATGACCTGGCAAAAATACTTCTGACAGCGTGTAATATATGCTCCTCGGAGCACAGGTCTCTGCCAGGTCAGGTAGGATATTAATACAATTAACTTTTTCATATTTTGGAAACAATTGACAATTTCAAACTGCAAAACATACATAGCCTACACAATATTGTGTGTTAGTTGCAACCATAGGTCTCAGTTTAGTATGTGAACTTTCACAGCTTGACCGTATCCCTGTCACGCCTGACACTGTGGTTCCCCTGACACATCACTGTGATGTCACCTGTGACATCACAGTGATCATCACATCACAGTGATGTCAGATGCTCAGAACAGGGATCTCCATATATGGGCATAAAAGGGATTCAAGGCCAAGACAGATGGCGTGACCTCGCCCTTTAGGGCGAGGCCTTTCGCCCTTAGGCGTCTTACTGGTTATAAGTATTCTATGTATTCCAGGGGTTTGGGACTTTAAAAACGCACGCCGCCGCACGGCCGGAAGAAGTGTCCCTTATTTAAATTTCTGACAGCGTGTGTGTCTCTGGACAAAATAAACACAAAGCTGGGAAGATAAATGATGAAGTACAGTGGAATTAGGTGGGGATGTCAACATCTACAGCTGACTTTAGTTTAGGACGGTACCCGTCCCCCTAGCCCTCTTCCAGTGTGTTAGCAAGTTCACTAACTCTCCGGAACAGGGCTACCGTCCCTAAAGATTTGACAAGCTGCATCCCCCAGGCCTCCCAAGCTGAAAAACTGGACGACCCCGGTGTTATTTATTCAGCGTTTGAACCACGGACCATCAATTGATGAGATTTAACCTCCCAGATGCCAAAAAATAAGAGTTAAAGATCTATAAGGGTCCATTTGGTTACCAACTCTACATCATTTAGCTGGGGACCACCTGGAACCCCCTCAAGGACTTCTGGTTGAAAACCACTGTCTTAGTTTATGTACAGCAGAGGGGTTATATTAATTTACAAGATAATTAAGTAAATAACATTGAGTTTATAATGTATTGGATACATGATAACAGTATAGTATAATTATAAATAATACATTTGGATGCATCCTGCTCCGAATACAACACATATAATTCAAGTTTTAGCCAATAAAACTATATATATATATATATATATATATATATATATATATATATATATATATACACACATACACACACACACACACACACACACACACACACACACACACACACACACACACACGCACGCACACACACACACTTTTTTTACTGATTATTTTATTGTGTCTGTACAGAGTCTGATGATGTCAGGTTGGTGGTAGGAACCAGTAACTGTAGTGGTATACTGGAGATGAAGCACCAAGGACAGTGGAGACCAGCGGATGGACTTTGGTCTGTCTGGAACCAGGAGTCACTATCTGTAGTGTGTAGACAGCTCGACTGTGGCTCTGCTGTTACAACAGAAAGGAGTTATGGTGCCACACCTCAACCTGTATGGTTGGTTATATCATCCTGTGTTGGAGATGAAACTTCTCTGAAGGAGTGTGTATCAATGATTTCTGATACTTCGTCCGCCACACTGGAGTTGTTCTGTTCAGGTAACAAACACTTATTTCAACATTGACAGTAATCTATACAGTTTTCAGTCTCTACTTAGACTCAAGCTCAAATATTTGTGGACAATCCTTATTTTATGTTTTGTACAATAATTAATTAAATGCCAGACATCATTATCGCTCCCTTGTCATGTGTAACAGAAACTCTGGTGTGCGCTTCCAATCGGCCTCAGTCAAGTTGCTCTGCAATGTAAACATATAGGCGATATGTTGTTCTCCGGCAGGACTGTTCGGCAAAATATCGATATTTCGATGCCCCGCTGCTTTGAATCCCCAGTGTTCCAGTTAGGGTTAGGGTAATGGTCAGGTTTAGGCTCTGGGTTAGCTTTCACCTGTGTCAGCAGGTTAGCGTTCACCAGCGTCAGCAGGTTAATGTTCACCCGCGACGGCAGGTTAGCCTCGGACTACTGGCCGCTCGAAACAATGGCACATCGAATCATCGATACACACTCGTACTGTTCATCATAAAGTTTGTCTCTATAAACTTGACACAACAAGTTAGATAACGATTGTGCATCTCATGCGTCTGTTGCGCATGAGACATGAGGCTACAGTGATTCTGACCACAGTAATGGCCATGTTTGGACACCTCTCCCTTCAATGTTTTGGTGAGAAGGGAACTTTCATTTCCCCCACATCTCCTGACATAATTAGATCGCATTAATGCTGCTCCCATCAATGCTAAGCTAGTGTACTTTCACTTCATGCGGAAGGACCTTTGTTTTTTTTTGCTAAAAAAGATCCTTGTGCGCACGTCTTCAGTTCCCACCTCCACCAAAAAGCAATTCTTAAAGCAATTATGACATGCTGTTCTTTTTTTCTTTTTTTTTTATCATAAAAGTCTTTGTCCTGGTCCTTAAAGCGTGTATTAAAATGTTAAAACTGGAAACTCCACTCTAGTGAGCTATGGCAGGATTTTTTTCCCTCTCTGTGTTCTGTTACATTTTGACTTGCAAAGAAAATATACCTAGATTACTGTAGGCGTTGTAGTTCAGGAACTTTCCTGTTAATCGTCGCCACTTTTGGAACAGAACAACCACAGTTGTAAATGTTAATGGTAAAATTGGAACAATACACATTGGAAAGTAGCATGTAAATGGTAAATGGTAAATTGGAACGATACAAACACAGTGTAACAGAAAAGGTGATAAAACCACACCCTCCCCTGGACAATGATGCGTACGTCCAGAGGCCAATTAACTGACTTTTCTGAGCCTAATTATTAAAAAAAAAAAAAGAAAAAAAACTTTTGACCTTCATTTGACCTTTAAGCAGCTGACACTCTGTTTGGTGTAATTAATGTAATGCCCCATACACACCCATGAATATTTCAGGGTGTGTTTGTGCCAGGTGGTAGCACATTCCGCCCAAATGAAATTGTGTACCCGGACAAATATCATCATATAAAACTTTTTTTTTTCTTTTATCAAACAATAAATACAGAATTCAGAGAAGACACTGGTTTAAAAAATCAACTGGCACACTAGGGCAGAGTGGACATTAAGGCCACTGTGATCTTATGGTAGATCAATTGTAGAAGGGCATTTTACTTCCTGTAGGAGCTAGGATGTAGGAGATAGGACAGATCAGAATAAGGACCTGAGACACAGCCAATATCTGTCCACTTCCTCCCTAGTAGGCAACTGCAGGCTGGTGTAATATGCTGTTAGTGTTAGGGTTGCCAGGTTTTGCAAGAGAAACAAGCAGCCTGGTGTATGAAATGTGTTGGAGCAGCATTATACTGTATCTGTTGTGTCGGCCAATCGCCTGTGTCTTGTTACAGATCTGCTGTTTAAGCCAAGCATCACCTTCTTCCCCTCCAAGAATGGGGCTTCTCGGGACCAGCAGCAGGGGCTGCTGGTGTTTGAGGGTTCCAACTTCACCATCGGCTGCTCCATCCAGCCACAGTACCCAGGAGGCTCCTTCTACCTCACCTTCACTGGATCCAACACAACACACAACCACACTCAGCCAGCTGTCAGTCATTCAGCCAACTTCTGGTTTCCGGCTGCAGACCACACCCACCAAGGGAACTACAGCTGTGTTTATCACATCCATGCTTTTAAGCATTTCTTCTCCTCTCAGAGCAAGTTTCTCTCTCTCACTGTCACAGGTAACCTTAAGGGACAACATATAACTCAGTCAAACTATACAGAGGTCATGAACTTATGTGTCCTAATTGGTAGCTACACCCTAGGTGCCAACTTGCGCCTTGCCACCTCGGCACTCTGCCGAGGTGCCCGGCCCTAACAATTATCATCATTTATTACCCGCCTTGGTTGAATGCTTGATTCTGATTGGTCGAGCGCTGACATCAGCGGTGAATTATGAGCGTATAATGACCGCTCCGCTCTATAATTCACCGCTGCCTAATCAAAGGCTCAGAGCAGCTGCTGCAGTCAGGATGCACTGTGTGTTTTTAGTGCCGTATCCAACATGGCAGCCATGTAAACAAACACAGCGTCATTTACAACCAAACGTTGCTCTGAAAAATGTTTTAAAAACCATTTGAGGCGAGAAATAGACAACGCAGTAACAGAAAATGGATTCTATTTGACCAGCACTTCCTTGTTTTCCAAGGCGACCGTGTTGCGCTCTGAGGGGACACACTTTCAGCCAACTGTAATAAAGGAAATACTTTGTTTTGTTTTTAATTTTGAGTCAAATTATTAATTTTATGTATTAACCGGGTAATGAGTGCTGATAATTCCCCTTGGCTCCGCCTCGGGGAATTATCACCCCGTCGTGTCCATATAAGCCATAATGACCGCGCAGCAAGACCTTATCGCATACTTTAGGCATGGAAACCTGAGAGTGAGAGAGAAAGTGTCGCCAGTGTCTCAAATTATAGCAGAGTGAGAGAACTGTCTGGATTTATAATAATTGGTGAAATGGCAACTTCACTTGTTCAGTCGTTCATAAAACATGTTAAGTTCTGCACAAAATTGCCCAAAGTAGACCTGTTTTCTCTCTCTCTCTCTCTCTCTCTCTCTCTCTCTCTCTCTCTCTCTCTCTCTCTCTCTCTCTCTCTCTTTAGCGTTCTCAATTTCTGCTGCAGCCCATGTGATTCATGTTGTGTTGTCTCTATACAGCGCCTGATGGATTCAGGTTGGTGGGAGGAACCAGTCACTGTACTGGTAGACTGGAACTGAAACAACTGGGGAATTGGAGACTGGTGGCTGATCTTACATCAGTATGGGACCTGAAGTCATCATCTGTAGTGTGTAGACTGCTGGATTGTGGCTTTGCTGTTTCAACAGAAAGGAGTTTTGGTTCTACACTTCAACCTGCATGGTGGATAACATCTTCATCCTCTTCATTACTGGGGGGTTGTGGAACAGTGCAGTCTGTTAGTTCCAGCGACAGGCTGGAGGTGATCTGTTCAGGTAACAAACAATGACAATGTCTGTCTGTCTGTCTGTCTGTCTGTCTGTCTGTCTGTCTGTCTGTCTGTCTGTCTGTCTGTCGTCAAGTAGGCTGTCAATGTACACTGTCTGTTCTGGACAACATATGTGACCCAGCATCACCAAGACCGGATTATCACCTTAGCCACCTAAACATCAATATTGAAATCAATGTGAAAATATGCAATTAATGTACACACATGTTGGCCATCCAAGCAGTGAAGTAATATTCTCCCTGTTATGTTTCATTATATTATTCCATATTAATTGGGTAAGCTTGATTCTACTGCTACTGGGAAATAATTTCTGTGAATACTGCCCATACTAAATGAATACTATCCATTCTAACATATTTATTTTCAATATGTTTGATCTATACGACATTGTCTACTATATTTACCGGTCTGCTATTTGAACTAATCACCTCTTTCTTGTTACAGGTCCGCTGTTTAAGCCAAGCATCACTGCCTTCCCCTCCTTAAACGGGGTTTCTGATTCCTGGACCAACGACCAAAAGGACCGGTGCTTTCTGCTGGAGAGGCTCCTGAAGCCAAAGACCAAGAGAGGTAAGTGCCCAAAACACTTGCACTTATTGATTATTGTGTGCTTAGCACTTCAGGATCCAGGATCTTAGAAAAGACAGTAGTGGTCCTTTAGGTGAGCATCAAAGACAATGATGCGGCACCAACCTCCTACAAGCAATTAAGGCAGATTTCACATTGATTGGTGACGGGTGATGTCACGCAAACTCCACGGGAGGTCTGCCCCCCGAGCGTATAAAAGCACCACGAGTGACATAGTTTTCCCTCTTACCACTGCTCTTCTGAATGGAAGTGAAAAGCAGGGTGTTTGGTGAGAAGATATACTCACAAAGCTTACAGAACCGGGGGTTATATACACAACCTTTAGTTCTGTGGCACTTCGCTCCTAGATCTTCTCACTTTGGGAATTTATAAACTCCTGGTAACAACTACATTACATCAATTGTAGTCCTGACTCCCACCAGAGCCGGCCCTGCCCCCCACGAGTGTGGCCTCCGGCCCCCCAGGCGCCCCAGCCAACCGGGCCCGGGCACAATACTACATGAGAGGGAAAATCCCTAACAGATGTTCGTCCACCTTATTTATCTAATAGATAGACGAAAACTGTCCTATGAGACTATCTTATAAGTTACAGAGCACCGACCATCAAAGCCCAGGCGCCAGACCGGCTCCCATGGTCGTATAGAACATCATAGGTCGGAGGGAGACTAGTCCCCGACTATCCCAGCCTACCCTGAGGAGTCAGCAGCGGCATGCGCCCCGAGGACGCAGCCACATCCAGGCTATTAAACGCGGCATCCCTCTGGAGAGGGGCCAGGAGAGGGCCCAGGAAGCTGACAACCCTCCAGTAGAAAGTGCTCTCAGTCCCTCTGGGACTGGATTGCTACTACTGGTGTAGGGCATCCGAATGGTCTCCACTATACAGCGGGACAGCGTTGACCTGGCCACAGCCTATCTCCGAGACCCCAGGTCATAGGAGACAAACAGCTAGGAGGTAGACCTACCGACTGCCGTCCTTTGCCGGTACAGGCACCATGCCCTCCCCTGACGAAGGCAGTTCAAATGTCTATCCCACTGATGCAAAAGGCATGCCTGGTGAGAAGGATTAAGAGTGGCGAGGGCCACAATCGATCAGCCACGTGCAGAGGGGACGGTTGACCACAGACCTCCTCAGGTAATGGTGATGAGAGAACCCTGCGACAGTGAAGTTGCATTGAGGCTCTTGGCTCCACGTGCAACCTACCTGTATACCTTCTCAATCCTGCTAGCGCTCCCGCCCGCCGCATCCTCTTGTAGCTCCTCCTGGGAGATATGGCTTGGATGCAGAGCCATATATCGAGATACGACTTGATTGCAGACCGGGGAGGTGGGCCGTGGAGCAGTACACCGCTGTGTGGCCCGGCCGCCTGGAGAGGAGCACGTGGCGCCGGAGGAACACCTGTGACGGGTGGAGGATACCACTGCAGTGAGGCTGCATTGGGGCTCTTAGCTCCAAGTGCAGACCCCTTGTATACTTCCCAAATGCCACTTGTGGTCTCGCCCGTGGCGTTCTAGTGTAACTCCGTCTGGGAGATACAGCTAGGTGCAGAGGGTGACTGGTTCCTCCCACCAACCTGACGCAAAGCAGCAGCAGCTGAGCAGCAGAGCGGGGATGTATATCGTGGGGCCGCACATTGTAGGAAGCTGCGGTGACCTGAGGGGGGGCAGGTTTTGGTGCTAGGCCGCCTGCTGCAGCAGGAGCGAGGGGGCCAGGGCCCGCTACACTAAGACATACAAACAGTGCATTAACCACTAAACTGAGACAAGGAATGAACCTGGTGATGGGCGCTGAAATCGCGGAACTCATCCTGGCGATCCGACAATGGAGGTAGCTTCCATGCCACTGGGAGCAGAACTTCCCGGGCCTGTAGACCGCGTCCTGAGCGTGCTCTAGGGAGGCAAACAGAAGCGTTGTGAATCATGGCTGGAGATCCAGCCAACAGGCTTAGAGCCGAGCTGGTACAACAGGATAATGATACATGGAGGAAGCTAAAGCTAGGCCAAGGTTAGGTGTAAGATAAGTGCTAGCTATACAGCAGAAGCTAAGCTAAGAGTACACTAGCAGTGCTAGGTGGTAGCTTGCAGCAGCCTAGCTCACCGTGTAGAATGTATCTTCACCGAGCTCCGCCGGAGACACGGCAGGGGAGTTTCGGGAATAGGAAAACACTTGCTAAAGAAAACGCTCATGGATGATACTCCTGTTGTCGCTTCGAGCTAAAATTGGATTTTATATAACAGACTGGAGTTGTGATTTACGCTGTGTATACTTCGATCAGAAGAGCAGAAAAGAGGGGGAACTATGTCACTCAAGGTGCTTTTATATGCTCTGGGGCAGACCTCCTGCAGAGTTTCAGTGACATCAACCGCCACCAATCAATCTCGGGACGGGATTTCATGTGATTGCTTATGTATCACCAGGGGCGCTGTTTCCCAAAGTGCGAAGATCTTGGAGCAAAGTGCCACAGAACACACTATTTTTTGAGTGGGGGTCAACACAAAAGCTCCTCCTTGCTACTCCACTGAGCACTGACTGAGTAGTGAGTGATAGTGTCAACTTGAGAGAAAGAGAACAGATTCAGAATCAACAGATCATGCACAAAGGGAGTGCAGCACTGCAGAGCACGTGGCACGTTCCAGCTGCTGGTGGTAGCTTAATGGCACAGTGTGCAGCAGAACAACGATGAGCCAATAAAGGAAAACGCAGCACAAGTGCTGTTGTAACAGTGCTGTTGCTTGTTTTATAAAGTTGAATTTTCAATATGGTATGATGGTTGTTGTTGTAGCTTGAGGTAGCATTGGGTGCTGACTGACGTGTGGAGGTAACTGTATTGGATGTGGATGTAGAAGCACTAAAGCAGTGCCGTCATTGCTTGACTGACTTGCTTGACCTACTTGTACCTGGCTGGTGTTGAACTGGAAGCAGGAGAAGCATGGAGAAACAAGACTTCATCATCAGATTCGTGCTCACGGTCGGAACCGGGTGGTTATCCTGTTCTCAAGTCACTTCCCCCACATTCACTGCCGGGTGTAGTTTTGTTAAATGATGATGCAAATTGTTGACATGGACATGAGTTAAATGATGATGCAAATTGTTGACCCGGATATGAACAATATTTTGTTCTTGCAAATATTACACTTTGCTTTCCCAATTCCCATTGAGGTCGCCTGAAAATTGCTTCCAGATATAGCTGCGTTCTCTTGTTTGGAATGTTTCAATGAATGCTTCTTAAAATATATAAAAATATACAAATGAGCCAATGAGCCAGTCTTTTGAACAGCTTTTTGAAGTGAACGAGAGCCACAGATCTGGCTCATTTAAAAGAGCCATACATCTTACCTCTACTGCCTGTCAAGCTTACTGTAAATGGTAAATGGTGCATTTATATAGCGCTTTTGATCCAAAGCGCTTTACAGAGATTGTGCATTACATTCACCCATTCACGCACACATTCATACACCGGTGGCGGAGGAAACCATGCAAGGCACCAACCAGCTCACCGGGAGCAATGTGGGGTTCAGAGTCTTGCCCAAGGACCCTTCGACATTAACTCAGGGGGAGCCCGGATTCGAACTGGGAACCCTTCGGGAACCCTTCGTGCTCTAATAACGGTTTCTCTACCCCTGAGCTATGCCGCCCTACTGTCCCACCTACTGTCGACGACTATACTTCGTGAAAATGTGTTGCTTTATAAAAAAAAGGACTAGTTAATAATTCCCACCTGTTCAAACAAATAGCAGAAAATTACACTCAAAATAATATAGTTCATACTTTTTTCTCCTCAGTTCTACAGCTTCAACAAACACCTCACATAACAGGTAAACAAAAAATAATTATTATAGATTGTAGCCTAACATGTTTTCTTTTAATGAAAGTTATAGTTATATATTTCTTATGTTTATGCTAAGGTCCCGTTACAGAAAATGATGTCAAGTTGGTGGGAGGAACCAGCCACTGTACTGGTAGACTGGAGATTAAGCACTGGGGAAGATGGAAACCAGTGGATGGATATTGGTCTGTCTGGAACCAGGAGTTATTATCTATTGTGTGCAGAAAGCTCGACTGTGGCTCTGCTGTTTCAGCAGAAAGGAGCTATGGTTCCAAAGCTGAACCTGTGTGGTTGATTGCATCTTCCTGTGTCGGATCCGAATCTTCACTGTCACAGTGTGTAACAATGCAGTCTGATTCTTCATCTTCCACACTGGAGGTGTTCTGCTCAGGTAACATACAATGACCTCAACAACGATAGTAACCTACCGGTATATAGTGTCTCATTTCATCTGTGTGCGTGCATTTGCGTGTGCAACGTAATTAATTGAGTTATTGTCATGACAGCACAGGACTTACGTTGACAAAACTTAATAATGAACAATATAGCATATAAACAAATAGCCTAATAATGAATAATTAACTATAGGAACAGAATAGTAGATGGAACTGATCTGTGCTGATTTGATCCCAGGTTGTGGAGGGGCCATAAAAAAGCCATACAAGATTTGGGTTGTTTTCTCTGTGTTGTATTTTTTCATGTTCAACTTTAAGCTTTATACGCTATTCTTTATTTCTATTTCAGTGAATGAAATCATGTTATTTTGTCCAATCATCTGTATGGTAGAGTATGATAATACATTACAACTTATACAATTGGGGTGGTTGTATTTGGCGTCCCTGTTCTTCCCTCAACCTTCAACCTTCCCTCAACCTTTGACACAACCCGGTTTCTGGTTTGACACACATTTTAGGAAGAAATCAAATCTGCACACTGGTATTGCTGCAAAGGCTCTGCTGCCTTTTTTCTTTTATTGCTGTCAAAGTTTTGATCACTCTGTGAGTCCCATACCAGCGTGCACACTTAATTATTATTCACATTTTAACTTTAATTCAAGGCACAAACTTTAACATGATACTATCTCTGGTATTGATCTAAATCAAATTTCTCCCCCAGAGGAAGTAAGCTCTATTAGTGCACTGGTAAAACATGTCAGCACTCACAGAAACTGCATATTTTATAAATACGGGGTAGAACAGTAAAGTGCTGCTGGAACACAACGCGTCCTCATTGGACAGACTCTACTCAGTAGTAAACAAAATAAATATATCGTCGTTGTCGCATGGAAAGTGAAACCGTTTATTTTGTATTTATCATTTTAAAAATAAACGAAACTAGTGAAAACAGCGTGTGCTTGTAGATCTGCTGTTTTCACTACTTTTGTGCGACGGCCTTATGATGAAGCAGGGCTTTGCTTTGCGAAAAAATTAAAAAACAATTAAAGTTGGAGATACGAGGTTTCTGCCCGACAGTGACGATATGCTATTTGTACAATGGCCAAATATGATTATAACTGTTTTATGTTCAATACATGATCTCTCTATCATCTACATACGTGTTGTGTCGGCCAATCACCTGTGTCTTGTTACAGATCTGCTGTTTAAGCCAAGCATTACCATCTTCCCCTCCATAAACGGGGTTTCTGTGGGCCAGCAGCAGGGGCTGCATGCGTTTGAGGGTTCCAGCTTCACCATCAGCTGCTCCATCCAGCCACAGTACCCAGGAGGCTCCTTCCACCTCACCTTCACTGGATCCAACACAACACACAACCACACCCGGCCAGCTGTCAGTCACACTGCCAACTTCCTGTTTAATGCAACAGACTCCCAGCAAGGAAACTACAGCTGTGTTTATCACATCAATGTATTTAAACATAACTTCTCCTCCGAGAGCGAATTCCTCTCTCTTACTGTCTCAGGTAACATGAATGTTGAAAACATTTATATGCCGAGGTCATGACCTCCGTGTCCTAAATGGTAGCTACACCCTTGGTGGTGAAGTTCACAATGTCACCAAATCACCATGGCAAACCGCTGTACCTATTTGTCAAAGAAATCTCACCCAGTTTGAAGTGAGCGGTGCTATTTATGAGTTAATTTCGTTAAGCGTACCGTGAAGCTTGGCCAATGTGACCCTGGGTGTACGACAACATGTGGGCGCTTTGTGCAAAGATGTAGGCCAGATGTAGGCCAAGATTGGCGTCCCAGACAAAGCCAGATGTAGGAGCATAGCAAAGTACATCGCTCAAAAATGCAGGTCTAACATTCATTCCACACCTTGGTCACATTAGCGGTTACACATCCGGCACTCCGAAACATCGCTATTCCAACCACCTAAACCTAACCCTAACCCTAACCCTAACCTCAGTAAAACTAACGCTGATGAATGCTAATCTGGTGAAAAGCTAACTTGCCGACGCTGGTGAATGCTAACCAACCTTCTGTACTGCTAGAGAGGATCCATTGTTGCCCAAAAGGTTTTCTTCTAATACAAATAATATTACTTAATGACTTACACAGTACCATTGTCTCTGTACAGAGCCTGATGATGTCAGGTTGGTGGGAGGAACCAGTCAGTGTATTGGTAGACTGGAGATCAAACACCTGGGAAAGTGGAAACCAGTGGCTGATTTTACATCAGTCTGGAACCTGATGTCATCATCTGTAGTGTGTAGACTGCTGGACTGCGGCTCTGCTGTTTCAACAGAATGGCGCTCTGGTACTACACGTCAACCTGTATGGTGGATTACATCTTCTTGTGTTGGATCTGAATCCTCAATGAGAGAGTGCGGAACAGTCCGCTCTGTTAGTTCCTGGGACAGACTGGAGGTGATCTGTTCAGGTAACAAACAATGACAGTAATCTATAGAATATAACTATCTGTCTGTGTGTGTGTCTGTCTATCTATAGTCAAGCAATCTGTCAATGTACAATTTTTGTTCATGACAAAATATGTGACCACGCATCACGGGAATATCACAATAATGCACATTAGTGAGGGGAGTCCAAAAACTCGGCAAATACAATTTGGGTAAAATAAATACTCAATAACAGAAACAGAGATAGACCATGGAGACACATTTCAGGAATTAAGCATCTGTCAATGATGTATTACTCTATTTTCGTATGGGGAATATACAGTATATTATGCTAGAGGTGTTGGGCCGCTATGCAGCCCTCACTCACATGTAGAGTTCGGGCCGCTATGCGGCCCTCACACCTACGTTGCACATACAATCCGACCAATTATCCCATATATGGAGATCTTTTTTTCCCTTTTATGCCCATATACAGTATGGAGCTGGCTGATTTGTTTGTGCCTGATGCTGATGCTATGACAACACATTGAGGTTAGACAGCTGCATAGCTGCATTGGCGACACATGCTTATCTGCTGTTTCTGCCTATGACTTCTGTCTTGTTACAGGTTTGCTGTTTAAGCCAAACATCACCGTCTTACCCTCCATAAATGGGGTTTCTGAGGGGCAGCTGCAGGTGTGGGAGGGTCCCAGATTTACCATCAGCTGCTCCATCCAGCCACAGTACCCAGGAGGCTCCTTCCACCTCACCTTCACTGGGTCCAACACAACACACAACCGCACCCAGCCAGCTGTCAGTCACTCTGCCAACTTCAAGTTCTCTGCAGCAGACCAGACCCACCAAGGGAACTACAGCTGTGTTTATCGCATCAATGTTTTTAATCATAGCTTCTCCTCTGAGAGCGAGTTTCTCTCTGTCAATGTCACAGGTAAACCGCATGAAACTTTTCATGTCACATACTAGTAAGACACCTCAGGGTGACTTGCGACCTCAGGGTGACATCCGACCTCGAGGTCGCGCCAATTCTTGGCCATCTGGCCAGTGATGTATATGGGATCAGTTACTCATATATGGAGACCCCTTCATGATAGTTATGTTATGTCAAAACATGCCCATAGTGACATTACCAAATATGGGCATTCCCATAATATGTCCTTAATATTGATAACATAATATCCTTAAAGCTATACTGTGTAAGTTCAACTAGTGGTCAGTAGCGGTATTGCTTTTTTCGGCCGTTTTTCGGCCGGAGTCGTCGCGGACCACCGCCGCGGACCACCGGAGCGGCGCCGCAAACCACCGCGACCGATAGTAATCCGTGGAGGGGTAGAACGCATGGTAGAACGTAATTTTCTGGCCAGGATTTGTGGATTAAGAGGTTAAAATCCTTCACCATGGTAAACACTGTAGCCAAGCGGAGGCGCTTCCTGGAGACCAGAGCAGATAAGCTGTGATTGGCCGGTAGTGTACCATGTGTGCATGATCGGCGATGTGATTGGGCAACGTATACACAACGTATACAGATGATGCAGATTACGTCATTTTGGCGCGAAATCCGGTCCACGGCCAGGATCATAGAAAACATATAAAGAGAAGGCTTCAGAAGCTGAAAATAATGGAGTGGGTGTTCTAAAACTTTAGCGATTTAACAGTTAGGACAATTTTAAGATTTGTTTTATAAAAAAAGTTACATGGTACAACTTTAATAATGTCCTTAATGACAATATAGGAATTTGCATATATGGGCATAAGGGGGTACCCTAACATTCTCATTTTCGGCCTGGGATTTATGACATCAGAAATCTCCATGTATGGGCATAAACGTTTTTTTGTTTTGTTCTGGGAATGACCATATATGGACTTTTATACCCTGAGAAATCTCGTAGCTTGTCTGCCTGTCAGTACAGGAAGTGATGTCACGTGACATCCTTTTTATGCCTATATGTGAGTCATTCTGTACCACATCACTGTGACTCACTGACATCACGTGACATCACTTCCTGTACTGACAGGCAGACAAGCTATGAGATTTCTCAGGGTATAATGTGACCTTCGGTCGCAATTAAACTCACTCTCCTGACATGTCGTCAATGGTAGCCAGGCCTACACCCTTGGTGAAGAGTGACGAGCTAAGAGACGGTGGGTGGTGGTAAGGCTTTGTAGAACTCCATGGCTCTCTGTTGCCCAAGGGCGTTGTTCTTACAAACACATTGTCCCTCCGTGCCGAGTTATGGCCATCGCACACTGGCTCAGAATGGTTCACGTCAAAACATACCCCCATTATTGTCAGTGTACCTACCCCTCTCTTGATTGTAAATGCAGGGGGTTAACCCTAATCAGGGGGTTCAAGTTTAGGTCCATTCACTTACTATACAGGAAAACAAGACCCCAAAAAAAGTCTTCTTTAAAGGTGATACACCATGCATTTAAAAAGTATTTATGTCATATTGTTTATGTCCCAAAACATTTTTTTCCCCTTCAAAAACGGCCGTCGATGACGTCATCGACGGCAGCAAATCTGGACAGCCTGTTTTGAGAATCCGTGGGATGCTTTTAACCTCCACCTTCCCAAAACCAGAGAAAGACACAACGGTCTGAAATGGGACTTTGTGAGGATAGAAGGTGCTATAGTGGGACCCCAAAAAAAGGTTTTAAAATAGGAAAAGTGAAATTTCATGGTGTATCACCTTTAAGGTGCATGTGAGGGGTTTTTCTTCTTTTTTTCATGATTCTGAATCCATTGCAAGCATTTGTTTTGCACTAAAAACATTCCTCTGGCTAAAAACGGACACCACAAAACTATGGTTTAGTGATGAGTCATCACTTTTCTGGGGTCAGCTCCGTTTTGTGGTGTCCGTTTTTAACCCGATGAATGTTTTTTATGCAAAACAAATGCTTGCTATGGATTCAGGATCATGAAAGACCCCTAGCTAGACCCCTCAAATGCCACTTAAAGATGATTTTTTTGGGGGGTCTTTTTTTCCTGTATAGTAAGTGAGGGACCCGAACGTGAACCCCCTGAATTTACCTTGATCCACTAAATATATAATACACAACTTTGTATATGTTATTTGGATTACCCTAAGGCAGGGGTCTTCAACGTTTTCAGGCCGGGGACCCCCAAACTGATGGGGAGGTGGAGCAGGGACCCCCTACCACCTCGTAGGTCATGGGGGTCGGGGCTACGACGTATTCCTTATTTTAAACATGTACAAGTTACAGCGAGCAGGGTGGCCATACCACTACCATTTCTAAACGAAATACTATTATTAACTGAGAACCAATGTCAATACTATCAACAATCTTCAATCAATAGTAATCATGTATTAAAGCTATTCAAAATGGATAGAATCATGATTTATTTTTTAACATAAATGTGGAAAATGGCAAACAAAAAAAGTTTCTCTCTTTTTTTTTTAATAAAAAAAAATATTTTTATTGTTTAATCAAGCAACAATTTCGCGGACCCCCTGCAGTACCTCCGCGGACCCCCTTGCAATTTCTTTTGGGTCAAACCTTAGATTGACTGGCCTTATAGAGCCCACACATAGAACCTGCTCTGCCTAGTTCTCATGCAATGTTTCCATCTTGTCCAGCCCTGTTCTCCCCGTGTGGTAGACCCCAGCGCCTCCCAACCGAGCCCGGTGAAATAACCAAGATCATTGGAGGCAAGCAGTCTCTTCCTGGCAATCATCCGTGGCAGGCGTCCCTGCAGCACAGATCTAACGGCACCTCACACCCGTTCCAACACAAATGTGGAGGCGTCCTCATTGCATCCTGTTGGGTTCTCACTGCTGCCCACTGCATGTATAAGCTGCACTCAATTACTATTTTCTCACTTAAACAAGTGGCCTAAACAGACAATTACCGGCTAAGCGTGGCCTCTGCTGCAGATTTTTAAGATAATAATAATAATTGTAATAACTGTAATAATAATTATTCCTAATTCATTTTCATGAGATATTGGGTGTTAAAGTTGAACTCACTCTGTTCCAATGTCGACCGCATTCACGCAATGTGCATCTTTGTTATTTCTCCAGCCTGGATGGCAAGGACATGCAGGTGGTCCTGGGGGGAGTGGACATTATGAGCGCTGAAGACGATGACCAGGTCATCCATGTGCTGAGAGCCATCGTTCACCCGGATTACAGGAGGTCCTTCAATGGGCGAAGGCTCGTCTCTGTCCATAATGACGTTGGTGAGGCCATTAAGAGTCTTCAATGTGCTTTGAATGACCAACAGCCCTTTTTTTCTGTTTAGTTGGGCTGAATTAAAATGAATCACACCCAATGTATGCATAACGTCTTCAATTGGTAATTGGTGATGTAATACAGGCTACACACAGACACATTGCTATGGCAAAACACTGAGGAAAACACATTGCTATGGCAAAACGTTGAGGAGAAAGACTAGGATATAAGTCTAGGATCTGATTAGTGATGTAATATGGCTATACACACACACACAAATTTTGCTATGGCAAAACGCTGAGGAAAACACATTGCTATGGCAGAACGCTGAGGAAACGTGGCTACAGATAGGTCAGCCCTGGCATCTTGGCCAGACCAGCCCCCACAACTAGCGCGAGCGCAGATACTCTACCGACTCATCAGGTGGAGGGCGGCACATTTAAATACATAAGCTCTTAATACCGCAACTTTTACATACAACATAAATGATAACTACACAATCCATAAATCGTATAAGTTAGTGTACAGTTCTCACCACCAACAAGGGCAGTATGAACATGATTGCATGCCAAAATGTCAGAACTTTGGCTAGTTAGCTAATGAATGGAAACTAATAATTGATCTGAGAATTGGACAAACAAGTTGTATTTGATTGCTCAATATGCAGTAGGCTATAGGCTGTATATATTATATACTAGAGCATAGCAAAACACCAAACTGAGACTGCACGCAGAACTATACCCAATATATATACCCAACGGACAACAACAAACAATGCTTGCAGGGCAGAATTAGGACAATACCCACTCATTATCATTATAAAAGTAAACAAGAGAGCACTTAAATTCTATAATCACCTAAAAGAAAGCAACCCAGACATGCTCCATAGCATAGCCCTCAACCACAGTGAAAACATACAGGGTTGCCCCCTCAGTCAGCTGGCCCAGGGACTCTGTGCACAAACAGAAGCCCAACTACCAAACGGAAAACACTTTGGACCAAACCAGATTATAATAAAACAAAAAGAAAGCTACCTAACACACTGGAAAGAGACAACCCAAAACCAAAGCAAAATAGAATGCTATCTGGCACTAAAAATACATTAGCAGAATATCTGAGCACAGTAAGACAGACTATGCAACCACTGCACACAAAATGTGGTAGAAACAGAGTTACACCTTCAGTAACCACCTGCCAACTATACCAAGACATCAGAGACACATACTCCCCACAGATTACACACATCCAGTTTGAAAACATGACCAATGATGAAAATAAAATAAAAAAATAACCCATTGGTGGTGATCTGTAGCTGAAACCTGAGAACAATAGCCAACAAAAACTGCAGATGTAAATGTTGGCTTTGACATGTTAATGTCTGTCTCCACCCTCTAGTCTAGAAGAGGGTGGGGACTGCCCATAAGTCCTCCATCTCATTAGTCCTACATCTCATTATTTTCTCCAGCCTCAGTCATACATGAAACAAGTGAAAGTAGTAGCAGATCTACAAGTCCACAATAAATGCAAGTTGTGATACATTCTATGTAGCTATTTATTTATGTATTCCACACCATCAAGCCTAATGTCAGTGTGTGTGTTTGAGTGCCTCCGTGAGGCCTCAGTGTAATCTCTGCCAGAGGGAGATTTACACCAGAAACTCTGCAGAGTAGTTCACCCACAAAATGACTTTTTTTTTCTATTGATCATGCCATGGAGACTTGAGTTCAGTAATATTTTTTGTATATTTAAAAAAAAAAAAAAAAAAAAAAATGATTATAGTAAATTTACCCCAATTGATTCCGAATGGGAACCCAAATTCATTTGGGTCCCCATCCGGAATCAATGGGGGTACATTTATTGTAATGAAATAATTGTCTTTAGGCTTAGACTAAAACTAAAACATATTATTGAACTCAAGTCTCCATGGCATGAGTAATCAATAGGAAATATAGTCATTTTGGGGGTGAACTACTCCTTTAACACAAAGCAATCTGCTGGACATTATGGACATCCATGCACTCTCAGTACACGTCGCTATTTATTTATTTATTATTCCACATGCTTATGTGTTGTGTTGGTGGAGGGGGCTTACCATATCACCACCAATTTCTCCTCTTTGCGATGGTGGCAAATGGCAACTGGTCAAAAGTGTAATGTAATCCTGCTCCTCCTCCAGCATTTTTGTTTTCATTTATTGTTAACTTTTTTTTCTCTCTCTCTCACACACACACAAACCACTACATCCTCCTCCTCCTCCTCCTCTCCTCCTGTCCTGTACTCGCGCTGTTTGGAAGGTGGGAGGGCATGTGATCCATTCTAGCCGTGTGATAGGGCCACTCAGTTGAAAGACTAGACATTGGGCCGATGGGATTACCGTAATGGCCGTCGCGGCCGCGCATGCATTACCGTAATGTCAGTTAGGGCAGCGCAGCAAGATTTTTTTTTTTTTTTTTTTAACGGGCGGCCCCCCCAGCCCCCTAGCCTAGCGGCCCACCGGGTATGCCAGATGACCAGTAATATGATGTAATATGATGTAATATGATGTAATATGGCTACACACACACATATTGCTATGGCAAAGCGCTGAGGAAAACACATTGCTATGGCAAAATGTTGAGGAAACGTGGCTACAGACACACGCACAGCCACTCTATATAGCGGTTTACCACCGCTCAAAAAATAAATAAAAAATGTGGCCTTAGGGAATTAGCAATATCAAAATAATATGTCCTTCAAAAAGCAATTTACAATCAAATGTAAATGATTTTATTTCACGCATGACGTCTATGTTATTCAGAGATGCTTAATGTGATGCTTAATGTACCATTCTGTGTCTCAGCATTACTCCAGCTGGACTTCACGGACAGACCATTTTGTGCCAAGGAAACTCGCTATGTTAAAACTGCCTGTCTCCCAAACCAGCTCTTCCCTGATGATAGGAAGTGTGTGATCTCAGGGTGGGGCATCACTGACGGTATGTATCCAATTACTAAGGGTATTTCTTTGTTAATAGCACTTTATGCTAAGTGCTTTATGTTAAGTGCACTTTATGATAAAAGCATGACATTTAGTAAACTGTTAGAGCAGGGTTGCCCAATTAGTTTTCCCCAAGGGCCGAATTATGTCAAGCCGAGGGCCACAGCATTGCTTGGGGCGACTGTGGCGTTCCCGCTACTCCAGCGACAGTTTTCGTGTTCTGGTCTATGAAAGCTTGATTTCTTTTTAGTAACATGTTTCATGTCTTTCTCTCTGTCAGTGGCGTCAGTTCAGGAAAAGCTAAGGTATGGCAACATGACTGGTGTCTTGCACGTGCGCCTTCACGCGCATGCAAGACACCAGTCATGTTGCCATACCTTAGCAACAGGCATGATACATTTATTTTAATAAGTACATTCTATTTTCCCCCCGTTTCTACGGTTTCTTGGGCTGTATATGGCAGCCTGGTGCAGCTAAACTTGGCATGTTAGTAAATGTGCCACAATTAACAATAATGCATTGCACCTGTGCAGCTGACCTGTGGAACCTGGGAATATAGCATTTTATCAAGATGGGGAGAATACAAGTGTGGATAATATAATTATACCTTGTTGAAGTGACCATTTTGTAGAATTTTGCATTTGTAGTTATGTTACTGTAATTTAACAACATAATAACCAGCACAGATAGACAAAGAGACATTCATGGATTTATATTTAAAAGTAACCTTTATTTCCCCCCCCTGGACCCAGGGTATGGCAGATGCATACCCCTGCCATACTCAATTGACACCCCTGCTCTCTGTGTCTCTTTTGTGTTCCTAAGCCTCAGGAGGTCAAGTTTCATACAAGCTGATGGACGCAAACGTTCTCTTGAAATCTAAGAAGTTCTGCATGAATCCAAAAATCTACGGAGAGCGACTGGATGACACCATGATCTGTGCAGGAAACGTTATGGTTGACGCCTGCCAAGTTCGTACACACTTGCACAAGTTGTAACTGTGTGTCCGTGTGTGCATGTATGTACGTGCGCCCATACCATTAGTGCCTATTGAGATTGGCAGATTTTACCCAGGTTTTTTTCATCTCACTCACGTGACTTTGTCTGCTGACCTCACTCAGCAACAACATAAAAAGAAAACTAGAAAATAACATTTCAAAGACATTTTAAGTGTGCCTGCAGCTCGCTAAGTGTGTGCAACCTTGTGTAGCCATTGGTGTTAGCATTAGCATTTTTTAGCATTAGCATTTTTAGCATTAGCATTTTTAGCATATTAGGGACCACCCACAGAGTTTGAGACCAGTAACGTGTTGTGAAGTGGAGTTATGGTTGTTTAAAGCCCAGCCAATAGGAAAGCAGAGGTGGTGGGACTTAAGCAATTCCAGATCATTCCTATTCGCCAGAAAAAGTCCAAAGTCGTGTGAGCGCTTTAAAGTTGAAATCACGTTGCTAGGCAAAGATATGTCAGAGTAATGTGGCGCAAAATTATTCTTTTTTTTGAGTCCCCCATTCAAAGTCAATGGGTTTTTTGGACGATTTTTGCGAATTACGTCGCCATGGTAACGCGGATCGGAAAGAAAAGTAATAGCAACCTATTCCCGGCCGAGCCGCACGTTTTGATGTATATATTGCGAGGGTAGAGTAAATCGTGAGGCAGTTATTACTAACTAAGGGAGGGGTCGTTTTTTTATTAAGGGGTACTACTGGAGAAAATGTATAAAACAAAAAAAGATTGACCCTCCCGCACAACATGACATTTACCACAGTAAAAGTATGCCTAAATCTAAACTTATAGTTATTCCTAACCAGGTCAGAACAGAGGTCAGAACAGAGAAGCAAGTTCTGGGTGGGCACTGTGATTTTTTTTTTGCGGGCGGCAGTAGCAATGAACGATAATGAATAGGCTAATATAATGCATTGAGATCCCAGCTGCACTTCATCCCAAAAACATTTTTCCTAATATAAACTAACACACCCTCCAAATTAAAGTAACACACAGTGACTAGCCTACTGCTGCTAGTGTAAAAGTCAACGTGGACGTCACAAAAAAGGTGAGAGGTTCTCACAGGTTGAGAACAGGATGAGAACAGGTTATTTAACATCTAGGTTACAGATAAGACAGAGAAGGCTTGCCATTCAACAGCTGCCATTAATTTTGTGCTGTTGATTGCCTGTGGTCAAATCTGGGTCAAATGCAAATTTTCAACGAGCGATCGTTAACCTAATGTTACATGAATAGTTGCCTGGCAGTGTTACCCGACTATTTTGAATTAAACATTGCATGACCCTCCCTTGAATTCAAAGTGAAATCAACAGACCCTCCCCTATTTTCCTCCAGGGGGTGCTGTTCATGAAAACGATTACTCCCTAAGTATGGTGGATTACTATAAGTGTTTTGCCATTGCATGGCAGGCACACTTAATAAACAAAAAGAAAACAACTCACGGGAGGCAAGCAGTGAGATCTTGGCAGGTTGCCCCAGAAAATGTGGCAATCTCAACAGGCACCAACGGTTCGTGGGTATGTGCGTTTGTGCTCGTGTGTGTGTGTGTGTGTGTGTGTGTGTGTGTGTGTGTGTGTGTGTGTGTGTGTGTGTGTGTGTGTGTGTGTGTTCGACATTCAGTGAGCATTTAGGCAGTAACGTTGTCCTTTATACTGACTCTGCAGAGGACACATCGATCAATCCTGGTTCTTTGTCCACAGGGTGATTCAGGTGGACCTCTGATGTGTGAACAGAATGGAATTCACTACATCGCTGGCGTGGTGAGCTGGGGGGAAGGATGTCCTATTGTGACCAAGCCTGGCGTCTACGCCAATGTCCACAAATTTGTGGACTGGATTAATAAAACAATGTCTAATGATGATCAAGAAGATGATTATGATTACTGAAATCAGCACATAAGCACATTGCAAGACAGGTTAAAGTTTGCCATCATGCAGCAATGACACAACATACATGGCCAGATCATACCTAGTCCATGACCGCAACAATAGTCTTTGTAGGTCTTGACTGGCTCTATTAGAATTAAGTGTCATGAGAAAATGGTTTTGATGTAGTATTGTTTCAATAAAACTAAGCAAAAATAATGTTTTTTTTTTTTTCAATAATAAAATACCAAAATTATACTCTCCAAATAAACACGTGAAAGACTTTATCCATTCTATTAGCATTATTTTCAAAACTGCTGGTTCAATCTAATACATTATTTGTTAATTATTTGTGAGGTCAATGATCTGTACAATATAGACCTTCCTGCCTGGAATAAAGTTTGAATTGAATTGAAATAACCAATAGGCCTACCTCATAGTTTTTGCTATGATTATGTGCTTTCATATGAGAGCTGTCTCTCTTGTCTTGTCTTGTCTTGTCTGTCTGTCTGTCTGTCTGTCTGTCTGTCTGTCTGTCTGTCTGTCTGTCTGTCTGTCTGGGGTTAGGGGGAGCGTATCGGTACATATTAGGGACTTTAAGCTTGGAGTTTTCAGGGCGGCTCCGCTATGACGCGTTTGCCGTAGCAGTCAAAACCATTGAGCAAACAGCGGTCGGGTTCCCACGCCTTTTAGTCTTTGGTTCCCATGTTGACGCGTCTACTGTATGCAGCAGTCATTTTAGACACTATGTGGAAAGGACGTTTCTGCCGTAGTAGGAAGGGCTGCAACGGCAAGCAGGTTTACCATCATTGCTTAAAGTCCCTAATGCTTCAACGGTCTTCAACGTTTTCAGGCCAGGGACCCCTTAGTTGAGAGAGAGATGAAGCAGGGACCCCCACAACCTGTTCATAGATTCATAGTTTAATCGTTTGACAGCACAATCATTAGTGTATTTTGGATTCATGTCAATTTGTGTTTTCAGATATTTAACCTCTTGAACCGTCAATACTTAATAAACTTAACCTTTCACTCTGTACTTTGTCTGCTCTTTTTCCCCTCTACATCAAAGCTCTTTGCCAAAAATAGCCGATCTACAAGCTCACAATGCCTCACAGCGCGAGGCGTTGTGAGCTTGTAGATCGGCTATTTTTGGCTAAAGTTCTCAACATGGACACTAGGGTTCAAGTGGTTAATATAAAAAAGGAGAAAATAACGTTCTATCACTCACAGATTTGGAGGACCCCCTGTTGTAGAGATGTTATCTAGCCCAGGGGTTTTCAAACTTTTTTGTCTCAGGGCACCCCATCAATATTTTTTTAATCCGAGGCACCCCTACATTATAATTTTCAATCCCAGCACCTTATATTTATAGCATATCATCGTTGTCGTGGAAACCTTGTATGTCCAAAACCGTTCGTTTTGTATTTATCATCTATAAAATGTACTAAACTAGTGAAAACATCAGATCTACAAGCACACATTGCCTCACATCGCGAGGCGGTGTGTGTGTGTTTGTAGATCGGCTGTTTTCACTAGTTTTGTGCGACAGTCTATGATGAAGCAGGGCTTTGCTTTACCAAAAGACGTACACATTTGAAACTTGGAGATACAAGGTGTCTGCTCGACAGTGATGATATTTTAGTGATTATGTTGTGAGGAAAACGTTGAGATAATAGCCATTTTGGTTAGAACTGACTGAAAATAACGTTGTACTTCAAGTTTAAAATTATACTAAATATTTATTCAAGTGTCCAAATGAATTCCAAATATTATCAAATGATCTCGCCAGCACCCCTGGACTGCCGTCGCGGCACCCCAGGGTGCCCCGTCACCCACTTTGAAAACCCCTGGTCTAGCCAACACCGCCTCCTGGATCGCTGCCCTCAACACTCTCCTATCTAACATCAGGGTCTTGAGCTCTACAGTGTTGTCAGCTAATCTGTCTCACCAAAGTCCATCTACGTACATGGTGCGCTTCTTGCCCATAGAGTCAATTTGCTTGCCTCTAGTTCTGCACGCCTTATCTCTCTGACCTTGCCCGTGACCGGTCTCCATAGAGGTCCACATTTCTGATACAGTCCGTCCAAGTGACACTATAGTGCCATTTGTGTGTTAGACTCCTTCCAGGGCCTGGTGTGTTGGAAGAGTCCATGTCTCTCAGCCCCATACAGCAGTACTGACTCCACAGTAGGTAGGGTAAGCAATATGTTTTGGTAAAAACTTTGCTTTTCTTCTTGCTATAGAGCATACATGGGCAACTGGCGGCCCGGGGGCCACATGCGGCCCCCACCTTTACTTAATGCGGCCCGCAGGTTGATACCGGAATACTCATATATTATTGATTTCAGCTGTTACAATTCCAAACATGACCTGCTTTAATTCCTTCAGTCTATATTAGTAGCTTAATGACTAGTATAGTAGTATTAAAATGTATGTTTTATGTCCATTGTATTTGTTGCGACCGTCAGGGAGCAGTTTACTATGAAAACCTCCACCGGCCGTCCGTCCGTCCGTCCGTCCGTCCGTCCGTCCTTCCGTCGGTCACACGTCACACGTCACACCTTTGCCCTGCTCATATCTCCGCATCAGTATGACATCACACCACATGTGTACACAAACCTTTGTGTACGTTGCTGTGGCAACAGTCTGTTGTTGCTGGTTTGTTAGTGTACGTTAGCAACCACCTTAGCAACCATGGTTTTACCCTAGCAACCAACTGTTTACCCTAGCAACCAACTGTTTACCATAGCAACCAGATACGCAGAGCAGGGATCTCCATATATGGGCATAAACAGGTGACATCACACTGATGTCAGATACTCAGAGCAGGGATTTCTCCATAATATATGGGCATAAAAGGGATTCTGTTAGGGATCTCCATATATGGGCATAAAAGGGATTCTGTTAGGGATCTCCATATATGGGCATACAAGGGATTCTGTTAGGGATCTCCATATATGGGCATAAAAGGGATTCTGTTAGGGATCTCCATATATGGGCATAAAAGGGATTCTGTTAGGGATCTCCATATATGGGCATAAAAGGGATTCTGTTAGGGATCTCCATATATGGGCATAAAATGGATTCTGTTAGCTGTTAGTGATCTCCATATATGGGCATAAAAGGGATGCTGTTAGGGATCTATGGGCATAAAAGGGATTCTGTTAGGGATCTCCATATATGGGCATGAAAGGGATTATGTTAGGGATCTCCATATATGGGCATAAAAGGGATTGTATCCCAGATGATGCCCTGTTAGGAGATCCACACTAACAGAATCCATATATGGTCCTACCGACAGCTGCTATAAGCCAACCCTGGCGATAAGGTCTGAGTCGAAGAAATGCTTCTTTCCTGGCAAGAATTGCCCCTTTATACTGTAGGGCTCGTTTGTGTATTGTATGACATCACGCCACATCATCGGCTGAGGACTGTGTGATGTCATCATATCTCCATATATGGAGACATAAGTTGCTCATGCCCAAATATGGGCTGGTGAGGCCAGACTTAGTGTGATGCGTAGGTTATCTCCATATATGGAGATTCAACTTCAATGAGTAACCATGGCAAACTGTCAACTGCCCGTATGTCTTGATAATTGGTAAAACAAACTTTTGGCCTATTTGTGGAGATAAGCGACCAACGGTCGCTTATCTCCCGATTAGGGAGTCTTACTGGTATTTAGATTCATAAAGTTAACATGAGTATATAACTAAAAGCTAAAAGTAAAAACGCATCGCAGCGCGATGCGTTTTGAGCTTGTAGATCGGCTATTTTTGCTTCTTTTGTGTGAGATATGACAAAGTAGGACGTAGCAATATGCAATGTGGCCCTCTGGAGTGAAGGTGGAAATATAGTGGCATCATCAAAGTTGCCCACCCCTGCTATAGAGTGTGTATTGTCGGTAACACAGGCCTCCCTGTCTCTCCACCTCTTTTAATAAACAGAAAACGAAAAATACACTTGCGTTGTTTACCAGCATAGGTGTCTTACCGTGAGATCACAGGAACCTTTCACAACTTTTCGTCTTCACAGCTTTTCTCATTTCTATTTTAAAGTCATGGCAAAAACAGTGCAGCAGTCAGTTGAGGACACACTGGCGTTAAATGAGCCGTGTCCGTGTGCGACAGTCTACACAACAACAACAACAACAGAGGAACTACACTGTGGAGATCATAGTCTTGTTTGTCGTAATTCTGTCATTATTCAGAGATCTCAAAACATTGACCTCTTAACACTAGCATGCATGGGCGGAAATATAGGGTATGCCTGGTAGCTAAGGCACCCAGTTATAGACAGTTCTCCCTCATCTCATTCGTCTCACTCATCCACATTCCTGCTACTTTGCCGACTTTCACACCTTACTCCCATAGAAATGCAAATGTAGGCACCCCATTGAATAGAGAAAAATCAACGCCCGTGCTAGCGTGACAGTGAAAACACCACCTACCAGACAAACAGACTTAGGTCAAAACAACCCTTTTTTTCCCTGGCTATTTATTGGCTAGTCACTCCCCTCTGGGCTCCTCTAAGCTCACCACCTATTGACACCTTCTCCCCCCACGGCAGCGGGATTCCATTGTCTTCTAAATGTGTATTAACATTTCAATGCCACTCAAACCTCACATGTACTGGCTAAGGTTAATTTACAAGCAGATAAACAGGGTTTGGTGAAAAATGGATCTGCCGGTATATGAATGCTAAGGATTTGACTTATTTTCTTTGAAGACTACTGTAGGTTATGAAACAGCTGGTCGCTGCTATGCTGTCTTTGTGTCTGTGTGAGTGAGTGAGTGAGAGAGAGTGAGGCTGTTGTCCACACAAAGTTTAAAATTGACAGAAAGAAATGTTTTTATCTTTTGAGTGTTGACTGACACAAACGCAGAATTATGACAATACCCCTCTAATTGTTTCATGCCTTTATATGCGCGCATGCTTCGTTTTGAGCCCCGCATGCAGTGTTGTTTGCAGCCAGCAGTGTACATTGCAGAGAACTAACATGGTTGATAACCTGACTCCGCCAGATGGGAGTGCAACTCTCCATTCCGACATGTCTCCTTTCCGACATGTCTAACCCTATCTCTTACCCTAACCCTAACCTTAACCTCTATGGAAGTGTTGCCACTCCAACAATAAGAAGTCACTGTCGGAGTGGCGACATGACGGAATGGAGAGCGCCCCCCGCCAGATGGTGACGTATTGAGTTCCTCACTAGCCACCATCTTGACTCAGAGACTGTTGCTACACCGCACAGCGCCCGGTTCAAACCATTCAGCGGCAGCTACGGGTGGGATCTGAGCGAGACTGGGTGTGACGTCATCGAGAAGCACCTGTTGCAGTTGCATTGTAGTTCTTTCACTATTAATCTTGTATGGAATGGAAGAAAGTAGGGCTTGCTTAAATTGTGGTCCATTGTACTCAATGAATCAATAATACACATATAATGCATACTGTTAAATGTCAAATTAAAAGCTGTGAGAGATATATATCAGGATCAAAATACATACATAATAAAAGCTCAATCCCAAATAATAATAATAATCAAAGTCGTGTACACTGTAGGGAGCTACAATGGAAAAAACTATGGCTCGTGGACCAACCGGTGACTTTGTACACGACTTCGTACATTTCCCATAGATTCTATGGGACTTGACCACTTGCTCCTGCCCTTCGTGTACACGGTCTGTGCCGTCTATAGTTTCTTAATGGGGGGCAGCAGAGAGCCATATGTACACAGGCCCTAGGTGGTGTCCACGACCAGTAGTTTTACATGAACCCTCAGAGGGACACTGTGGGCTTATCAAGTGGTCCGTGGTGGTTCTCAAAGTGAGGTCGGGGGACCCTCAGAGGGACACTGTGGGCTTATCCATACCTTGGCTACAGGGGGGAAATAATTAAATGTACTTTTCATCGTGCCTGTTGCTAAGGTATGGCAACATGATTGGTGTCTTGCAAGACACCAGTCATGTTGCCATACCTTAGCCTTTCCTGAACTGACGCCGCTGTGAACATGTGTACACAGCCAGCATATTACTCAATGCCAAACTTTGCACACACACTCCTTGCCTGCCAATCCACAACCTCCACCCCTCCAGGGACCCCCAGGGCTTATCTCCCGATTAGGACACTTTCCAGCATAGTGACATGCAGAACAAACTGTCCATATAGTATGGTTTACATAAAAGTCAGTTGTCTTTCACACACACACACACACACACACACACACACACACACACACACACACACACACACACACACACACATATATATATATGTTACAGTATGTTCAAGAAACCAGTAAAAGTTGTCAAGGAGCACTCGTTTTGACGTTCACCACACACTAATCACCACCAGATGGCGACGTCAGCCACTGCTCTGCCATTCACCAGAGTGTATATAAGAGAGTTACGTCACGCTTTGAACTCGCCGCAGACCGGAAGTGTTTACTCTTTATTTACTAGCCTAGCCTAGCCTAGCCTAGCCTAGCCTAGCCATTAGCTCCATTGTAGTCACTTGGACAGGGCGTTTAACGTGCGCTTGCCCAGGCCTTACGGCCTGGGCATAAATATAACGATTGCATTCACCACGGCTTCGTAACTCGCGCGGCCGGCGCTCTTCGCGGCCACTCGCGCCTGCGGCGCTCGGGGGCGAAGAGCAGGACCAAGGTCCGCTGGCCTTCGCGCCGCTTGGGGCTTCGTGGACCCAGGGGGGCCTCGTAACTCGTTTGGGCTTCGTGGATACAGGGGGGCTTCGGTAGCCGCTCGCAGTGTCGTGGACAATAGAGCGGCGCACCGCCTGGAGTACGTTGTTGTGGCGACCGCTTGCTCCGCCCCGTGCCGCACCACGAGTGCTCCGCGTCTCGAATGTGCTGTTTCTCTAATATACTATGACATATACATATATATATATATATATATATATTTCATTTATTTATTTCATAAATATTTTTCATCACAATTGGGTTTGTGGGGAGCCATCCCTGCTTCAAGCTGTCACAGCATGGCACCAACACTTCAAACTAGTTAAAAAACCCAATACAGCAGATCTACAAGCACCTCACAGATCTACAAGCACCTCGCACATGCCAGGGACAGAGTAGGTTGGCCTGCATAAGCCTTGCTGTCAACACACTATACTACACCACTCAGGCCACCAAGCCAGGTGTGGTCAATTAGTGCCTTCTTTTGATCAGTGGCTTCTGCTTGATGAGTGGCACCAGTCTGTCTTTGTTCCCTGGTCAGTCAAGTTCACTGGGAGAGAATGTTTCAGATCAGTGCAAGTGTATTTGTTTTCCATTTGGACTTACTGTGTTTTGTTGGTACAGTATGCGTGCGACTAACTAATATTTCTGATAATTCCAATTTGTTTGTTGTTTAATTAGCCGGATTGTGAATGCCCTGCATTTTTCTTTCATCTTTAGAACCACACGTGTGTAACAAAACAGAGTGGTGATCATTTGGTGTGGGTGAAGAGAAGAAAAACATTTCATTAAAGGAGTAGTTCACCCCCAAAGTGACTTTTTTTCTATTGAACTCAAGTCTCCATGGCGTGAGTAATACATTGAAAAAATAAGTCATTTTGGGGGTGAACTACTCCTTGAATGTCAGTTTTGTGGTGTTTTGACTGGACACCCTGAGGATATTGCCAGATAGACAGACAGACAGACAGACAGACAGACAGACAGAGAATTGTAGGCCTTGCATTTATTTGACTTGGTTCCAACAGATGGCGAAAATAGCTAATCTTCAAGCTCACAATGCCTCACTGTTTGGACAAAGAGTTGAGGCGTTACATTTTGTAAAACACGGCCTTGTGAAAATAGCAGATCTACATGCTCACAACACCTCACAACGCAGGGCGGCGTGAGCATGTAGATCTGATATTTTCACAATTTCTGCCCCCTAATACGTCTGGAACACTGCACTAGGCTCTCGCCAGCTCTGTAGCTCTCCACACTTGAACAGTTGTGTCCTTAAATTCAATTATAATAATTAACCCCTGTATATACGGGCAATAGTTTTACATGACTTTGTGTACACAGCCAATAGTTTTACATGAACATGTTCAGGCTTTAGTACTGTACTGTCTCGTGTAGCCCAACAGAGCCCATCACAGCACAACACGGCCCACCAGAGCCCAATACAGCCTACCAGAGCCCAATAGACTCCAGCAAACCTAAGTCCAGCCCAGTCCTGCCCAATAGGAGTATAGACCAGGGAAGGGGGGTAGTTAGATGACTGCACCAGACTCCACCAGGCTGCTCCATGCTCCAGCCAGCTCTGTAGATCCTGTGTACACGGCACTCCTAACTCGAAAGGTCTAGGAAAAGGGTCGTTTTAGGCGTCAAAACAGGCCCTTTGTCCTTAAAATGAATAAAAAAATCAAAAAAATATGTTTTGTTTCAGGCAGGACACACGTTTCATATTTGAAGCATGCCCGATCTGATGGAATGGGTTTCGTGTCTCTCCGACACTTTGAACCCTTTACGATTGCGAAAAAGACACCGAAACCCGGATTTTTGTCCTTAAAATCAATAAAAAAATCTAAAAAAATCTGTTTGTTTTACGCAGGAAACACTTTTCATATTTGAAGGATGCCTGATCCGATGGAATGGGTTTCGTGTCTCTCCGACACTTTGAACCCTTTATGATTGCGAAAAAGACACGAAATTTGCACGCCACCAACACGATTACACATTCTTTCGGATAAAAGACACTTATTCTGACTTACTTTTTGACGCTGAATCCAACAAACCCGGTCTCGTGTCTCTACGACACTCCTAACTCGAAAGGTCAAGGAAAAAGCCACTGTGTACACAGGCAATAGTTTTACATGACTTTGTGTACACGGCCAATAGTTTTACATGAACATGTCTAGGCTTTAGTACTGTACTGCCTCGTATAGCCCAACAGAGCCCAGCACAGAACAGCACAGCCCACCAGAGCCCAATACAGCCCCCCAGAGCCCAACAGAGTCCAGCAAACCTAAGTCCAGCCCAGTCCTGCCGAGTAGGAGTATAGACCGGGGAAAGGGGGTAGTTAGATGACTCCACCAGGCCATTACTGTCCAGATCTGGCTTGAATAGGCCAGACCAGGGTAGACAGGACTGCACCAGACTCCACCAGGCTGCTCCAGCCAGCTCTGTAGATCCTTGCACATGCGATTAACCACTGTGTACACGGGCATTAGTTTTAAGTTTTACATGAACCCTCAGAGGGACACTGTGGGCTTATCAAGTGGTCCATGGCCGGTTCTCAAAGTGAGGTCGGGGGGCCCACAGTGTCCCTCTGAGGGGACACGGCACAGACCGTGTACACGAAGGGCAGGAGCAAGTGTTCAAGTCCCATAGAATCTATGGGAAATGTACACAGGCGTGTACAAAGTCACCAGTAGTTTTACATGAACCCTCAGAGGGACACTGTGGGCTTATCAAGTGGTCCATGGTCGGTTCTCAAAGTGAGGTCGGGGACCCTCAGAGGGACACTGTGGGCTTATCAAGTGGTCCATGGTCGGTCCTCAAAGTGAGGTCGGGGGACCCTCAGAGGGACACTGTGGGCTTATCAAGTGGTCCATGGTCGGTTCTCAAAGTGAGGTCGGGGGCCCACAGTGTCCCTCTGAGGGGACACGGCACAGACCGTGTACACGAAGGGCAGGAGCAAGTGTTCAAGTCCCATAGAATCTATGGGAAATGTACACAGGCGTGTACAAAGTCACCAGTAGTTTTACATGAACCCTCATAGGGACACTGTGGGCTTATCAAGTGGTCCATGGTCGGTTCTCAAAGTGAGGTCGGGGGACCCTCAGAGGGACACTGTGGGCTTATCAAGTGGTCCATGGCCGGTTCTCAAAGTGAGGTCGGGGGGCCCACAATGTCCCTCTGAGGGGACACGGCACAGATTGTGTACACGAAGGGCAGGAGCAAGTGTTCAAGTCCCATAGAATCTATGGGAAATGTACACAGGCGTTTACAAAGTCTCTGAGTGTCCCACCAGGCTGGAGCAGCCTGGTGTTGTCTGGTGCAGTCCTGTCTACCCTAGTCTGGCCTATTCAAGCCAGATCTGGACAGTAATGGCCTGGTGGAGTCATCTAACTACCCCCTTTCCCCGGTCTATACTCCTACTCGGCTGGGCTGGACTTAGGTTTGCTGGACTCTGTTGGGCTCTGGGGGGCTGTATTGGGCTCTGGTGGGCTGTGCTGTTCTGTGCTGGGCTCTGTTGGGCTATACGAGGCAGTACAGTACTAAAGCCTAGACATGTTCATGTAAAACTATGGGCTGTGTACACAAAGTCATGTAAAACTATTGACCGTATATACAGGGGTTAATTATTATAATTGAATTTAAGGACACAACTGTTCAAGTGTGGAGAGCTACAGAGCTGGCGAGAGCCTAGTGCAGTGTTCCAGACGGATCCAGCCTCATATACTCCCCTTATAAGTCAGTGGTTCAACTATGGGACCCCTAGAGGGGTCTCCATACTCCCCTTATAAGTCAGTGGTTCAACTATGGGACCCCTAGAGGGGTCTCCAAATGATCTTGGGTGGTCCCAAATGTTTAGCTTAATGTGAAACATTGTTTTTCCACTCAACAGTATACAGAGGCTATCTGCACATGTCTAAAGAGACAATTTAAGGACTTTTTAATACTTTTAAAATGATAAATTAAATATTAGGGGCAGAAATTGTGAAAATATCAGATCTACATGCTCACGCCGCCCTGCGTTGTGAGGTGTTGTGAGCATGTAGATCTGCTATTTTCACAAGGCCGTGTTTTACAAAATGTAACGCCTCAACTCTTTGTCCAAACAGTGAGGCATTGTGAGCTTGAAGATTAGCTATTTTCGCCATCTGTTGGAACCAAGTCAAATAAATGCAAGGCCTACAATTCTCTGTCTGTCTGTCTGTCTGTCTGTCTGTCTGTCTGTCTGTCTGTCTATCTATCTGGCAATATGTTCAGGGTGTCCAGTCAAAACACCACAAAACTGACATTCAAGGAGTAGTTCACCCCCAAAATGACTT
>NC_137811.1:7793740-7806240 GCF_963921795.1 Nannobrachium achirus
CACGATATGCTTCGTTTTGAGCCACACACTCACGCACGCCGGGCTGTTTGCAGCCAGCAGCGCACATTAGAGGATAGGTTTATGGGCTCGGGCTGGAGTTATTATAAACACATTTTTATTTGTATTTTACTTTTATCATTTGCATTTGGGAGAGTTCACTTTCCAAGGTTCCGAGCTGACATTGAAATGCAAATGATCCCATTAACTCATTTTGTGCCCCAGAAATTAACGGATTAAAATGTCCAGTGTGCCTCTCGCTGGCTCCATAAACGGCCAGTCTCTTATTTTGAAGGCCAGAAGTCCATAGCTTAAACACTTCCGGTTTGACGTCATCGCGTCATTCACAGGAAGCGGTCATCGTCCACATCGTGTTGTGTAATGGCGGAACGGAGCTTTTCAACATGTGTTATATAAGCGAGCATCTACTGCCATCCTCGCTTTGAAAGTGTTGTTTGGAGATAATGGACATTAAAGATGAGTTTCCCCGTCTGCCTCAATGTTATGGGATTACTATTTTGTGCTCGTGGATCCGTGATGATGATAAATCAGCGAGGGAGATCGTCTCGGGACCTTCCGCGCATGTACCCGGTAGGATAACCGCCGTTACAGTAATATATTACTTTTCGCGAGACATCTCGCGATTAGCACTGCGAACATCAAAGGGAATTTCGCAAGACATCTCGGGAATGGCACTAAATCGGTTAACTGAACAATGAGATGTGAAGACTTCCAGCCTGTGGGAGAAAGGGTGAGAGGGGTACATTTTGCACACAAAAAAATATAATAAAAAAAATTCCAGGATATTTATTTTCAGGGATGGTATGATGCTGCCTAATTTCTCAGGCTGACTGCTTAGACATGCAAGTGATATGAAACAATACATTACTGTCATTGTTAAAGTCATTGTTTGTTACCTGAGCAGATCATCTCCAGTCTATCCCAGGAATGACCAGAATCAATTGTTCTACACTCCCTCAGTGAAGATTCAGATCCAACACAGGGAGATGTAATCCACCATACGGGTTGACGTGTAGAACCAGATCTATATTCTGTTGAGACAAAGTAGCCACAATCCAGCTGTCTACACACTACAGATGATGACCTTTGGTCCCAGTCTGAAGTTAAATCCACCACTGGTCTCCATTCTCCCTGGTGTTTCATCTCCAATATACCAGTACAGTGACTGATTCCTCCCACCAACCTGACACCATCAAAATCTAAAAAGAGACAATAGAATAAGCGGTACAATACTGTACATGATGTGACTTTGAAATGAAACCTCTCTACCAGTGTACAGCAGGTTGGTTTATCTGTTGAAATATATAGTTAATGTCCTTTGATTCTCCTGTTTGCTGCTATTTATTTGACATTCACGGGTGGGAATTAATAACTTTATTATCAGAACACACCAAGACCATGGGAATAACGGTGTTACTAGATAACAGTGTTACGTAACAAAACTAATTTTCTCTGTAACTAATAACATAACTCATTACCTTTCCCATTCACTAACACCACTATATTTACTGTGGTGTAAAGGGGCACGTTACTGCGTTACGTTCTGTGGTCCAAATTAACTATATAATATATATATATATATATATATATACATATATATTTATATATATATGCAAGTTTGCACGTACCTTTCACATTTGTATGTTTGACTCGGTTTATTAATGTGTCATGAACATATTCATTTAGTTTACCTGTGACGGTGAGAGAGATTAACTCACTCCCAGAGGAGAAGTTATGATTGAAAACATTGATGTGATAAACACAGCTGTAGTTCCCTTGGTGGGTGTGGTCTGCTGCAGGAAACAGGAAGTTGGCATAGTGACGGACAGCTGGCTGGGTGTGGTTGTGTGTTGTGTTGGATCCAGTGAAGGTGAGGTGGAAGGAGCCTCCTGGGTACTGTGGCTGGATGGAGCAGCTGATGGTGAACTGTAAACCCTCCACCAACAGCAGCCCCTGCTGCTGGCCCTCAGAAATCCCATTTATAGTGGGGAAGAGGGTGATGATTGGCTTAAACAGCAGATCTGTTACAAGACAGGGGTGACGTGCAATTATAGTAGACCATTTTTGACAGATCAAATATATTGAAAATAATGAAACTAGAAATGTACATTTGACCAAACACGAGCAACGGGGGATTATTGAACAGTTTGACCCATCAGCTTTGGAATGGAAAGTATTTTGTGATACAATTTTGTCCCCAGCTAACCTACAATGTACATCAAAGCCAGGTACTGCCTTCTTGTGTCTACACAGTCTATTTGTTTTTGCAGTGTTGCAGGCTGTTCTCTACCTAATTAGGCCTACTAGTGTATCGTCTAGGTTTAACTTGATTTAGCCTTGAAAGGAAAACATGGATCACTATGCCAGAAACACAAATCCAGGTTGGGAGTCCCCATGAGCAACACATTAGCGACTTTAAGCAACGCAACGGCAACGGCAGATGACAACGGTAACCGGAAATGATCAGCGCTCGATAGATAAACCTGCCGTCGCCGCAGTCGTCTCTACAACGCCAGAAGGTCCCTCCCCACATAGCGTCTACAACGTCTGCTACATAGATGCGTCACCATGGGAACCAAAGAGTTCAGTAGAAGGGGTGGGACCCCGTCGCCGACGGCTGTTTGCTTAACAATTTTGACCGCTGCGGCAATTACGTCATAGCAGCCGTTGTCCCGCCTCACGTTGCGATTGTAAAAACGGGCAGCTTAATGTCACTACAATCAGGTGTTAGAGTGCATCTGCCAGCTGGACCAGGTGATGGTGCCTTAAAATCCACCAAGGTGGGGCACACTGGGCACTTGCAATCAAATGCAATGACTCTCATCGCTAAGGGTGTAGATAGGTACCATTAAAGACAGAGAGGTAATGACCTCTGTGTGCTATCAAATATACATGTTTTCATGTCACTTTAACATTTGTCTGTAGTTTATTAATGTGTCATGAACATTTTCATTTAGGTTACCTGCGACAGTGAGAGAGATGAACTCACTCCCAGAGAAGAAGTTATGATTAAAAACATTGATGTGATAAACACAGCTGTAGTTCCCTTGGTGGGCGTGGTCTGCTGCAGGAAACAGGAAGTTGGCATAGTGACGGACAGCTGGCTGGGTGTAGTTGTGTGTTGTGTTGGATCCAGTGAAGGTGAGGTGGAAGGAGCCTCCTGGATACTGTGGCTGGATGGAGCAGCTGATGGTGAAGTTTGAACCCTCCAACACCACAAGCTGCTGCTGCTGGCCCTCAGAAATCCCATTTATGGAGGGGAAGAGGGTGATGTTTGGCTTAAACAGCAGATCTGTAACAAGACAGAGGTGTAATCACCAAACTTGGCAGATGTGTTGATAGATGTATTGTGAACAAAACGCTATAGGACCGTTATAAATTAGGACCCAGGTGGCCGTGCCATGTATTTTTCAAAATGGCCACCAATGGCAATGGTTACCTGCAACAGTGAGAGAGATGAACTCACTCCCAGAGGACAAGTTATGATTAAAAACATTGATGTGATAAACACAGCTGTAGTTCCCTTGATGGGTGTGGTCTGCTGCAGGAATCAAGAAGTTGGCAGAGTGACTGACAGCTGGCTGGGTGTGGTTGTGTGTTGTGTTGGATCCAGTGAAGTTGAGGTGGAAGGAGCCTCCTGGGTACTGTGGCTGGATGGAGCAGCTGATGGTGAACTTTGAACCTTCCACCACCACCAACTGCTGCTGCTGGCCTTCAGAAATCCAGTTTATGGAGGGGAAGAGGGTGATGTTTGGCTTAAACAGCAGATCTGTAACAAGACAGAGGTGATGTGTAATTATGGTAGACAATTTTTGACAGATCAAATATATTATATATTGAACATTTTGACCAAACGTGAGCGGGGGATTATTGAACTGTTTGACACGCCAGCTTTGGAATGGAGAGTATTATGTGACACAATTTTGCAGTAAGGGGGAGTGCCAAAGTGCGGCCCAGGTAACCTTGCACATCAAAGCCAGGTACAACTTTTCTGAAATGCCTTCTTGTGTCTCCACAGTCTCTACATCTGTTTCTATTGTATCTGAGTTGTGCTGTGTTGCAGGCTGTTACTTCACTCTCTAATTCCTACTTTTATTAGGGGAGGATATGTGTCTCTTTCCGTCAACCTTGAAAGGAAAATATGGATCACTACACCAGACACAAATCTTATACTTCCAGTTCAGGTGCTAGTGTGCAACTGCCTGCCAGACCAGATGATGGTGTGCCATAAAATCCACCAGGGTGGGGCACGCTTAGCATTGCACGCTGATGCAATGCTAAGATGCAAGTGGCCTCTTAGACTCACCATATTCAACATCTGGACTCCCATGAGCAGCAAACAGTTAGGAGAGCAGACAGAGGAGCTAGTGTTGAATCTGAAGGAGCAGTGAGTGATGCAGCCTACAAGGGGACAGACAGGTGCAAAAGGATGACCTCTACAAGGGATCCGTATGGCTGAATGCACCCAGGCAGTGTACGGCGGAGTGGCAATCCTTGTCGAAAGGGAGGCATAGAAACTACTGATTGGCATCAAACACATATCAGAGCTCATATTCACAGTATCATTCCAGGGGAAACCCTGCCCTCAACAGTCATTGTAGCATACTCCCTAACCAAAGATGTGGGCACTGACGACAAAGCACAGTTCTACAATCAGCTCAAGTAGTGTTATGTGGTTTGCAACCACATAACATCTTTTCATCCGTGGCTTTAACGCATGACTCTGTCCAGAAGACACTTTGGGCCCTATTTTCACCAGTGCCTTATCCCTTATGCCTAAACGTCTTTCCCTTTTTTCCCTTTTTTGAAAAAACATTTCAAAAATTGTTCAACTAGCCGATCTACAAGCTGACAACTTTTCGATGTAGATCGTAAAACAAGGCAAAGATATTTATGGGTAAGGGATAAGGTACGGGTAAAATAGAGCCCTCATTTCCATTACAATGACAAAACATAAAAAAAAATAAGAAAGTCAGAAAAACAGATATTATGGAGGAACACAAACTTCTGGCCACCAATACAAAGTTCCAAGAGGGCATGTTGGAGGAGTATGATGTGGAAAAAAGGGACATTAACCCTGCAAGGCCCGAATTAATTTCTACTGGCCCAAAAAAATTAGAAAAAATCAGATGGTGTGTAATCACAGGAAAATGTAATGTTAAAAAATTAATAATGTTTTTGTTAGGTTTTATAGCCATAAATCTTAAATCATAAATCATGCTCTAATTTGCATTTTTGGGATATTTTTCACAATAATAACATATGTACATGTTCTAGACATTCTAATGATCACGAAAAACAATATTACAGGCATTTTACTTTTAGTGAGGAATAGCTTCAGTTAAAAAGTGAGATGTTGTTCGTTCAGACGCTTGAATTTCAATTTCTCTGGGAGGTGTGAATGTCAGTCTCTGTGGGGGGTATTTATATGCAAATATTGTGGCCAATGGCATTGTAATACTAAACAATAGGATTTAATGGTGATGTTAATGTGAAAAAAGAACAGGAAAACTAATTATAACATTTTTTAAAAAATGATTTAAAAAATGTTGCCAAAAAGCAACGCTGGGCCTTGCAGGGTTAAACATTGGAACGCTGACCCGACATGTCAGGGAGGTTTAAGAGGCGCACATTAACCAGAAGCATGGCAAGAGCTGGAGGCTCATCACTGACATAGCTTGTCTTTCAGAACCTACTCATGCCAGGTGGACCATTTACCATGGATGAGTACCAGAGGGCGAAAGCTAACTTCAAGTGTGTGGCTATGGGGAGGATGGAATGACAATCCAGGTTCTAAGAAATGTGCCCATAGATGAAAAAGTGTTGGCCTTTATCAATCAAGCATCTACCAGAGCTGTGGCGCACATCAATCATCGTTCTGGTACCAAAGTTGACCTGACTAAGACGGATGACTAGCGATCAGCTAACGCCACAAGTCACAGAAAGAGTTCACAAGATCCTCAACCATCTTAAACCTGTCTAAGACACTAATGCAAGCAAAGTCATAGCATGGATTTCACCCTGAGAGAACAACAGTGGGTTAGTTAGGCAGATAGTGGCTCTGGGGAGGATACTAGAAGGTATCACGGAGAGGATCTGTCAACTGTGATCACCTTTGTAGAGGCAAGCCTCAACTTCAATAGCAAGAAAACACAAGTAAATGCATATACTGTAACATAATACAAAAAAAACATTGCCACCGTTGCGACTGGCCGAGGTATAAGGACTTCAAATATCTTGTTGCCTGGACTGCAGAAATGTGTGTGTGTGTGTGTATAATAACCAAGTTATACATTATCCCTACTTAAAATGCAATCATAATATTTCTACAAGTTTGTCAAACTGTCAACAGACAGACAGACAGACAGACAGACAGACAGACAGACAGACAGACAGACTGACAGATTAAATACTGTATAGATTACTGTCATTGTAGACATATGTTTTGTTACCTGAACAGATCACCTCCAGTCTGTCCCATGAACTACGAGACTTAATTGTTCCACACTCCCTCATTGAAGATTCAGATCCAACACAGGTAGATGGCATCCACCATACAGGTTGACGTGTTGAACCAGAACTCCATGTTGTTGAAACAGCAGTGCCACAGTCCAGCTTTCTACACACTACAGATGTTGACTTCAGGCTCCAGACTGAAGTAAAATCTGCTACTGGTCTCCATTCTCTCTGGTGTTTTGTCTCCAGTATACCAGTACAGCGACTGGTTCCTCCCACCAACCTGACATCAGACTCTGTAAAGAGACAATGGAATCAATAAATGCATACTTTTACAACATTATCTACCATCCAGCTAAAAGGTATGCTCCTACTGCTGAAAATAATTGTAGGCAGTTAAACAACATTAAAAGTAACACTAACCATTAAAGAGGTCGTGCCATAGTTTTTTACTTTTTCTGGTTTTCATGTGTCTAGGAGGTTGACAGTATTCATTAGACCCCCTGGTGTGGTTGCTATGAGCAATTATGCATTCTCTTTTTATTTGTGTTTTTAGCTGGAGGATGCCACCTGCTGGGTCAGACGTGCCGTTCCAAAAACATGCATACTTATTACATCATAGAATCAACCCCTCCCCTAATTACCATTCACCCAACACATGTGGGTGTGGCTAACTTCAGCTGGGTCACCACCCACCATGACAACCACGCATACCAATGAACTGGTGGGTGTGGCCACATAAAAACATAATTTTAACTATTTCTGTACACTTTTTTGGAGAAATTCTTCCTCCTAGTATAATCATAATAGTAGATAATCATGTTTTATAGAAGGGAAAATCATGGCACCCCATCTTTACATCTACACCAGTGGTTCTCAAACTTTTTCATGGACCCCCAAAAGACACTTATTAGCCAGGGACCCCCATAAGAGAAGCCTACGCCTGTAGCCCCCAAACAATAACACGGTAGGCCACCACGTGAGTGAGATTTCCCGTGTAATTCCATCGCCTGGAGGGATGTTTCCATCGCCTGAAGGGACGGACCCTAAATCTAACTTCTGACACATACAGGCTTCATATCGAACTTTAAAATTACACTTGTTGACAAGCACAGCCTTTTCACCCCCCCCCCCCCCCCCCCCACACACACACACACACACCCTAAACATTTTACATCAGATCTGCGCGATTCACACACATGACCTATTTGGATTCAAAAGACGATTTTCGCTGAAAAGCTACTAGTTTGCATGCCTGTATTTAGCTTATTTGTTCATCTTTGTTTGTCTATTTTGTGGTGTGTTGGTTAAACTTGGAGAGCTGTTTTCATGTCACTTTCACGTTTGCCTGTTTGACTGAGTTTCATGTTGTGACTTGAAAAGTTTCATTCAGGTTACCTGTGACAGTGAGATAGAGGAATTCGCTCTCAGAGTTATGATTGAAAACATCGATTTGATAAACACAGCTGTAGTTCCCTTGGTGGGTGTGGTCTGCTGCAGGGAAGAGGAAGTTGGCAGAGTGATTGACAGCTAGCTGGGTGTGGTTGTGTGTTGTGTTGGATCCAGTGAAGGTGAGGTGGAAGGAGCCTGGGTACTGTGGTGGGATGGAGCAGCTGATGGTGAAGTTGGAACCCTCAAAAACCCGAAGCCTCTGCTGCTGGTCGCGATAAGTCCCTTTTATGGAAGGGAAGGTGATGAGGGTGATGCTTGGCTTAAACAGCATATCTGTAACAAGAAAGGAGATTGGCTGAAACAGCAGATACATGTACAGTATGTAAATAATATAGTAGTAGACAATGTTAGACAGATCAAATATATAGCAAACTATAAAATCGTGATCCTCTGAGCACAGGTCTTCACACGGCTGGGGCGGCCGAGCCAAGTGTTTGTCAATCCTGGTCACAAATAATTCAAGCACATTACAGGCAAACTGTACAAAACCCTGTCTGACGGCCATTGTCACATATCTCACAAGACCATTTGTACTTAAAGGACCAGGTCACCTCTGGGACAACCAGATCTTATTTTATTGTTGTGTGGGACACGATCAACACAATCCTGAATAATTTTTTGTGTTCAATCTGTGTTTTTAGATATGTTAGTATTTCAGCATGCTACAACTGGTCATATGATGCATTTTGCATCATATGACCAGTTATAGCATGCTGAAATCGGCTGAAATACTAAAATATCTAAAAACACAGATTGAACACAAAAAATAACTCAGGATTGTGTTGATCGTGTCCAACACAACAATAAAATAAGATCTGGTTGTCCCAGAGGTGACCTGGTCCTTTAATGCAGTGCAGCAAACATTGACAGTTGTTGCATTGGTTGCACCTCCTATATGTTGTAGTTAAATCACTTTTGGCACTCCATTAACTTTGGGGCAGATTGGATGCTGTGTTCCTTATTTGTGGCTTTTCTCTTGCCAAAAAAAAAAAAAAGGAAACATCATGTCCAGTGTAGGGGCTAACGTCGTTATAACTAACGACGTTACGTAACAACGTTAGTTTGGCGGTAGCGGAGTAACCTAACGAGTTTTACAATATAACGGTTAGTTACTTAGTTACATTTTCAAAAAAGTAATCCCGTTATTTTTTTTTAAAAAGTGTCCCATTTTCACTGTTCATTTTGTTGCCACCGATTAAAAAAGAAGCCCCGAGTCACATTTCCTCCTTTTGTCTTATTCTGTCAACAAATACACGAGTGAAAGGGGTGTGTGTAGCTGTCTGTCTGCCTGTCTGCCTCCCTTGTATGTCAGCCAATCGCATTCCTTTCATCTCTGCAGCTCTGCAACGCGCGTCATCTTGAAACCAGGAAATCACTGTTGTTGACTTCTGCTGCTCCGTCTTGTCCCACGAAACAACAACAGAAGCTGCTGCGTCCGTCTGTAATATAGCCTAGGTGTTGATCGTTCCTCACAACGGGGAGATATTAGTAGCGTCCGTGCCTTTAGTTGACCGTGTGTAAAAGTCTGCGTCGGTAGGGTATTAAAATGGATTTACTGTACATCATCGGATCGTATCTGGACGGTGGACAACAGTGGATTCGGACCCGGCCATTTAACTCCGGTTTAGAGCCTCCATAACAACGCCACGGCACCGAGGTACTGTACAGTTTAATGCTGGGGAGCGTTGGTCTTTTGAAGAGGACGCATGAGCTAAAAGGAGGCTGCACTCTTGTCTTTTTATGTTTACCAAACTTCCACGCAGGTGGGTTTTAATGGTCGGTAACGTTAACGGTAGTTACAATTGTCATTGGGTAGCGGAGTAACTTAACGGATTAGTTTTTCAAGTCAGTAACTAAAGTAACTTAACGAGTTCCTACAAAATGTAACGATACCCAACACTGATCATGTCCAATCAGACAGGATGGTCATGCTTCACTTGACCTCACAATAGCTAATATAAATGTTAAGACGGAAATTCATTTCCCAGCGGATTCCTTGCTTGTCGCAGATTCCTCGCGACAAGCGGCAGTGCAACGGCTGCAACCACACTTGCAATTACCCAGAATTCCTAGTTATATATTGTTATATATTTTTTGCTGGTGACATTTATTGGAAATTCTTACTGTATGGTGTTTGACATGAAATGTATGCTTACCATAATCACATCGCATCATTATTGTTAATGCTATGCATCCAAGCAATTATGCTTCTCCACTGTCAAATAGGCCAAGATGATGGCAATTGTTGACAATAATTAAAACAAAGAGCAATACTTATTAGGTAAGGCATATATTATCTGCATATAAAAACAGACTATTTTAAATTCTATATTACCCTCCATTGGACTCAGATAAAATTAGCTGGCCTTCCTTTGGACAATAATTATAAAGGGATATCCCTCCCCCACTTTTATTTAGGGACAGGTTGATTTTTAAAGACCCCCTGAGCATTTTTCGGTCGATTAGACGTCTAATATGCATCTAATCTAAAGGCTATAGTCTAAAATCTGTCTAATCAACGTCTAGATTTGAACATTTTTTAGATGTTTAAGCTTAGACTAGACGCTGATTGACTAATAGATGACTAATATACGTCTATATAGACCGTCTATATTCCCCTAATGTAACAGCATATTACATTATATATATATTAGATGTCTAATAGACGTACATATATAGAGACTGTTTATATTTAGCCATTGAAATAACGTCTAATCAACTAAAAACATTCAAATCTAGACGTTGATTAGACAGATTTTAAACAGACGTCTAATAGACGACTATTGCTCAGCGGGGAAGGGGACACCTGGAGAAAAAACAGGATGAGGTTGACCAAATGTGATAAAAACTAACAAGGGCGATTGAAACTGGATTAAGACAGACACTAAATCAAAAAATGGCACTACCTTTGACCTGCAATTGAAAATAGATCCTACACACGTGAAACCACAAAATAAAGAGGTATTACAAATCATCAGTTTCGGAAAGAACATTCAGAAAACGTTTATTATTGAATAGAAATGTCAAATGTACTAATTAACCTGCTTGCCAGATTGATTCACCTGCAATCATCAAACTTTATTTTATAAAGCACATTTCACACAACCTTAGCTGACCAAAGTGCTGTACAGATAAAACAATTTAAAAGCATAACAGGAATAAAAATATAAGCATAAAAAGGAATACAAAATAGAAGTGCAAAGCATAGACCTCAAAAGCATCAAAGAGATAAAAAAAAACAGAAATAGGCTATGGGTTCAGGGGTTATTAAAAGCTAATGAAAAGAGGTGTGTTTTAAGTAGGGACTTAAAGATGGTGATGGATTGAGCAGACCTGATATGAGGGGGGAGATTGTTCCAGAGCTCTGGGGCCGCCACCGCAAACGCACGGTCGCCTCTGGTCACTCTAGTGAGGTCTGTTGGCGTGGTCAGCAGTGACTGGGTGGCGGACCTCAGAGCTCTAGGTGGATTGTAACGCTCTACAAGATCAGCCATACAATTGGGGGCCAGATCATGAATAGATTTAAAAGCGAAGAGGAGGATTTTAAAATCAATACGATATTTGACCGGGAGCCAGTGAAGGGTGGCCAGAACTGGGGTGATATGGTTACATTTTTTAGTTCCGGTAAGAAGGCGGGCAGCAGCATTTTGGACTAATTGCAGGCGCTTGAGAGATGAGTGGTCAATTCCATAATAAAGTGCATTACAGTAGTCTAGTCTAGATGTAATAAAAGCGTGAATGACGGTTTCAAATTGTTTGAGCGGGAGATACGTTTTTATTTTAGCTAAGAGTCGCAGATGGAAGAAACTGGTTTTGACGGTGGAGCTGATCTGTTTGTCAAATTTGAATTTGTTGTCGAAAATAAAGCCAAGATTCTTTGCACTGGTGTGGATGTTAGAGGAGAGAGGGCCTAGGGTATTTACGGGAGAGGTGGGATTGTTTCCAAAAAAGATTATTTCAGTTTTGTCATTGTTGAGGTGTAAAAAGTTTGCGTCCATCCAAATTTTGGTGTCCTCTAAACAATTGATCAGGGGCTGGAAAGAGTTATTGCTGTTTGATGTAAGTGGCATGTAAATTTGGACATCGTCGGCGTAACAGTGATATGAAATGTTGTGTTGGGATAAAATGGGTCCGAGTGGCAACATATATTATAAAAACAGCAGAGGGGCCAAAATTGAGCCCTGGGGGACTCCGCATGTGAGGGGGGCTGTAGATGAGGAGAATTCTCCTATCTGGACGGAAAAAGTCCTATCCGTCAGATAGGACCTCAACCAAGTTAAGGCGGTGCCGGAGATGCCGACCTGATTTTCAAGGCGTGTGAGAAGTATTCGGTGGTCTACTGTGTCAAAAGCTGCCGATAGATCGAGCAAAACTAAAATGGCGGGGTTACCTGAGTCAACAGTTAAAATTAGGTCGTTAAAAACTTTTAAAAGGGCTGTTTCCATGCTATGGCCCGGTTTAAAACCTGATTGAAACTTCTCATGAAGACCGTGGTTGGTTAGAAATGATTGCAGCTGGGTGTACACTACTTTCTCCAGAACTTTAGATAAGAAGGGTAGCTGGGAGATAGGTCT
>NC_137811.1:7811240-8093740 GCF_963921795.1 Nannobrachium achirus
CTTCCTGACTTGTCTACGTTATGGAAATAAGAGTCAATTAGACCCTGGCCAGACGTGAAGTGAGGAAAAAGATGAACATAACAAATCAGGCTGGATTCCAGGCTACATGGGGGGCACCTAGTGGGAATACAATCAACTAACTATAGGGTTTACAGCAGGTGGTTAAAAAAAAACATCATAAAATAATAACAAAACCTAAAGTGTAATTGGTCCTTTACCTGAGCAGGTGAGTCCAACAGTTGTGTCAGGCGAGCTAGTGTTTCTAGTTGAGTCTGAGGTCCTACAGTCCAGGAGAACAGACTCAGTGCCTTCACACTGTAACTCTTTGGTCCACATTGGAGCCTTCACTTCTCCATAGAGCGCCCCCTGGAGGACTGAAGGAGCCCCACAGCCAAGCTCCCTACAGACCACCTCTGCATCCTGCTGGTCAAAGTCACCTTCACACACTGAGACCCACGACTGATCAGACTTCACCTCCACTCTGCCTGAACACCGACTAGGCCCATTCACCAACCTCACAGACTCTGGAAAGAGAGAGAGAGAGGACAAAAATCACCTAGTGTGAAGTCAGCGGTGCAATTTATGAGTTAATTTCATTAAGCATCCCGCGAAGCTTGGCCAATGTGACCCTGGGTGTACAATGTATGCCAGATGTAGGCAGTGTTCGAGTTATAGTCCCAGAGCTATGGGGGCCCTACATGGGGGGGGGTCATGCACGCGCACGAAAATTGGCGGTTTTTCGCGGTTTTGATCGCTTTTTTATTGCATTTTATTCGTGTTTCCGCGGGGGTTTTTTTGCTAAACAATCGGGAACGGCACACTACACTTTACCTTTGCCCCTTTCCACATGCACCAGCCAGCAAGATAGTCTATAATAGGCCTGATGTAGGCCACGCTTCTAGCTCGGACATTTAGTGGACGTACAACAGACATTGAGTGTTTTTTGCAAAGATGTAGGCCAGATAGGCATGCTGTTTTATCTATTTTTCTATCGAGTAATCATGGAGACATGAGTTCAATAATTTTTTTTGTTTTTGTTGCATTCTGAAGTCTGAATTTAAGGGGACTCTTTGTAGGCCCATAGATTCCGGATGGAGATTTGGGTCTCCATCCGGAATCAATAGGGGTACATTTATTATAATGAAATTATTGTCTTAGGAATGCAAAAAAAAAAAAAAAAGAAAAGAAAAAAAAAAAACATATTTATGAACTCAAGTCTCCATGGGGTGAGTAATCGATAGAATCGATAGATTTTGGCAAAATAGCTCTCCAATGATGGCTTTCTGCTGACGGCTGCCATCACTGCCCGTTTCGAAACTACATCTGGGTTAAGGTTTAAAAAAAAGTGACCAAAAATCTGCGCATTTTCATTCCGGCTTTTCAAAATAAGAGCAGCCGTCTATGGGAGGAAGTCCTGGAACTCTGCGCATTTTCATTCCGGCTTTTCAAAATAAGAGCAGCCGTCTATGGGAGGAAGTCCTGGAACTCTGCGCCCCTTCATCCCTTCAAAGTAAATGGCACTAAATGTGATAATAGTGTAAAACATACACAAAAAATAGAGCAAGTGGTGTGGTTGGCCGAGCACATAATGGGAGGTGAGCATTCCTCCCTCCAGGAACTCATACGGTACCCGTACAACGGCTCGGCAAGGAGGCCTACCATAGCACCAAGGAAAAGATTTCAAGCTCCAGGAACAGCTTAAGAGGACCGTTTCAATCTGTGATTCACAAAGTTTAGGAATCCTCTGCTTCATATTCATAATCACTTTAACCACTTGAACCCTACTTTATGCTTTTGGCCATTTGGAAATAGGTGTTGTGAGCCTGTGGATATGCTATTTTTTGCTATTTTGGAACACATCATTTCAGTTCAACTAATTCTTAATAACTTGAATTAACAACATGGATTTTCACGGTGTATGTAAACACACGCACGCACGCACGCACGCACACACGCACGCACGCACGCACGCACACACACACACACACACACACACACACACACACACACACACACACACACACACACACACACAATACTGTCATTAATTGAAATAATTGTTTGTTATAATTGTTTGTTACCTGAACAGATCACCTCCAGTCTTTTTGAGTAATAACCAGGCCTTATTGATCCACAGTCCCTCAGTGATGATTCAGATCCAACACAGGTAGATTCCATCCACCATCCATTTTGTTCATCTGTAGAACTCCTCCTTTCTGTGTGAACAACAGAGCCACAGTCCAGCTGTCGACACACTACGGAAGATAACTTCAATTCTCCCCAATAGTTAACCACTGGTCTCCACTCTCCCTTGTGGTTAACCTCTAGGCTACCAGTACAGCTACTGGTTCCTCCCACCAACCTGATAAAATCAGACTCTGTAAAGAAACAAGGGAATACACATTAAGAACGATTTTGTGCCTATTCTAGGGCAAACATTCTGAATGCTTGTAGATCTGAGGTTTTCAGGGAACATTTACTGCAGAGCGTTAACGGGATTGGGCCTAGTATAGAGCCCTTGGGAATACAGTCCAGTTACTTTTACCTGAGCAGGTGAGTCCAACAGTCTTATCAGGTGAGCAGGTGTTTCTAGTTGAATCTGAGGTTCTACAGTCCATGAGAACAGACTCATTGCCTTCACACTGGAACTCTTTGGTCCACATTGGAGCCATCACTTCTCCATAGAGCGCCCCCTGGAGGACTGATGGAGCCCCACAGCCAAGCTCCCTACAGACCACCTCTGCATCCTGCTGGTCAAAGTCACCTTCACACACTGAGACCCACGACTGATCAGACTTCACCTCCACTCTGCCTGAACAAAAACTAGTTCCATTCACCAACCTCACAGACTCTGGAGAGAGAGGGGGGGGGGGGGGGAGGGGGGGGGGGGGGTCCAGAGGAAAATAAATTAAATGAAATAGCAGACTTTACAATGTAAAGTCTGCTATTTCAGTAATATGTAAAGTTTACATACTGTATTACAGTCATTGTTGAAGTAATTGTTTGTTACCTGAACAGATTACCTCCAGTTTGGGTGAACGATCACTCAAATGAGTCCACTCCACCGTTACGCACTCCCCCAGTGAAGATTCAGCTCCAACACAGGAAGATGTAATCTTCCATACAGGAATTCTATAACCATAACTCCATTCAGCAGTGTAAACAGCAGAGCCACAGTCCAGCAGTCTACACACTACAGATGATGTCTTCAGGTTCCAGTCAGACTTGTGAGCATCAACTGCTCTCCACTCTCCCTGGTGTCTAATTTCCAGTATACCAGTACAATTGCTGATTCCTTCCACCAACCTGACATTATAAGACTCTGTGCAAAGACAACAACAAACAAACAGCAACAAAAAAAAAAACTGCAACAATAGTACAGTAGTACATGAGTAAACGTACAAAAGTATTGTTATCAAAATGTACTTAAAGTACCAAAAGTAATTAAACGTGTGTGTGGTTCTACATTATATGGATAAATAATAGCTTGCAGCAACGTATTGGGGTGAAAAACTACAGATGTTTCTGGTTGACATTGGCACATTTCACTCAGGTTTTTTCATCTCACTCATGTCACTTTGTCTGCTGACCTCACTCAGCAACAATGGTAACTACTTTAGTTCATTTGGGGGAACCATGAACTTTAGTTAAAATTGTGGAATTATTAGTTAATTTTAGTTGTGTGTGTTGTGTGTGTTTGTGCGTGCGTCCGTGTTTCTTACCTGGGTCATTGCAGCGAGGATTTTTAGGAGCCTCATCTGAGCCGTCGTCACAATCAAAGCCTCCATCACACTCCCAATAGTTGGGGATGCATTGTTTGTTCGGACACATGAACTCGTCGCTCTCACACGTGTTCGCTGACACACAGGAAGTAGTTGGGTCAGTCAATTATTCCATCATGACAGCAAAAAGTAATATATATCTACAGATGAAGTTTTCTTATGGTTCCAACCTACTGTTGTTTCCTGTTGAGATTGACACATTTCACCCACGTTTTTTTTCTTTTTTTTTTCATCACAATCACGTCACTTTGTCTGCTGACCTCACTCAGCAACAAAATAAACAGAAAATAAACAAAAATTAAAATAAAACAATTCACAGGAGGAAAGCAGTGATCACCCCATGATGTGCACTGCAATGTAGTTTGAAATGCATTACATTGCAGGCACCTTTTGAAAAATAAGAAGACACGTGTGACAGGTGTGATCTGGGCAGCTTGCCCAGGAAATGTGCCAATCTCAACAGGAAACAACGGTATGTTGCCAAGCGGATGCCCTGCCTTCTTAGCGGTGCCAGGAAGCACTAGGTATTTGTATACCTTGCCCCGACACCTGAAGCGCAGGTATTTCCTGTGTGGCAGGTAAATGGGTAATAAACCCATATCTCTGCATACTTTGCAGAAATCATCTCCCTTGGCTAGGCCCCTGACAGCATGGTAGTGTCCTCCACACCGAGTGCACATGTTGTGGTCATCAGACCCGGAGATTCGGTGCCCACAAACCCTGCACCTCCTGTTCGGAAGACGTGTACCGGACAGTGGTTTGTAGTGGTCTTGCGAATCATTCGCTATTACGCACATGTTTGGGGGCCACCGCTGTCCCAGGGGTAGCGTATCAAGCTAGCCTGGGGTTTGGGGCGATGAAGCCCTTGGTGTCGGGGCGTATCAAGCTCAGGTCGCCAAGCGTAGGATAGAGGCGTATGGGACTCTCTTATCGTACTCGAGAAGGCTAGTCGCTGGTAGCGTGCCAGGCACGGAGCAGGCTGGCCAGAGTGTCTATGCTAACGGGAGTGTATGTAATAAGCCCGCTGGGTGCTAGCAACACAACACAGATAACAGTCTAGGTGTGATGTGCTACTGGAAGTCCCCGTTAGCCAACCGGCTAATGGGGCACTTTCTCAGTTCATCTCAAACTGTAACAAACAGATTTGGGTGTAGTGTTGTCATGTCCTTGATGAGACTTAGTTTAGCTATACAACTGAAATAATATGGCCACTGAGATTGTAAGGAATGTGCCCTGCAAGAGAAGCAAATTGAACTGACAAAAGACCGCCCCCTAACACATGAATATAGACTGATGTCAATAAGGAAATATTAATTAGAAATATATAACCTGGGCTTGCATGATACCTCTAGGCCAGGGCTTCTGGAAAGTTACTGACTGAATATCATCTTTTGTCCGATTTGAGGTATAGTACAGACTTTTGGCTACAGAAAGAGCAATTGTCAAGATACAGAGGTCATCTTGGGCTCCAATTGAAGCTTGGGGGCATGGGAAGTTTTCTAAAGACAACTGAGGCAGTGATATTTACCATAAAGTGCTGGAAATTAATCATCTTTGTTATTTGTCAAGCGGACAGTACATATCTTTTGTGTTTCTGGGGATGATGTTGGTCATATAAGAATACAATATAGCAAGTCCCAAAATCCTATTCTGCTACTTACCCCTATGCGCCTGGATACTCCATGCCAAATTTCAGACAACAAATGGGTTTTTGGGTAGATGCGATATTTGGCAACTTTTTAACATCATCATTTTCAGCACTTTTCTTTTTTTTCCCCAATAAGAAAACACTGATTAGAAATATATTCCCGGGGGGTGCAGGGAACACCCCCTTTCCTAGTCTACTCTACTATACCCCCCCCTGACCCTTCTATTGTAAATACCATTTATTTTTGCTAAATTATCTCAATGTAAATATTAAATAATGTGCTTCCCTGAGTGTATACTTTTTAGTTGACCTTGTACCAGTGGACTGTACTGTCATGAAACTGTACCAAAATCAAAGACAAACTCCTGTGCAGAACGCTGAGTGTTTGCAGATAAACTCTGGTCACATGTCGCCACACAGGACTCCAAGGGGCTGTCAGTCAAAGGGGCGTCAGTCAGCCAGCCAGCCAGCCAGCCAATGGCCATTTTCTAGTCGAAGGACAGATGTGCACACTGACACGCATGTGTGCGTGCACACACGCACACATGCATAAATGTCAATATGTCATGGTTACATTAGATAACCAGCACCGTCCACATTCCAGTCCTCACTAGTATAGGACCTGCCTGCATGTCAGATCAGTTCAATGACAATGTGTCATTTCTGTGAATCAATCATCTTATAACTTTGAAGTAGTGTTCCTATTGGTGAAGATGGTAAAGATCACAACGAGCGGGGGGCTACTTGCCTGTCTCTTCCACATAATGGCTACATAAAGGACACAGCGGTTGTGTATTTAGTCACTGACATTAAAGAAATACAATAAATAATGTCTGTCTGTCTGTCTGTCTGTCTGTCTGTCTGTCTGTCTGTCTGTCTCTCTCTCTCTCCCTGGGGTACACGGAGGACACCACCCGGTCTCACATGGTATATCAGCAGCTGGTGGATCAGATCTACTTACATGGATGTGGCTCCATGGAGTCCATGGTTAGAGAGGGAAGCAGCAGAGAGGCCACACTCAGCCACAGAAGCGTCTTCATCCTGCTGTCTGCTCCTGTGTCTGCTGAAAACCTCCACAAATATACCTTCACTCTCCCATTGTACTTATACTGTACTCTGACACTGTGTACTGACACACCCCCTCCATGGCCTGACCAAACACAGTAGCCTACACCAGTGGTTCTCAACATGTGGGTCGGGACCCCCAGAGGGGTCCCCAAATTATTTTGGGGGGTCCCCAGATGATTAACTTTAATGTGCAACATTGTTTTCTCACTTAACAGTAAACAAACCAACATACAGTCTAAGTGTATATAGAGAGTATCTGCACATTTCTAAAGTGCCAATTTAAGGACTTTTAAGACAATTTAATACCTCTAAAATAAAAAGTTAAACATTGGCCATATTGTCAAATATTAGAGGCAGAGATTGTGAACATAGCCGATCGTCTATTTTCACAATAGAACCATGTTAAACTAAATGTAATGCCTCAAGTGCACATCAGTTCAAATATGATTATTTTGGGTGTCGCGGCCTGAAAAGGTTGAGAACCACTGGCCTACACACACACACACGCACGGCGCACGCACGCACGCACGCACGCACGCACACACACACACACTCGCATGCCACACACGCACACACTGTGTTACCCAGAACCTGTTGACTTTTGATAAGAACTCAATCTAAGCGGTGGAGGTAGTTATTCTTTATTGATAATGAGCACCTTATCGATCCTGCTTATTGAGTTTGGCTTTTATTGAGCCCACTATTGAGCATTTTCCAATTGTTGGTAGAAAGACGTGAGATGAACATTTCTGAACAGAACTTTTTCATTGGCTAGTTGTTGTGGCAAACCACCATCTACTGTATGAAGATGACAATTGACAACAAAAGTAAAGTAAACCAGTAAGACTCCCTATTCGGGAGATGAGCGACCGTTAGGTCGCAGCGTGATTTTAGGGCAAAAATGTGTAGGAGCAGTGTCCAAAAATGTGTTTGAAAAAATCTGCCTGATGCTATATGGGACAGATCCATGTTGATGAGATGAGTGTAGACATACTGTGTAGCGATTTGTGTGATTTTAGGGCAAAATCTGTAAGAGTAGTGTCCAACAATGTGATTTAAATAATCGGCCTGAAGGTGGCGCTAAATGGGACAGATCCATGTTGATGACATGAGTGTAGAGCAAGTGTGTACCGATTTGCATGATTTTAGGGCAACATTTTTGTCAAAAAATGTGTTTTGCAAGAATCGGCCTCATGGTGGCGCTAGAAGAGGGCCATGTGAGAATTGATGGGTTGTGGTTTGACAGGCAAGGAGTGTGTGTGCAAAATTTGGCATGGATCGGGGCAACGGTTGCGGAGATATGAGCAGGGCAAAAGTATGACGTGTGACGTGTGACAGACAGACTGACGGACTGACTGACGGATGGATGGACTGACGGACAGCTGGTCGAGGTTTTGGTAGTAACTGCGACCTCACGGTCGCAATAAGACGCCAAAGGGCCATCTGTTTTGGCCATATATGGGAGAACAGGAGATTTACTACCAATCCGGGTGATGTAGCCGTTGATGATGTGAGTGTTGGTCAGCTCCATATAAGGAGGTCCATGACATCAAGGATCTCCATATATGGGCATGTCAGCCATAGACATTGAGGCCAGCTATAGACATTGAGGTGTATGTAGAACCAACCAAGTGCTGTGAGACCCCAGTGCCCACACATACTCTGTTAGTCATTATGTGAAAGTCCAATGATGTCTATGACTGTCTATGTCTGACATCATACATACAATTCCTTTTATGCCCATAAATGGAGATCCCTGTCTGTAGAACCAACCGTGTGATGTGAGACCACAGACATGCGTCTGTGCGTGTCAGTATGTCTCTCAGTCCTTTTCCCCTTTTATGGGCATAAAAGGGATTCTATTAGTGTGGTTGCCCTAACAGGGCATCATCTGGGAATCAGATGTAGAGGTCAGGTCCATATATGGAATCTAGGTGATGATCCAGTCATCTCCATGTATGGATATACAGGGTTTGATCTTTGATGAGGTGTCACATGATGTCACAATATCAACAAATGTAGGCGTTACAGAAGTTGAGAGAAGCTGATTGATACCGGGTACTAGGGATGGGTATCGTTCACCTTTGAATCGATACGATACCTTTTTTGATACCTGGGAATCGATACGATACCCTTTTCGATACCATTTTCGATACTTTTTATTTAAGTTTGGTGATGATGATGATCACACAGTGTGGCGGAGAGTATAGACGTTGGATAATCATCATAATAATAAACATTCTAGGCTATTGTCGGCTATTTTCCACAGTAACGAGTGTAGCCTACTAAAGCAGTCATTAAACTCTCAGTAGCCCAACTGTTACAGATGCGACCGGCCAGGGATGCGTTCAAGAGTATCGAAACGAGGTATTGTTCCTTTTTTACTTGAACCGATACCCGATAGTATCGATGTCATGCAATCGATACCATTAAAAGTATCGCAGACGATACCCATCCCTACCGGGTACTCAATACATTTTTATCGAGTTTGTAAAAGGCTCGGTTTTCGAGCTCCATCCCTACTCAATATACTGGAGGATTATAATACAATTACAATGATTGTTTTCCCGGATATGAAACATTAGACCATTGATATTTCTGCTGTGTCAAAAATATAACCTTTTCAGGAAATGAAAACACAACACAATGAGCCATGCTCCTGGAAGGAGCTAAGCTCCAACATTTGGCTTTCTGTCCAATTGTCCAACGTTTGTTTTAAGCCCAGGGTCACATTGGCCAAACTTCACAGGACGCTTAATGAGATAAACTCATGAATAGCACCGCTCACTTCACACTGTGTTTGATTCATGTTATACCAGCAGTTGTCATGTCCATCCTTGATTAGAATGACAAAGTCACACTTAGTTAGGTGGTTTGATTGAAAGTTTGAGGAACCAATAGAGAATAGATTTAGTCAGAAGCAAGTTATAACACTTTTCATTGGTTCAACATGGTTAGTAAAAATAGATGCAAAGGGTGTTCAATTCAATAGCATTGATTTATTAAAGAAAAAAGCATAAATGAATGGACCATTGTAAAGCTGTTTGAGCACTTGGAAAAGCGCTATAAAAATGCAATCCGTGAAAATGTAATCCATTCTCTTTACAGCTTGACTTTACACTACAACAGTCACAGAGCTGTTTTTTGTGCTTAGTGCTGTCAGTTATCATCTGATACCAATTATGCATGTTTCTTTTCTTTTTTGTCAAGCACAGGCTACGGTATACAGTTTCAAATCAAATATAACGGTTTTTTTAATTGTTCAGAAATTGGCCAATACCATTATGTGACTGATTATATTGTGCACCTTACTTGTTTTTTTTTAAATGTTGAATTATCATATGCTTACAACACATAACAGCTAGCTATAGCAGTGACCAGCAGGTCAACATCACAGCACCAACTTCCATATAATACAGCAGTATACTAGATAGAGTAGAAGAGTATGTAGAACAGTGATTTATCAGTTAGAAAGCTTTCATCAGATAATCGCTAAATGTATGCCTCTTGTATTTAACACAATCAATGATTGACTGATTGATTGATTGATTGATTGATTGATTGATTGATTGATTGATTGATTGATTAACAGTTGTTAACAATACATGTAGTACAGTCAGTACTTGCTAATATATGTAAAGATAATACAAAAGCCCCTGTGGCTTCCTACCATTGTAATAAATTCATCAATAAGACATCCAATACATACATTGCAGGTATGTAAAATGTCAAATTATAGGCCCTGAGAGAAATATGGTAGGATAAAAACATCAAAAATGAATCAAATAAAAGCTCAACTCTAAATAAAAAAGCTTAATTCAACCTACTGTAGCTATGATTTCTGAATGAATGAATGTCAATCATGAGAGAGAGGAACTAACTCTTACTTAAGTTACAATTAAAACAGTGAAAATAAGTGATGAATAAAGCTGTAGTTCTCTTGGTGGGTGTGGTCTGCTGCAGGAAACAGGAAGCTGGCAGAGGGATTGACAGCTGGCTGGGTGTGGCTGGATCCAGTGAAGGTTGTGTGGAAGGACCCTCCTGGATGGAGCAGCTGATGGTGAAGTTGGAACCATCAAACACCTGCAGCCCCTGTTGCTGGCCCCCAAGCACACACACATTTGTAAAATTGTCAATCCGTCAACAGACTGGCAGACAGATTGACCTGCGGGTGGGTGGACACACTTAATTCCTTTGAACACCCTAGATATTGGTCAAATTACGCCTCTGCCATCAGGGCGAAGATGCAGAACCTTGAAGTGGCATGAGGTTCGGTTTAGCAAGAGTTTTGTCCCCTCAGCCATTGCTACACTGAACGATCTGCTAAACGATCTGCTAAACAATCGCCCCTGTCGCTAAGAGGGTTTTTCTGTGTGGGGTACTGATGATCTGTCTTTGTGACATGTTTGTGTTGTTATATGGTTATGTGTTGTTTCTTGTTTGAACAGACTGTGAAGACAAAATTCCCTTTCGGGACAATAATGATTATTATTTAAATCGGTCAGGCTGACTGTTTAGGCATGCAAGTGATATGAAAGATAACATAATAAAAACAGGTAATTGTTTTTACCTGAGCAGATCAGCTCCAGTCTGTCCCAGGAATTACCAGACTTAATTGTTTTACACTCTGTCAGTGAAGATTCAGATCCAACACAGGGAGAAGTAATCCACCATACAGGTTGACGTGTAGAACCAGACCTATATTCTGTTGAAACAGCAGAGCCACAGTCCAGCTGTCTACACACTACAGATGATGACCCTTGGTGCCAGTCTGATGTAAAATCAGCCACTGGTCTCCATTCTCCCTTGGTGTTTCATCTCCAGTATACCAGCACAGTGACTCATTCCTCCCACCAACCTGACACCATCAGAATCTGAACAGAGACAATAGAATAAGCAGTAAAATGTGATGTGACTTTTAAATAAAACATATCTAGCTGTACAGCAGGTTGGTTTATCTATTCAAATGTCCTTTGACCTGTTGCTGCTATTTATTAGAAATTCACAGGTAGGAATGAATAACTTCATTATCAGAACATACATAAGACAAGCAATGGCTTGATTAAAAAAGAAAACGTTTTTTTGTTTGTCAAGGTGATGGGACTCTCTCATTCATGACTGTTTTAATGTAAGCTGTAGGCTATTAGTCGGGGGATATCTTAAAAAGTCCTGGAATAAATTCCTTACCAAAACATTTCTTCACCAATGTGTTTGTAAAGGTGTCTAGTAACACATCTCAAAAAGACTGAAATTCAGTTTCCCTAGGAAAATCTTTGACAGCTAGGGTAATTCTGGGTCTCATTCACTCACTACACACTATACTCTAGGGGGAAAAAATCACTCCCAAAAACTATGCTTTAAGTGGGATGTGAGGGGTCTAACTAGATGTTTTTAATTATTCTGAATCCATTGCAAGAATTTGTTTTGCACAAAAAACATTCATTGGGCTACAAACAGCCCATAAGATGATGGTTTAGTGATGAGTCATCACTTTTCACAGTGGTATGGGGGTCCATTTCTAGCCCAAGGAATGTTTTTGGTGCAAAACAAATGCTTGCAATGGATTCAGAATAATTAAAAACACCTAGTTAGACCCCTCACATCCCACTTAAAGCATATTTTTTGGGAGTGATTTTTTCCCCCTATTGTATAGTGTATAGTGAGTGAATGAGACCCAGAATTAACCTAGCTGTCAAAGATTTTCCTAGGGAAACTGAATTTCAGGCTTTGTGAGATGTGTTACTAGACACCTTTACAAACACATTGGTGAAGAATTTTTTTGGTAAGGAATTTATTCCAGGATTTGACACTATTTCTAAAGATATCCCCCGATTATATATATACATGTTCATGTCACTTTCACATGGGTCTGTTTGACTGAGTTTATTGAGTTCATTCAGGTTACCTGTGACAGTGAGAGAGATTAACTCACTCCCAGAGGAGAAGTTATGATTGAACACATTGATGTGATAAACACAGCTGTAGTTCCCTTGGTGGGTGTGGTCTGCTGGAGGAAACAGGAAGTTGGCAGAGTGACTGACAGCTGGCTGGGTGTAGTTGTGTGTTGTGTTGGATCCAGTGAAGGTGAGGTGGAAGGAGCCTCCTGGGTACTGTGGCTGGATGGAGCAGCTGATGGTGAACTTTGAACCCTCCACCACCAGCAGCTGCTGCTGCTGGCCTTCAGAAATCCCATTTACGGAGGGGAAGAGGCTGATGTTTGGCTTAAACAGAAGATCTGTAACACGACAGATGTGATGTAGACATTTTCTTTTAGCATAGAACACAAACTTCTGACCATTGACGAACAACGCAACATTCCAAAAGAAAAGCAGGAAGCTGTGGACATGGAAGGCAGCACACAGTCACTGATCAGACAGGAGAGGTCATGTGGGAGGAGTATATACTGCCCTACAAAGGCAGAGTGCAGTAACTACATTTTCGGACACACCGACTTATTCGTGTCGCCTAAAGGTCAAATTAGCCTTCATGATATTGGGGAATGAACAATTAGCTCAAGCACAGATAAACGATCAGTGTAATATCACTTTCATGCCTTTATCTCATTTGGCTGATCAGCTGTAACACTTTTAAACCGATTTTTTAGTGAAATACTTGTACGTAGTTACTGCACTCTGCCTTTTCTAGGGCAGTATAATGTGGAAAAGTAGGAGCTTTACCAAGTGTACATGCATCCTTTTTTAGAGTGCAGACTTGAAAACACCAACTTGGGACCCCTGAATCACCCCTGAATCAGTGCTATCTAACATTAGGGTATTGAGCCCTGCAGTGTTGTTAGCTCCAGAGTCCGCAGTATGTCATTGGGTAAATATTGTAAAGTTTACTCAATGAACATGCTACATCAATTCTAAATTCTAATATATGTATATATATATATATATATATATATATATATATATATATATATATATATATATATATATATATATATGACCAATGTATTTATTTACGTGTTGATTTCAGTGCTGATATTTGGGTGAATGACATTTGATCACAATCCAATTCATGAAATAGCAGAGATTGCAGACTCCTCTGACTAATATGCATGTGCATATTAATAACCCAGTTGCACAATATCCTGGCTAAAAACACAATGTAAACGTAATATTTCTTTCAACTTCTACAAACTTTCGACAGACAGACAGACAGACAGACAGACAGACAGACAGACAGACAGACAGACAGACAGACAGACAGACAGATAGATAGATAGATAGATAGATAGATAGATAGATAGATATTTAAAATACTTTATAGATCACTGCCATTGTAGAACTATGTTTTACTGCCATTGTAGAACTATGTTTTTCTTACCTGAACAGATCACCTCCAGTCTGTCCCATGAACTACGAGACTTAATTTGTCCACACTCCCTCAGTGACAATTCAGATCCAAAACAGGTAGATGTAATCCACCATACAGGTTGATGTGTAGAACCAGAACTCCATGTTGTTGAAACAGCAGAGCCACAGTCCAGCTGTCTACACACTACAGATGATGACTTCAGGTTCCAGACTGATGTAAAATCTGCCACTGGTCTCCATTCCCTCTGGTGTTTCGTCTCCAGTGTACCTGTACAGCGACTGGTTCCTCCCACCAACCTGACATACGACTCTGTAACGAGACATTTCACTTAAATGCCAGAGCTTAACTCTGCATGTAAATATGCTAATTTTAATTAATGTGAAGAGAAACCGAATATATTGTGTTGGTCCTCCCAGTAAAAAGCCAAATTACTTTGATTAGAAGAAAACAGTTTAGGCTATAATAATATTTTGTTTATTTGTTCAACTTTCTTTGTCTGTTTTGTGGTGTGTTGGTTGAACTTGGACAGCTGAATAGAAAAAAATACATTTGTTTGATTGTTACAGAGTACATGGATCTCTCAAGCAGTAAAGCAGGTTGGTTTATTTGTTGAAATATAATAGATGATATTTCTACAGTTTGTTACTATTTATTTATTGATATATATCAGAACACACATTCTAATGGAAAGCTATGATTTGGTAACACTGTGACCTTTAATACCAAGGGTGAAGCTACCATTTAGGACAAAGAGGTCATGACCCCATTGTTGGAGTCATTATTTATTTACCTGAACAGATCATGTCCAGTCTGTAGGAGGAACTGGCAGACTTAATTGTTCCACACTCCTTCAGTGAAGATTCAGATCCATCACAGGCAGCTCCAATCTCCCATATAGGTTGACGTGTAGAACCAGAACTCCATTCTGTTGATAAAGCAGAGCCACAGTCCAGCTGTCTACACACTACAGATGATGACCTCTGGTTCCAGTCATAAGGATGCACTGGCCTCCACTCTCCCTGGTGTTTCATCTCCAGTCTACCAGTACAGTGACTGGTTCCTCCCACCAACCTGACATCACCAGGTTCTGTACAGAGACAACAGAATAAACAGTAAACAGTAAATAAAATATATTTATGTGCACATATTGGGATGTGCACATTTAAAGTGGTTAACATATTTTTGACATTATCAAACATTAATATAAAACATATCACACAGTCTACATTTTCCAAAAGGAAATGCATGTACAGTGGATGGATGTATAAGATACTGTATAGTTTCTGTCATTGTGGGAATCATTGTTTGTTACCTGAACAGATCACCTCCAGTCTGTCCCAAGAACTATGAGATTTAATTGTTCCACACTCCATCAGTGAGGACTCATATCCAACACAAGAAGACCTAATCCACCATGCAGGTTGACGTGTAGAACCAGAGCTCCATGTATTTGAAACAGCTGGGCCACAGTCCAGCAATCTACACACTACAGATGATGACTTCAGGTTCCAGTTAGACCAACCATCCAATAGTCTCCACTCTTCCTGGTGTTTCATCTCCAGTATACCAGCACAGTGAGTGGTTCCTCCCACCAACCTGACATCATCAGGCTCTGTACAGACACAATAGAGGAAGGAGTGAAACTGATATATTTCAGTAAGTTTCAGTGCATAAATCATTTCTAGAGGTACAGCAGGTTGGTTCTCTGTTGAGATACAGGAGAATAAGCCCTTGTGTCTCCTTTTTGCTGCCATTTCACCACCAAGGGTGTAGCTACCATTTAGGACAACGAGGTCATGACCTCTGTATATACATGTATTCATGTCACTTTCATGAGTTAAGACAGTTCAAGCAGGTTTGCCTGTTTGACTGAGTTTCATAATGATAACGTCTTCATTCAGGTTACCTGTGACAGTAAGAGAGAGGAACTCGCTCTCAGAGGAGAAGTCATGATTGAACAGATTGATGTGATAAACACAGCTGTAGTTCCCTTGGTGGGTATGGTCTGCTGCAGGAAACAGGAAGTTGACAGAGTGATTGACAGCTAGCTGGGTGTGGTTGTGTGTTGTCTTGGATCCAGTGAAAGTGAGGTGGAAGGAGCCTCCTGGGTACTGTGGCTGGATGGAGCAGCTGATGGTGAAGTTGGCACGCTCAGAAATCCACAGTCCCTGCTGCTGGTCCTCAAAAACCCCATTCATTGATGGGAAGGTGATGAGGGTGATGCTTGGCTTAAACAACATTTCTGTAACGAGAAAGAGGTGAGGTGCCTGAAACAGCAGATATGTATAGTAAACAATGTTAGCAACGGACGAAACAGACGGCCACATCACACTGTTTCTAAAGTCCACAGTAACCCCACTGTCTTTCTTGATCTTCTTACAAAGCAGGAGGAAATGTTGAAAGGAACAGGCAGACAGGTGAATTAGTCTATGTGATGTTCAATACCTAATGTAGAAATGTTCTTTCCAAATACTTTTTTGTTGTTGATATACATTCATATGGGAACATGTTTTGTTTTGTTTTAGATGGATTGCTCAAATGGCAACTTTGGGCAATTCTTGTAATTTGCATAATCCAGGACGGCCACTGAACACCATGGAGAAAATATTACTTGCAGTATGTCTCCCGTCCGAAGTATATGTCATCAGCTGACTCATAAAGTGGAGCTTTGTCTCTGCCCCTTTCCACAGCGTCACTTGGAAATTAGCCTTCAACATGTAGATATCAAGCGTACTGCAAATGGCCAGCAAGGAAGAAGTACTTCTATGTTCCATGAGAGGGAAGGTGAAATGTGAATGTCACCTTCTTTCTCTGCACATTCAAACCAGTGTCTGAGAAGTTTATGGAGAATTAAGGCAGCAGGATGGAGATGAGCAGTGTCCAGATTCTGGTGTGTGTTTAACTGTCTTCGTCCCATTTGGCAGAAACCACTTCAAGAGTTCTGCTGATACACCCTGAAGGGCCCTCATGACTTTAACTCAGGGCACCATGTGAGTTGCCTGTCACCATCACAATAATGCTGCAACCACATTCCCAGTGCTGATCCCTACATACGTTTTGAGATGCAACTGACAAACGACCAGGATGCACAATCACATAGAGAACTGCACCGACTAGTTCCAGAATACCTGCTTGATTACATGTCAATTGTGAAGTGAATCCATGTTATTCTCAAGTCAACGAGTGGCCATATCTGCATGTCTGCTTGGATGAGCAAGTGCAAGATAGACCTTGACCTGACCTTTTAACACATGAAATTTACCTGCAATTGAAAGTAGAATTCTACACAGATGAAACCCCCAACATAGAGGCATTGCAAATCATTTCAGGACAAACAGTTTCGGAAATAACATTTAGAACACATATTGAACATAAACGGCAAATGTACTAATTTGCCTGCTTGCCAGATTGAGAGGTGAGTTTCACCTGCAATTTAAAATACTAGAAGCTGGGCCGCCCTTCGGGCGGCCCAGCGTCTAGTCGGCGACCTGGCCAACTCGGAACAATGTAAATAGGGAATGAATGCCCCGCCATTTAATGCAAACCCCATTATACCTGTTTTCATAGGACCCGTTTTGACCATCTGTCTGCCTGTGTCCATTTATGCCCATATATGGAGATATCTGTATCTGTCTGTCTGTCTGTCGGCGTCCATTTTATGTCCATATATGGAGATCACTGCAGTTATAGTTCTGGGTCCATTTTATGCCCATATATGGAGTATCTGTCTGTGCCTCCAACTGTGTTGCAGACACAGTGCCGGTTCCCCCTTTAATGCAAACCTCATTATACCTGTTGTCATAGGACCCGTTTTGAACATCTGTTTGCCTGTGTCCATTTATGCCCATATATGGAGATATCTGTATCTGTCTGTCTGCGTCCATTTTATGCCCATATATGGAGATCTTTGACCATCTGTTTGCCTCTGTCCATTTATGTCCATATATGGAGATATCTGTCTGTCTGCAATCCATTTTATGCCCATATATGGGGGCATTCATTTTATGCCCATATATGGAGAACGCGCGTCCCTTTAATGCAAACCTCATTCGGGCGGCCCAGCGTCTAGTCGGCGACCTGGCCAACTCGGAACAATGTAAATAGGGAATGAATGCCCCGCCCTTTAATGCAAACCCCATTATACCTGTTTTCATAGGACCCGTTTTGACCATCTGTCTGCCTGTGTCCATTTATGCCCATATATGGAGATATCTGTATCTGTCTGTCTGTCTGTCGGCGTCCATTTTATGTCCATATATGGAGATCACTGCAGTTATAGTTCTGGGTCCATTTTATGCCCATATATGGAGTATCTGTCTGTGCCTCCAACTGTGTTGCAGACACAGTGCCGGTTCCCCCTTTAACTCATTCTCTGCCAAGTTCAACTTGCCTGTGCAATAGAACTGCCAAGGATTTCTGACGATTTCACTCATCTTGGAGGGACAATTGCGCATTGATGTTGAGGCATAAAATAACAAAACAAAGGCCTATTGGAAAGGCCTATTCGTGTGCTTTCCAGTGGTCCAAACTATATGTTTCAAACATGTTCGCTTATCTCAGAAAGTGGAAAAGTAAGGGCATGGTATGGGGTCTTCACAGGCTGCTGAGAAGACATTTTGAGTAAAAGCATGTTTTAGTTTTGAAAATGGAATAACTTATGAATAAAATATGATTGCTATTATAAACTATACCTTGCTGGAAAGGCAAATTCGTGCTCTTTCCAACGCTCTAAACCATACGTTTCAAACATGTTTGCTGATCTCGTAAGGTGGAAAAGTATAGGGTATGGTATGGCGAAAAAACGGCTTCTGAGAAGAGTTTTTTTTTGGGGGGAAAATTGAATAAATATGAAGGAGCTATGAATACTATATAAACTATACCTCTCTGGAAAGATGAAGTCGCCTTCTTTCCAGTGCTCCCATCCAGATGTTTCAAACATGTTCTGTTGTTTAGAAAATTGGCCATGTATCACCCAAAACACCTCTAGGAACAAACTGAATACATGTTTTAGTAAAGTAGACTCTCGATCAGAACTCCTTTCTGCCTTTTATTTTTGGCTTCAGTGATGCAGAAGATATTTACAGTGTTTTCAAACAAAAGGGAAAAATAACAATGAATAAAAAATAAAGTGATTTTACAGACTTCAAGTGCATTCACAGTTCTCAATAGTGCTTTTTGAAATTACAAAAACAAGTGTTCTCATTCTCTCAGTAGTGGTTCAAGTAAATGACAATGAATAAAGGAACATTTCAACCCCCCCCCTCTGTAGTGGTTTTCAAGTAAACTACAAAATATGAACATTCCACGCCTTTTCAGTAGTGGTTCAAGTAAATGGCAATGACAAAAGGAACATTTCCCACCCTTTCAGTAGTGCTTCAAGTAAATGACAAAGAATAAAAAGTTCAGTTCTCACGTTCGCTGAGGGTTTCAAATGAAATAAAATAAAAATGTCAGGAACAGAAGAGCTGGGCAGTGAATCCACTGGCTCAGAAGCTGAAAAACACAATATAAAAAATAGGCTAGTTATAGTTTTTGCAAGGTAATATTGTGCACAAAATCAGTAGGCCTACATTGTTTCCATCCCCATCATGTCTCAATGTATGCATTTTGACACTTAGAATGAATGAAGACTTTTACAGTTGCTATGTGGATGTTTGGATTTTTAGATGGATAAAAGCATTGAACACAGATACAATAAATGTAGGCCATCTGTAACAAAAATAACCATACCTTGACTAAAGCCAACCAATGATTCGCTGTCACCTGCAGATGGACCTGGCTCCTCACACTCAAGTGTCTAGATTGATCACAAAGAAACAAAGCACACAGATTTAGTACAAAACTAAACTGCAACATGCGTGCACACCCACACAGTGGCGCTCTCGCTCAATCTCTCTCTAGAGAAAGATCCACAATACATGTGGGCATACATTGTATATACTGTTTGTTCAGACTTACTGTTTTCTTTTTTGTTTTTCTTTACATATCTACTGCATAGTACTGTGTTCTATTTGTCTGTCATTCAATGTTATATGAGATACTTCAATGGTTTCCAGTGGAAATAAGCTTAGTCTTTTCATGGATAACCTTTTAGTAGACCTTGTACCAGTGAACTGTACCGTCATGAAACTGTACCTTTTCCTATGCAAACTTCTAATAAAGTCTTCAATCAATCAATACATGAGGAAAAACAATGCTGCCATTCGTTCCAAAAGCCATGTAACTATACAAATGCCACAATGTTTGGGCTCATTGCGCGCAGATCAGAGTGGGTATGGCAGGGGTATGCAGCTGCCATACCTTGGCTACAGAGGTAAATAATAAAAATGTAGGCTCTACTTTTCATCGTGCCTGTTGCTAAGGTATGGCAACATGACTGGTGTCTTGCACGCGTGCCCTGCACGCGCGCGTGCAAGACACCAGTCATGTTGCCATACTTTAGCTTGTTCTGAACTGACGCCACTGGGAGAGATGCACTCACTCCGTATGCAGAACACAGCGATCACATACAGTACAGAGAGAGAAAGAGACTGAAACACGATACAAATGCTGTTCCCCCCTTCTGATTTACCAAAGTCATGATTTACACAAAATGAACATTTGTATTTTATTCTAGAGCAACGAGCGCGCGCGCACACGCAACCTCAACTAGGCAACACAACGAGGAGCACAGATCCGTTGGGAAAGGCCTGGCGTTGTTTGCCAACGTGTTTGGGCTCATTGCGCGCAGATCAGAGTGGGTATGGCAGGGGTATGCAGCTGCCATACCTTGGCTACAGAGGTAAATAATAAAAATGTAGGCTCTACTTTTCATCGTGCCTGTTGCTAAGGTATGGCAACATGACTGGTGTCTTGCACGCGTGCCCTGCACGCGCGCGTGCAAGACACCAGTCATGTTGCCATACTTTAGCTTGTTCTGAACTGACGCCACTGGGAGAGATGCACTCACTCCGTATGCAGAACACAGCGATCATCACATACAGTACAGAGAGAGAGAGAGACTCAAACACGATACAAATACAAATAAAATGCTTCGTACCACTGGTGTTGGCAGCATCCCTACGGCTCCATGTCGCCGTGGTCCGTCTCTTCCGAGTCGTAGGAACTTTCAGCCAGATCCCTGAACGCAGTGACTCTCAGGCTGCGTCTAAGACCTGGAGTCGCTGCCATCGGTCTCCACTCTCCACTGCAGCAGCCGCGGGTGCCACAGGGCGCTGGCTTCTTCTTGGGCGCTGCGCTTCTGGAGCCGCCTGGACAGCAGGGTCGGCGACGTGTCGATCAGTTGTGTGAACATAATCGGCACCCGATTGTGCATTGAAGATGGAAGGTTTAGGAGGATTGTTCAAGTGAGCTGAATCAAACTCGTTCACGCCATGGCCAGAGCCCTAGAGTTGCGTCACTCCCGTTCACTTCATGGGGCCAGGTCTTCTACGCACACATCTATTGGCGTATAGTGACAAACGGCGAACCGGAAGTTTACAAAATGCATTGAAGTCTATGAGGTGTAAAGTGACAATGAACCACGTGACCAGCGCTGTTTCTGACCCCACGGTGACACCACTCTCTGATTATACTGCTCTGGCCATGGCCAAGCATGCCTGCAGGGAGAAAAAAAAGAGGAGAAACCGATCGCTAATGGTCTGTTTGAGCGACCGTCATGTTTCAGGGTTTATGGATTATAAACTATCAGGTAAGGCTATGTTTTACAACCATTTATACAGCGATCTGTCTGTGTTGTTGTTGTTGTTGTTGTTACTTTTGGCACTGAATTGAAATGATGTTGTACTGTCTGAAACAGAAAGCGGACTGGTATCTGCTTGCTGGATTGCTATAGTGTGTGTGTGTGTGTGTGTGTGTGTGTGGGGACATCACGATAGTTTTTCACTTCGACGTGCTGTGTTAGTTGTGTGAACATATCGGCAATGTTTTACAACCATTTATACAGCGATCTGTCTGTGTGTTGTTGTTACTTTTTTTTTGTCTGAGAAGGGTAGAGAGAGGTTTTGAATGTTGTACTGAAACAGACAGCGGACCACCCAGCTGATTGGCTGGCACACACACACACACACACACACACACACACACACACACACACACACACACACACACACACACACACACACACACACACTAGCACGCCCACACACAAGCCACGGCTTTCTGGTTACCCGTCTCGCTCTCATTGTATAATTGGTTTCAGGTTTCTGAGAAGAGGTTTTTCTTTTTGGACAATTTAATGATGTTTAATTTCATGTGAGGCTGTGCACTTTTGTTTAATGTTGTAAAAAACACTGTCAGACTTTGAGGAAGTGTATCATATGTTGTGAGAGGCTGGATAAGGCTGAGATCTTTTGTGTACAGTATGTACAGTAAAAGACGTCCAGAAGACGTCTGGCACCGACATCCCCAGGGGAAAAGACGTTCTGAGGACGTTTAGCAGGGAGTGAGTTAATGCAAACCTCATTATACCTGTTGTCATAGGACCCGTTTTGAACATCTGTTTGCCTGTGTCCATTTATGCCCATATATGGAGATATCTGTATCTGTCTGTCTGCGTCCATTTTATGCCCATATATGGAGATCTTTGACCATCTGTTTGCCTCTGTCCATTTATGTCCATATATGGAGATATCTGTCTGTCTGCAATCCATTTTATGCCCATATATGGGGGCATTCATTTTATGCCCATATATGGAGAACGCGCGTGCCTGTGGGACGAACGCCCATATATGGAGAACGCGCGTGCCCGTGGGACGAACGGTTCTCGAGATACGCGGATTACATACATACACACACACTCACAGAGATTTTTTGTTGACTCATGTGGCGTACGTGATGTCAGAGCCTTTTATGAAGTGATGTCACAATGAGTCAGAGCTTTCGCCGATTTCCTCCGGAACAGCCTGATGTCAACAATCAACCCCGCATAAGGAGATTCCGAACGTTTCGCGCCGGTTCGAGAAAACCGCGCGTCGGGTCGGGTCGAGACCCGGCACTGCACTCCGTGCCGCGGCGGGGAACGCGCGTGCCGAATCTGAAGCCGGTGGGACGAACGGTTCTCGAGATACGCGGATTACATACACGCAGACAGACACGCAGAGACTTCTCGCATTTATAGATAGATAACATCAGACATGGTTGGCACATGAAAACCCTGAAGAAAATTGATAATAAACACAATTTTAGGACATGTGGTTCAAGTGTGGCCATCTTGTATTAAGCAAATTGCCCAACTAGCAACATTCGGCAAACAAGGACAGAATTGTTCTAGGACACCATATGAATAGAAATCAATGAATAAAAAGGATTTAGAATTGAACGCATGGGATTGTCAAATTGACTAGTAGGTTGATATATTATTCTTTACCTGAACAAATCACCTCCATTCTGATGGTGGAAGTGTTAGCATAAGCCAAGGTTGTTCCTCTGCACTCCTTAAGTGTAGATTCAGGTCCAACACAGAAAGATGAAATCGCCCATACAGGTTGATCTGTATAACCGTTAATCCTTTCTGTTGAAACAGCATAGCCACAGTTCAGCTGTCTACACACTAAAGATGATGACATCAGGTTCCAGCCGTCATTGTCTTCTTCCATGTCGTATGCAAGCACTGGTCTCCACTCTCCCTGGTGTTTCAACTCCAGTACACCAGTACAGTGGCTGGCTCGTCCCACCATTCTGACATCAGAACAGGTAAGTCTAACAGTCTTTTCAGGTGAGCAGGTGTTTCTAGTTGAGTCTGAGGTTCTACAGTCCATGAGAACAGACTCACTGCCTTCACACTGGAACTCTTTGGTCCACATTGGAGGCTTCACTTCTCCATAGAGCGCCCCCTGGAGGACTGAAGGAGCCCCACAGCCAAGCTGCCTACAGACCACCTCTGCATCCTGCTGGTCAAAGTCACCTTCACACACTGAGACCCACGACTGATCAGACTTCACCTCCACTCTGCCTGAACACATACTAGTTCCATTCACTAACCTCACAGATTCTGGAGAGAGAGAAAGAGAGGCATTTCCATTTCTATTTTTATATTTTAAAATGAGATGCACACACTAATTTAAAGGACTCAGAGCAACTGAATTACTTAAAGTGCCAGTTCAGTGAATTAAGCTATTTGTTTCTAGACATATTTTACATGCAGAATAGGCTAGTCATTTCTGAACCCCTGTAAAAAAATAAAAATAAAATGGAACTTTATATTACTGCATTGTGAAATAAGACAACTTTACGTTTTTAATCATATCGGGGGTATCATATTTTCACCGTCGTGCGCATCACGGTGATACTATTAATTAATTACTTTTGATAGGCTACTGAATAGCCTATGAGATCAGTTACTAGGCAACTAGGCAATTCTTCATGGTAGCCTAAGCTAACGTCGCTAAGCTAACGTGTGCGTGTGTGTGTGTGTGTGTGTGTGTGTGTGTGTGTGCGTGTGTGCGTGCGTGCGTGCGTGCGTGCGTGCGTGCGTGCGTGTGTGTGTGTGTGTGCGACTTGCGTGCGTGCGTGTGTGCATTAATCCATGCCACAGTGTAGTGGTCCAGGCACCTAGGCCAATAATCCGGCTTTGCAGCGTTGAGGGTTCGAGTCCCGATCCCGGCGACATTTGCTACATGTCACACCCCCCCCCCCCCCCATCTCTCTCCCCATTTCCTGTCAGCCTACTATCTATCAATAAAGGCAGAAAAAGCCCCCCCCCAAAAAATAAATATATATAAATATATATTAAAAGAAATGCCTCCACGGAGTTTAGCTGCTACCTGCTAGCATTAGCCACGTTCACTCTCTCTCTCTCTGTGTGCGCACACATGTCCTGTGACGACAAAACACTGGAGAGTGATGGAAAAAGTACTCAAATGTTTTACTTGAGTAAAAGTATCACTACTACTGCAAAGTAGAAGTACTCTGGTACAAGTAAAAGTCTGGGGATTCCATTCAATTTATCAATTGATGAAAGGAAAAAAATATAGCTTTTTTCTTACAAAGTACTTGAGTAAATGTACTTAGTTACTTTCTCTTTTGAGTAAATGTACTTCAGTGCCATTTTTTCCATCACTGAAAATCAAATCAGATACCTCTGCGAATGGGCGTGGCTTTCATACTGTACATAGGCCACGCCCCTACAGTCCTTGACAGAGAGGCCAGAAAAATTTGTATTGAATTTGACACATTTTGAAACATAATTTTTCAAACTCTTCGATTTTTTTCATCATTCAAATTTTGTCTGTTTGTCAATAATACATCACTCTGCTGTGTGACAGACTGGGAATACATGTGTTATCATATTTATTTTGCTGAACTGGGCCTTAAACAATACAGAGACATATATACTTCATTGCGCAGCGGTGTTCCACGTCAACCGAGTAGCTGATATACAAACTCACATCGCGTCACCAATGCAACCCTTCTGAGCTTGGAGGTCTGCGGCTCTGCGCGCGACACCGTCGCAGGACGGAGCATAATTAGGCTTCATGGACTGCAGACGTATATCACCAATTAATCGCCTGATGGCAAACTACCGCCGGGTCTCATATATCCGCCCGGGGTCTGACCCCATTTTGCGCAATAAACGCCTATCTCAAATAAGCGCCAGGTTCGTAAAAGCGTCCGGGTCGTTATTTGCAATTAATATTATCCTTATTAGATTTTATGTAACAGCCCGGGCCATTATTTGCAATAAATGTTATCTTGATTTGGTTTTGTGTTTTAACCTACTGGCAATGTATGTTGCATGACGGTGGTGCGCTAAAACAGCAAATCTACAAGCTCACAGCACGTCTCGTGAACGGATACTTCTTAAGCCAAATGTATACTTAGTTGCACGATGGTGCCGTGCAAAAAGAAGAGGAAAAAAACTGATTTATAAGCTCATCATGCGTCGCGCCACGACGCCTGGTGAGTGTGTAGATCTGCTATTTTTGGCGCACGGCACTGTCATGCAACAAAGTATAACTCGGGTCTCAGTGTTGTTTTCCTTTGTCCTTATCCCGTTTTGTTTTACATTTGACAGCAAAGTGATTTTCTTTCCCACACTTTTTACAGCGTTTTCCAAAGGCTGGACACTTGTTCTTGTCCCTTTCATGTGTACCTCCACAGAATTTGCATAACACTGTGTTTGTGTTTTTATCCTGCCTTGCTGTCTGTTTCATCATGTGCACTTCTTCCACTGCATGTGCTCCTGCAAGGGTTCTAGTATTTTCACGTGACAGTTCTGTAGCTCTGCACAACTGTAGGCACTTATCCAATGTCAGGTTGTCCTCCCTGAGCAATCTCTCCTTCAGTCCAGAATCAATAATGCCACATACTATTCTATCACGTATGAGTGAGTCTCTTATTTGTCCAAAGTTGCATGTGCTAGACAACATTCTCAGATCAGTGACATATGTATCAATGTTTTCATCCTGTACCTGATTTCTCATGAAAGAACGGTATCTCTCCACTGTTTCATTTACCTTGGGTTTGCAATGTCCATCAAATCTCTCAATCATGTCTTTTACAGTCCTCCTGGCTGCAGTCACATCACTCATCAGAGTCTCACAAAGTTCTCTACCTTTCTCTCCAATCAGATAGTAGAACAATTTCACCTTCATGGTTTCTTCTGCATCTGGCAAAGAAAGGTCCAAGAAAAGTGTAAACTCCTCCTTCCATGATTTCCATGACTTCGCAAGATTGCCAGAGTCCAAACATAATGTTGATGGTGGTTTCAGACCATCCATTGTCGACTGACGTGACGAGCGTCTCCTCCAGTACACTGCTTGTTAATATTAGCAACAGGCTAGCTGGTTAGCTGCACAGCAAAAGTTCGTTTTTTGTACTGCACCTTTACTCCAAAGTTATTTCCGCTGCCACCATGTTTCATTCTTGCCTCTCATGCACAGAATGGACGGTTAAAGCAATTGTAGCTGCTTACACTTTTATTAACAATAAGTTTAACTGAGAACGTAGCACATAAACACACAGGCTGTCAGCTCTGCTGCACTGGTGACTCCCACTGTAATCGGTCCGTGTGGAAACACGTACCCACATAACAATCCTATTGTTACAAGTGTCACGCCCCAAACAAACAGAAACAGCTACTGAAGCATGGCGGAGGCAAGTGAAATACAGCAGGTGGATGAAGGCAACATGGAGGAGAATAATGACCAGGAGGTACCGGTAGATGAAAATGCAAACTGTCTAAGAGGGAAGAAGAACAGAAAGTTTGACTTGACATTCAAATTAGCGGTGGTGAAATATGCCGAGCAGCATTCCGGAGAAGCAGCCGCCAGGCAGTTTAACGTGTATCCGAAGCGCGTTAGAGAATGGAGACAAAAAAAAGTGAAATAACTTTTCAGGCTGCTTCGGATGGCAAGCGGGCTCGCTTGTCAGGTGGAGGGAGGAAAAAAGTGAGTGAGGAGCTGGAAACTAGGAGGAGGAAGAGGAGACAGATGATGAGTGGCATTGAGTGTTACAGTCTTGTGGACCATTGTTGCTGTTGTTGTTGTTTTTCTTGTTGTTCATGCACGATTTTACAGGACGATGATGACTGGCATTGAGTGTTACAGTAGGTCTATTATTGTTGGTTGCTGCTTTGTTTTAGTTTTTTTATGTTTACGGTATGCAGTTTTATAGAGGATGATGAAGAGTGGCATGACATTGTTACAGTAGGCCTATTAGTGTTACTGTTGTGTTTTATGTTTAGTTTTACAGAGGATGATAAGTGGCATTGAGACTGCTACAGAAGTATTATTTAGTACTTTTTTGTTTGTTTTGTATGCACTTTTAACAGTACATTTTGTACTGTAGTTCTTTCTTTTTTATTACCAATAATTGCACTACTGACTACTCTTGTTGAACGTATCTTGAAATACTGTTACCGTATTCGCACTACTGTTGTTGTTTAATTTAAAGTAGCAAACCATACCGTACATTATAAGGGGATTTTCTTTTTTTTAATGCAACTGTAACCAAATAATGGCCCAGTACTGCCCAGTGCCAAAATAAATAAAAGCCTGTTACCAATAGCCGACTGGTCTCTTTTAAGCGCCCGGGGTCCGACCCCATTTTGCGAAAAACAAACGCCCGGGCTACTAATTGGTGATTTACGATAGATAGATAGATAGATAGATAGATAGATAGATAGATAGATAGATTAATGGATGGATGGATGGATGGATGGATGGATGGATGGATGGATGGACGGACGGACGGACGGACGGACGGACGGACGGACGGACGGACGGACCGACCGACGGACGGACCGACACACGGACAGAGATATAGAGATAGACTTTGTAGATTACTGTCATTGGTGAAGTCATTGTTTGTTACCTGAACAGGTCACATCCAATATGTAAAAGGAACTCTCAATTCCCACTGGTCCACACTCCCTCAATGAAGATTCAGATCCAACACAGGAAGATATCACCCATGAAGTTTGAATTAGTAGTAATGCTCTAGAATCTGTGGCTCTGCTGTTAACAGCAGAACCACAGTCCAGCTGTTTACACACTATAGATGCTGACATCAGGTTCCAGTAATAACCATACACTGGTCTCCACTCTCCTTGGTGTATCAACTCTAGTACACCAGCACATTGACTGGTTCCTCCCACCAACCTGACATCATCAAACTCTGTACAGAAACAATAGAACAAGCATTACAATGTTTATTATGAAACAATAAATTAACCTACGTTTTTTTTTTCTTTCTTGTTTACCTGAGCAGGTGAGTCTAACAGTCTTGTCATGTGAGCAGGTTTTCCTAGTTGAGTCTGAGGTTCTACATTCCAGGAGAACAGACTCACTGCCTTCACACTGGAACTCTTTGGTCCACATTGGAGCCTTCACTTCTCCATTGAGCGCCCCCTGGAGGACTGAAGGAGCACCACAGCCAAGCTGCCTACAGACCACCTCTGCATCCTGTTGGTCAAAGTCACCTTCACACACTGAGACCCACGACTGATCAGACTTAACCTCCACACTGCCTGAACACCAACTAGGCCCATTCACCAACCTCACAGTCCCTGGAGAGAGCGAGTTTAACAATATCGAAACAATATAACAAATCTGTCTGTGTATATTCTTTGTCTATGAGAGACTGATTAGTAGTGGCATTGTTTGTTACCTGAACAGATCACTTTCAGTTTGTGTGACGAGCTAACACTCTTCACTGTTCCACAATCCCTCAGTGAAGATTCAGATCCAACACAGGAAGATGCAATCTTCCATACATGTGGCTCTTTATCTGTGATATCAGCCCTTATTACTATGAGAGCAGCAGAGCCACAGTCCAGCTGTTTACACACTAATTCTGATGCTGACCTCATGTTCCATTCAGAATGATAACCAGTCACTGATCTCCACTCTCCATGGTGTAACAACTCCAGATCACCATTACATTGACTGGTTCCTCCCACCAACCTGACTTCATCATATTCTGTACAGAGACATTTTGAATAAACACTTAGCGAGCCTGCAGCTCGCTAAGTGTGTGCAACCTTGTGTAGCGGTTGGTGTTAGCATTAACAATAGCATTAGCATTTTTAGCATTAACATTTTTTAACATTAGCATTATCATTGGCATTTTAGCATTTTTAGCTTTAGCGTTTTTTAACATTAGCATTAGCAGAAGTAGCGGTTAGCATTAGCGGTTAGCCGTTGGGTCTGTGAGACCACCCACCAAGTTTGAGACCAGTAACATGTTGGGAAATGGAGTTATGGCTGTTTAAATCTCAGCCAATAGGACGAGAGGGGGCGGAGCTTCAACAATTACAGATCATTCCTATTGGCTGTCTAAGTACACACAGCAAATTTGGAGATGGTACCATGCTGCAAACTGGAGTTATAGCTGTTTAAAGCTCAGCCAATAGGAAGACAGAGGGGGTGGGGCTTATCATTACAGCTCGTCCCTATTGGCCATCAAAGTACTCACGCCAAGTTTCGAGACGGTCCCATGCTGCAAACTAGAGTTATAGCTGTTTAAAGCTCAGCCAATAGGACGAGAGGGGAGCTTCAACAATTACAGCTCATTCCTATTGGCTGTCTAAGTACACACAGCAAATTTGGAGATGGTACCATGCTGCAAACTGGAGTTATAGCTGTTTAAAGCTCAGCCAATAGGAAGACAGAGGGGGTGGGGCTTATCATTACAGCTCGTCCCTATTGGCCATCAAAGTACTCACGCCAAGTTTCGAGACGGTCCCATGCTGCAAACTAGAGTTATAGCTGTTTAAAGCTCAGCCAATAGGACGAGAGGGGAGCTTCAACAATTACAGCTCATTCCTATTGGCTGTCTAAGTACACACAGCAAATTTGGAGATGGTACCATGCTGCAAACTGGAGTTATAGCTGTTTAAAGCTCAGCCAATAGGAAGACAGAGGGGGTGGGGCTTATCATTACAGCTCGTCTCTATTGGCCATCAAAGTACTCACGCCAAGTTTCGAGACGGTCCCATGCTGCAAGCTAGAGTTATAGCTGTTTAAAGCTCAGCCAATAGGAAGATAGGGACGGGGCTTAAGAGGGGGCGGGGCTTAAGTAATACATCCCTATTGGCCGTTTAAGTACAGACACCAAGTTTCAAGACGGTACCATGCTGTGAACTGGAGTTATGGCTGTTTTACAGCCCAGCCAATAGGAATACAGAGGGGGTGGGGCTTAATCAATTACAGCTCGTCCCTATTGGCCTAATAGTCCAAAGTCGTGTGAGCGTTCTAAATTTTAAATGGCAAAAGTATGCCAGAGTAATGTGGCACCAAAGTTTATTTATTTATTTATTTTCAGAGTCCCCCATTCAAAGTGAAAGGGGTTTTTGAACATCGTTTTTTGCTAATTACGTCGCCATGGTAACGTGGATCGGAAAGAAAAGTAATAGCACACCATTCCCGGCCGAGCCGCACGTTTGCGGGACGATTATTATTATTATTGTGATAAGTATGACGGATTACAATAAGTGTTTGCCATTGCATGGCAGGCACACTTAATTAAGAACCCTAGCATCCATGTTTGAGGGCTAACATTCAAACAGAAAATGCTGTAAGCTCACAATGCTAGCCTGTACTGTAGATCTAAGAATGGCTGTAGAGTAGAAATGGGGTAGCCTTGTATCCCGCCTGCTTGCTACATACAGTTTGTTCTGTGGAGGGTGGGGACCAGTGTTGTCCAATTTAAAAGTAACTTCCTGACATACCTACGTAATGGAAATACGAGTCAATTAGACCCTGGCCAGACTGAGAAGTGAAGTGAGAAAAAGATGAATGTATCAAATCAGTCTGGATTCTAAGCAAAAAATGGGGTGCGCTAGTATAGAGCCGTTGGGAATACATTAAGTCAAGTAAGAATAGGGTTCACCTCACACCCAGTGTGGAGTGAGCGTTGCTATAAATGACTTAATTTCATCAACTGTCCCGCTAGCCAATCACAGAGCGTCCTGCGAAGCTTGGCCCTGGCACCCTGAGCGTACCACAAACTTTGAGACATTTTGCTAACATGTAGTAGGCAATATCTAGGCCAGATGTAAGGCCACACTTCAGTTTACTTTAGCCCCGGACATTTTTGAACACGTTTTTCGTATCAGTTTTGACCGGACAAAGCCAGATGTTGGAGCTTAGCTCCTGTTCCAGGAGCACCGCTCATAACTTAATATACATTACCGGTTAACTATCCACTTCGTGCCTTGTGGCACATAAGGACTTTAATAATCAATGATACTTAGATTATAAAATAATAACCAAACCTGAAGTGTAGTTTACCTGAGCAGTTTAGTCCAACAGTCTTGTCAGGTGAGCAGGTGTTTCTAGTTGAGTCTGAGGTTCTACAGTCCATGAGAACAGACTCACTGCCTTCACAGTGGAACTCTTTGGTCCACATCGGAGGCTTCCCTTCTCCATAGAGCGCCCCCTGGAGGACTGAACGAGCTCCACAACCAAGCTCCCTACAGACCACCTCTGCATCCTGCTGGTCAAAGTCACCTTCACACACTGAGACCCACGACTGATCAGACTTCACCTCCACTCTGCCTGAACACCGACTAGGCCCATTCACCAACCTCATAGACTCTGGAGAGAGAGAGAAAACGATCACATAGTGCGAAGTGAGCGGTCCTATTTATGAGTTAATTACATTAGTGTGGTTGTTGTAGGCAACACATTCGTGGGTCACGGGCCATGGGCCCATAGCCAATCAGAGAGGGTCAAAGGGTGACGTCATAATATCAAGGCATATAAGAGCCATGAGAGGGGCTGTATATGCCCGTAGCCAATCAGATGGGTATGTCCGATAAGCGTGGATTGGTGAGCTTCATATGACATTTTGTCCAACCAGACTATATAAATCTCCATGTTTGGTCAAGTTTCACGGGTGACATTATAATTGCGACCGTAGGTCGCAGTTTAGTATGTGAACGGTCACAGCTTGGCCGTATCTCTGTCACGCCTGACACTGTGGTTCCCCCGATACATCACTGTGAGATCACAGGTGACATCACAGATGTCAGATGTTCAGAGCAGGGATCTCCATATATGGGCATAAAAATGATTCTGTGATGTCAGATACTCAGAGCAGGGATCTCCATATATGGACATAAAAGGGATTCATGGCCAAGACAGATGGCGCGACCTCGCACTTTGGGGGAGGTCGCTTTTCGCCCTTCGGTGTCTTACTGGTAACATATCACTATGGGGGCGCCCGGTGGCCTACTGGTCTAAGAGCATACCATAAAGGCATTGATGCCTGGCGGCCGGTTCGATTCCCGATCCGGACGACCTTTGCCGCATGTCTCTCCCCATCTCTCCCCCCGTTTGCTGTCAGTCTACTGTACTATCGAAAAGAAAAAAAAGAAAAAAAACATATCACTATGAAACGGGTGGCGCGGGCGCAAACCTCTAGTTCTAGATAAATCCAGACTATAAATAGTAAGACCATTGAGTTCAATGGGGGAGTGGTGCTAGCTCAATATAGGCAACCACACTTGCAATTTCCCAAAATTGCATAATTTCTAGTTAGTGTGGTTGCCCGACAGGGCAACACACTGTAGTCCTGGGGAAACTTTATTTACTCGTCTTCTTCTAGATAAACTTTTTTGTGAATCAATAGGGAATCAATGGGAGGGGTGAATCAATAGGGAATCAATGGGAGAGGTATTAGCTTGCCTCCAATCCCTGCGAATTCTGGGAGGAGCTGCGTAAGGGATCTTCATATATGGGCATGAAAGGGATTCTGGGGAATACCCATATGGACTTTTACATAGGTGATGTCACCTGTGATATCACCTGTGATGTCACAGTGATGTGTCAAGGGAACCAACCCATAGACTGTAAAAATGTGTGTACATACACACACACACACACACACACACACACACACACACACACACACACACACACACACACACACACAAAGACAAGCTGTGACATTTCTCATGGTAAACTGCGACCCTCAGTCGCAATAATCTGTAAGCCCAAAAAGCACTCTGCACATTTGAGCTAGTAGATCTGCTATTCTCTCGAGGGACCTGGAGTGGGCCAAACCCCACACACAATACAAACGTGGTGAAAAGGGCCCTCTACTGTCTCCAGTGCATGAAGAACTTCAGAGTGAGCCCTCGCATCCTAACGTTCTAGAGCAGCACCATCAAGATCGTTCTGACGAGCGGCACCACTGCCTGGTTCGGGAACTGCACCACCATGGAACACAAAGCATTGCAGAGAGTGGTGCGAACAGCAGTAGCACATTGTTGGAGGGGAGCTTTCCTCCTCCCAGAAAAACACGAGAGACATTGTGTGGCTAAGGCTGAAAGCATCATCAAGGACATTCACCACCCCAGCCATAGCCTGTTCAAACCGCTGCCGCAGCCACAGACAGGTAAACGTCACAGGAGCATTGGAAGCATTACCACAAGACTCTGGAACAGTTTTTACTTGTCAGTTTTTACTTGCAGTGTCACCGGACTGACATGGAAAGAGATGTAATACCCTTTTATACACATACATTCATTACTTATTTATTAAGCAATTCAGTCAAATTAATTGTATTGTGCAGATTAGTCATATATGCAATGACGACCCACTTTACTTGTAACGTGAAGTGAACATAAATACACACACACACACACACACACACACACACACACACACACACACACACACACACACACACACACACACACACACACACACACACCACGGTATAATACTGTAGTTGAAATAAGTGTTTGTTATTATTGTTAGTTACCTGAACAGATCACCTCCAGTTTGTAGCCGGAAAAACTATTTGACTTTATTGATGCACAGTCCCTCAGTGAAGATTCTGATCCAACACAGGTAGGTGTAATCCACCATATTAATTCTGTTCTTGTATAAGTCCTTTCTGACCGAACAACAGAGCCACAGTCCAGCTGTCTACACACTACGGAAGGTGATTTCAATTCTCCCCCATCATCCACTTGTCTCCACTCTCCCTGGACTTTAACTTCTAGCTTGCCAGTACAGCGACTGGTTCCTCCCACCAACCTGATAAAATCAGGCTCTGTCCAGAGACAAGAGAATACAGATTAATGACCATCTTGTGCCCATTGTCGGGCAAACACAGCTTGTAGATCTGCTATTTTCAGGGGTGGGCCTAGAATCGAGCCCTTGGGAATACGGTTCAGTTACTTTTACCTGAGCAGGTAAGTCCAACAGTCTTAGGGAACCAGGTGTTCAAAGTTGATTTTGAGGTTCTACAGTCCATGAGAACAGACTCACTGCCTTCACACTGGAACTCTTTGGTCCACAATGGAGCTGTCACTTCTCTTGGCGCCCCCTGGAGGACTGAAGGAGCCCCACAGCCAAGCTCCCTACAGACCACCTCTGCATCCTGCTGGTCAAAGTCACCTTCAAACACTGAGACCCACGACTGATCAGACTCCACCTCCACTCTGCCTGAACACAAACTACTCCCATTCACCAACCTCACTGACTCTGGAGAGAGAGAGAGAGAGAGAGAGAGAGAGAGAGAGAGAGAGAGAGAGAGAGAGAGAGAGAGAGAGAGAGAGAGAGAGAGAGAGGGGGGGGGGGGGGGGGGGGGTATGGACAGTATTGACGGGCCTTTAAGTTAAGGCATAAGAGCTGGTACTTAAGACTATCAAAATAGAGCCCAATGACTTCAACTCTTATGCCTTATGCCTTAACTTAAAAGGCCTGTCCATACTGTCTCCGACCACTGAACTTTTCGTTCAGTGGAGTTCAGACTTTCTCACGTGTAGCTTTCTGAACTCTAATTCGGTTTAATGCTTTTCAGAAGATGTGAGTGATGTCATTTTGTCGATGAACTGGACCTTTCCGACGAAAAGTTTGGTGGTCAGAGACATTATGGACGGGCCTTAAAGTTAAGGCATAAGAGCTGGTACTTAAGACAATCAAAATAGAGCCCATTGTGTGTTACCTGAGCAGGACACTTCCAATGTGGAGGAGGAAGTATCAGACTTTGTTACACAAGATACTGATGATCCAAAATCACAGGAAGATATAATCAACGATACAGTTTGAACTGTAGAACCATAGCTCCTTTCTAATGAAACAGGAGAGCCACAGTCAAGCTTTCTGCACACAATAGAAAATAACTCCTGGTTCCAGAAAGACCGATATCCATTCGCTTGTTTCCATTCTCCCCGGTGTTTAACCTCCAGCCTACCAGCACAGGGACTGGTTCCTCCCACCAACCTGATATTATGTTCTGCACAGAGCCAATAGAAAAAAAACATAAGTTATAAATACAAATATTTGTATATAACTTTGATTAGAAGAAAACATTTTAGACTATAATCTATAATGTAGTTGTTTGTTTGTTTGTTTACCTGTTATGTTAAGTGTTTGGTAAACCTCGAGAGCTGAAGAGAAAAACAAAAAGTATAAAACAAATACATTTGAGAGTATCTATCTATATCAGGGGTTTTCAAAGGGGTGACGGGGCACCCTGGGGTGCCGCGACGGCAGTCCAGGGGTGCCCCGAGATAATTTGATAATATTTGGAATTTATTTGGACACTTGAAAAAATATTTAGTATCATTTTAAACTTGAAGTACAAAGTTATTTTCAGTCAGTGGCTATTATCTCAACGTTTTCCTTGCAACATAATCACTAAAATATCGTCACTGTCGGTGCAGAAACCTCGTATCTCCATGTTTCAAATGTCTACGTCTTTTGGTAAAGCAAAGGCCTGCTTCATCATACAGTGGGTTTTACAAATTTCCGTCGCCACAGGTGGCTGTAGGTACCTCTGGCCACCCACCGTTCTCTCTGGAGATGGGTGTGTCTAAAATTAGGAGGTAGTCCCTTCAGTTTATATTCTGCAATACAGTTAAGTGGACACCAGATGGCATAGCAGAGCAATTAGTTTAACTACATTGCTGGGGGATTGAAATGAACCACACAGAAGAACTATAGAGTAATTACACTTTAAATGGTGTTTAAAAATAGATTTTGGCAAAGGACTTTTTCATTAAATGTTAATTAAATGTCTCATTTGTATTTGTAAGGGTCTGTTTAAAAATAAACACTGGGTATTTTTTGTTTCCTAGATTTAGTTTGTCATTATTATTTCAAATCATTTTCAAATCATTAACAATAGTTTCATGAAGAAGAAACAAAGAAATCACATAAATTATAAAACAAGTGTTTAAGAAGTTGTGGAAAAATAGCTGATCTACAAGCTCACAGCACAAAAGCAACATGTTGTGAGCTGCTGTTTTCTCTAGTTTGGTTCCCTTTGTTATTGGGTGGTTATTTATGCTATTCGTCTGACACCTTTGTTTGGTAGCCTACTGCATTCAGTCTCTATCATGGAGAGTATTTCCTCTTGTTACTGGTTGCTTTTTTAACATTTTGATTATTATTGCAAAACATACATTATCCACCTCACCACTGCATAGTGATGAATTGTGAGCTTGTGGATCTGCTATTTTTTGACAAGATTTTTATACATTTGAAAACGTAAAATGGGACACTCTGCCTTATGAGTAATTTTACTGTTGGTACTTAAAGTACATTTTGATACCAATAATGTTGCACTTTTACTCAAGTACATTTTGAATTCTGGATTTTTAGAATTCTGGATTTCTACATTGCAGTATTAAATACTTTTACTTAAGTAAACCATGTGAGTAGGCCTATTTTATACACCACTGATTATAGGGTTGTATTAGTGGACTCAAGTTGAAACACTACACCACTTCAGTGAAGCCAATAGGAATGCAAGTCTTTGTCTTCATGAGGCCATCATCTGTGCTCGGGAGGTCTCGGTGTGAAAGTGGGATGTTAGTTTGCATAGGAAAAGGTACATGACAACATGACAGTAGCTTACACTGGAAATTAGCTGATCTACAAGCTCACAATGCATCGCATCACAATGCGTTGTGAGCTTGTAGATCGGCTATTTTCTGTCCAAAATGCATATACGGCTGAAGTGGTTAATGTATGTTTTATAATAATGGGCCTAATCAAAATCTACAAAGTAGGCTAACTAGTAACTAAAGTTTTGAAATAAATGTAGTAGAGTAAAAGTACAATATTTGGAACCGAGTAAAGTACAAATAAGGCTGCAGCCACACCAAACTAGCTATGAGAGTGGATTCCCTATTCCGGCAATTGAGCTTGTGTGAATTGAAAACAATTGGTTAGTCCAATATCTTCTTTTACAGAGATTGGCGTTTAGTGAGCATGGAGTTGAGCAAGCAGATTTATCTCTCTGTTGCTTTCTTTGTGCATTTTAAAGTTGACAGAACCTTATAGTTTTCTAGAGGATCATTTAAACTGGAAACAACAGATGAATTATGTATGTATTCACAGTCAGATAGCCATCTTCTCTTCTCTTTAAATAAATGATTGTAAGTCGCTTTGGATTAAAAGCGTCTGCTAAATGCCTAAACTGTAAACTGTAAATGCAAATAAGACATTCCCCTATATTCCCCTTAAATCTCCTAATTGTTTTCATGTTACTTCTGACGTTCACTCCTGCCCCACAAGGCAAGAGATGATTTTTGTTGAGACCTTTTTGTTGTATTTCAAAACTTCAATCATTCATCAAATTTAGAGGCCTTCATTTTTGGATAGAATAGAATAGGTTAGATTCCCAGCTCTGGCTATTTATTGCGTTGAAATGTCCATGAGCAATTCACTTAACTGACTGAGAGCCCCCACTAGAACCATCTGAGCACCATCAGTTAGGTGAATCTTAAAAGAGAATTTCCCCTGTGGGATTAACCAGGTCTCCCCTGTCCCCTTGTACCAATGCACTCAATGTACAAACTAGACCATAGAGGTGATTCCTGCCAAGTAAAGGTAGAGTGGTAAACCTTTTGGGGGAGGGTAGATACTTGCACCCTGGGCCTTCTTGATTCACATGCAAATGGCCTTGGCAGGCTTAGGTGTCATTCTGCTACGGTATTACTTGTTGGACAGGTCTAGGAAAACAAGCCCAAAAAAGCCCTCTGAGTCACCACTTGAGTACTATTACATCAGTTTTTTATTAAACGTATTTATTAACTACTGCAGCCAGACCTGGGTCTGCTAGCACAGTGGTTCTCAAACCTTTAGGGCCGGGACCCCCCCAACCCAACTAGCGCTAAGTTGAGACATTACATTTTGTATAACACGATTCTATTGTGAAAATAGCCGATCTACATCCTCACAAGGCATGTAGATCTGCTATTTTCACAATTTCTGACTCTAATATTTGACATTTTGGCCAATGTTTAATTTGTCATTTTAGAAGTATTAAAAAGTCCTTAAAAAGTCACTTTAGAAATGTGCAGATACCCTCTATACACTTAATCTGTATGTTGGTTTGTTTACTGTTGAGTGAGAAAACAATGTTGCACATTAAGTTAATCATCTGGGGACCCCCAGGGGGTCCTCCTGACCCACAGGTTGAGAACCACTGTGCTAGCAGACCCACAACTTTAGTTAGTAGTTACTTGGTAGATTTTTATTATTATCACAAATCATACATATTAACCCACTTCAGCCCTATATTCGGACATTTGAAAATCTACAAGCTCACAATGAAGGGAGAGATAGAGGGGATTTTAGAGTTTTCCCAAATGCACATTGCCTTGTGGGGTAGGAATGAAGTAACACATGTCTTGTTTGCATCTATCTAAATTTAAACATAAATAAACAAGTTTCAAAAACATTTAAAGAGAGAAGATGGCTATCTAACTGTGAATACATATAGTATTAATCTGTTGTTTCCAGTTTAAATGATCATCTAGAAAACTTTAAGGCTCTGTTAACTTTAGAATTCAGAAAGAAATCAACAGAGAGAAATATGCTTGCTCAACTCTCTTGCTCACTAAAAAAAGTGCCTCCCCCTGGCTGAATAGCCACACTACACATTGAAATAAGAGACAATATAGCCAGGGGGCGCGGCTGAGAAAATCTGGGGGAGTGGCTGGAGAGGTACCTATAGGCACTGATAGGGACAGAGAGGTGCCCTTTTGAAGCTCCTGACGTAAAAGACCATCACCCACTGTACAAGACTGTCGCTCAAAACTAGTGAAAACAGCCGATCGACAAGCACACAACGCCTCGCGATGTTCTTGTAGATCTGCTGTTTTCACTAGTTTAGTACATTTTATAGATGATGAATACAAAACGAACGGTTTTGGACATACAAGGTTTCCACCCGACAACGACGATATGCTATAAATATAAGGTGCTGGGAGTGAAAATTATAATGTAGGGGTGCCCCGGATTAAAAATATATTTATGGGGTCCCCTGAGACGAAAAAGTTTGGGAACCCCTGATCTATAGATCTATCTATCTATCTATCTATCTATCTATCTATCTATCTAGAGAGAGAGAGAGAGAGAGAGAGAGAGAGAGAGAGAGAGAGGGACGGACGGACGGCAGACGGACCCACATAGGGTATGCATCAGGAGACTCCAGGAGCTGAAGAAGATCGATAAAATGTCAACATCACTGCAATGTTTACAGTGTCTATGAACCCAGCCAAAAAAAAAAAAAAAAAAAAAAAAGAACGAAACTGAACAAATATGAAGCAACAACACAACTCTCTAGTCCAGGGGTTCCCAAACCTTTTTGGCTCGGAGAACCCTGAGGCACCCCTACATTATTATATTCCTAATTCTCACTCCCAGCACCTTATATTTATAGCATATTTTAGAGGTTGTGTATCGAGGAAAGCGAAATAATAGCCATTCTGGTTAGAACTGACTGAAAATATCTTTGTATTTAAAAGTTTAAAATGATACTAATATGTTTAAATGTCCAAATAACTTTCCACCTGATACATGCATTATCATATCCTTGGGATGGGAGTGTTATCAATATTGTCATGCCTTAGCCAAGGCTCAGTAGTCAGACTACCAACTACCAGGAGCTGGGTAGACCCAATATCGGCCTTAATATCAGCCTTGGTCTTGTCATTGCAATGCGCATGCGCCAACACACGAGGGGAAAAAAAGAAGTCACGCTGGGATTCGAGACTACAGGGTTGGGAATTCTAGCCATGCGTTCTTACTGAGGACGCTACTGAGATGGATGCGCCGCTCCGACATTTTTTTTAGCATTAGGTTTAGCCATAGTTTTACTGAGGTTAAGGTTAGGGTTAGGTTTAGGGTTAGGCAAAGTATTTTTCACCGCCGCGTCGCATTCCGTTACCGAGTCATGTGTAAAACCAAGCTGCCTGGTTAGCTCAGTCGGTAGCGACGGCGACTGGTAATACAATGGCCTGGGTACGATTCTCACTAAGGGAGCGACGAGTACATTGTTCCTGTGAACGTGCGTTGGCGCATGCGCATTGCAATGACAAGTCTATGGGCGATAACGGAGCTACCAGCTCCTGGTAGCAGGTAGTCCGACTACTGAGCCTTGACCAAGGCATGACAGGGGTGATAATAGACCCATCCCAAGGTAGGATAACACGGAAATCGTCTGAAATTTCAAATATTATCAATCTTTCTTGCGGCACCCCTGGACTGCCGTCCCGACACCCCAGGGTGCCCCATCACCCACTTTGAAAACCCCTGCTCTAGTCTACTCTAGGCGATCACACTAACAGGTCACTATAGTTCATGACCTGTTATAAACTAATATTCTCTACAATAGCAGAGGTTAACAGTTCACTAGAGGACTCATAAGCCCAAGCTGAGTGTTTGCAGATAAACTCTGGTCACGTGTCACCACACCAGTGGTAGAAAAAGTAGGTTACTCGCATGTTTTGTTTAAGTAAATTATTACATTACTGCAATGTAGATATCGTCATTGTCGAGTGGAAACCTTGTATCTCCAAGTTTCAAATTTGTATGTTTTTTCGCAAGTAAAGCCCTGCTTCATCATACAAGGCAGTCGCACAAAAGTAGTGAAAACAGCAGATCTACAAGCACACAACGCCTCGCACCGCGAGGCGCTGTGTGCTTGTAGAGCGGCTGTTTTCACTAGTTTAAATCATTTTTAAAATGATAAAATGATAAAAAACGTTTTGGACATACAAGGTTTTCACCTGACAAACGACGATAATATCGTCGTTTGTCAGGTTTTGAACACTACTTAGAACATATTATGTTCTAAGTAGTGTTCAAAATGCACTTGAGTAAAATTACAAAGGTATTGGCAACACGATATACTTAACACGTTGCAGTCCGAAATAGAATGGGGGTTGGTAGATTAGCCGTGAAATTTCTATTATTGTATTGTGATCTGAGACATAATATTATGTTTATAAACATGACCCCGCAGCCCCTCCATCTTGAACAGCGCCGCTGTTTTTTCTTTTTTTTTCCCCCCCAGGCCAGTAACTCACCATGATTTTCTCGATCTCCGTTGGGATAGAATGGGGGTTTTGGCCGATCGTCGATGTCCCCGTGCGTTTCGCGTGCGCGATCCTTTCACGTAAATGTCCCCGCAAATAGTCCATGTGTGACTGAAGAACAGACCTGAAAGGTTTCGCTAGCATAGCCCCAAGCATGGCTGCAGGAGGAGCTCGAGTGTGTAGACAGTAAACGGATGGGTGGAAGGTGCCTTGGAGAAGGAGAGGCGCTGACGTCACCTCTGCTTCATGCACGGTCTGCATGAGCCATCAGTGCACGAGTGGTGACTAGGGAAGGTTAGACGATCGCCGATTTTCGGATCAAAAGCTTTTATTCCGGTTTTAAAGACAAAGTCCGGGAATGTGCGACGTGGCTGAGAGTCCCTGGGGGGATGTGCGATATAGTACGGTTTTAACATTAAGGGGCTCCCCTTGGCTTAGAAGGTGTTAAAGTACCAAAAGCAAAAATACTAATTGTCCAGAATGTCCCATTTCACAAGTTCAAAATCACGACACATTATGAGCTTGTAGATCTGCTATTTTCAAATGGCAGGAATATATAGGGCTGAAGTGGTTAGTTTTATTTGTAAGAGTAATGCAAATCAATAATGATCGAAAAGTAACCAGCAGGGGTGTCGCACCAAATTCTGGGCTCTGGGTACAAGGATTCACTGCGGGCCCCCCATGAATGTTCTTCATAGGGGGAGGGTTTTAACCCATTTAGACTGGAAAAACATTTTTACCCATTATTTTCTGTTTTAACTATTGAAAAATAGCAGATATACAAGCTCACAGCTTGTATATCGAGCTTGCAGATCTGCTATATTTGAAAAATTGTGAAAATGTATGCAAAAAAATAAAATAAAAAATGTGTTTCTATGTCAGTGGTCCTCAAACTCTTTCATGTGAAGGACCCCCAAAATGATATGTATTTGGCCACGGACCCCCATCTCAAAATATTTAGTTCCAGAGACCCCCCAGAAGCACAATTTGAGTTACAAATGTTGCTTAAAAAATACGTATACGTTTTGCACTCATTTCCACGACTTCACCGCACTCGGTACTGCGCTGTGAGCTTGTATCTGCTATTTTTCAATAGCAAAAGTATAAAATAATTAAGGCCCCTCCACCTTAGCCTGGAATCAGACCAATCCACCATGAAAAAAAAAAAACCTTGGTGGATTTGGGTCTGGCCTCGCTCAATTGTGAATCCATTTCCTCAGCCCGAAGAGTTGGGTGACCAATCAGGGCCCAGTATTGTGGTCTAACCAATTGTGTCCAGAGACTTTTTTTTAACTCGCCCCTTGGAAAACAACCTTCCATATAGAGCATCGCAGCGGAAGTGGTTTACTGGGGTCACTTAAAAATCGCCCATTCATTTTGCCCATAGACCTTTACAAAAATATTTATAAAACTTATGTTAAGCCTTGAACCAAGCCATTAATTGATATACTACATTTAATAAATACCCTTTGTTTAGCGATTTTCAAAACATTCTTTTCATAGAAACAAAGATCTCATGCTCATGATTCACATCCTGGATGGCAGTCCCCCCCCCCCCTTGTGACGCCCATGGTAACTAGTAACTAGAAAGGTGCAATTTCTGTGAAATTGCAAGTGTGGTTGCACTGATGCAATGTCGCGAGGAATCCACAAGGAAATGAATTCCGTTTCACCATTTATTTTATCGTCGTTGTCGGGTGAAAACCTTGTATGTCCAAAACCGTTGGTTTTGCATTTATCATTTTAAAAATGATTTAAACTAGTGAAAACAGCCGATCTACTGCAAGGCGTTGTGTGCTTGTAGATCGGCTGTTTTCACTACTTTTGTGCGACGGCCTTGTATGATGAAGCAGGGCTTTACTTTGCGAAAGAACGTACACATTTGAAACGTGGAGATACGAGGTTTCCAAAAGACAACGACGTTATGTATTGTGATTAGAAGTGACCAAAAGCTTCACTACCAAGAACAATAGTGTGCTGCCTATAGCAACCACACTAACTAAGTTTTCATAATAATTGTAATAATTGAGTAAAGGTAATTGTAATAATTGAGAAAACTCTGAGATGTTGTGGAGAAGAAGTAAAAGTATAGAAAATAGTAAATACTGACAAAAGTAAAAAAAACTTGCAAACATTCTGTAGCAATGATTAACACCAGGATATAGTGCGTTTACCTTTTGTTACTTTTAACCGCAAAATATCCCTTGCCCTATACCAGGGGTCTTCAACGTTTTCAGGCCAAGGACCCCTTTGTTGAGAGAGAGATGAAGCGGGGACCCCCACAACCGTTTCATAGATTCCATAATGGTTTAATCGTTTGACAGCACAATCATCAGTGTATTTTGGATTCATGTCAATTTATGTTTTCAGATATTTAACCACTTAACCCTTAAGTGCTGTTCGGGTCATTTTGACCCGTTTTACATTTTCATTTGGAAAAAAAAGGTAGAAGTTTATTTTTTTTCCACCTGAAACTCACTGGCCTTAAAGATTCTTCTGAGATGAACATGTAAAAAAAATATTTTTGCACTACACCCATGCTACACCCCCCTCATATTTTTTGAACCTTTAGTGCTGTTTGGGTCATTTAGACCCGGAAGCACAGATGCACAGAAATACACAGTATTATGCCAAAACATAGACACACAATCACCCCCACTTCTAACACCCCCTTCCGAAGCCCCATTCCAAACCCTCCCCCCCCCTCAGGGTGTTCACTGGGATAGGGGACCTAGGTATTGGAAAGGGGGGCGCTGGTCCCCAAAGAAGAAGAAGAAGATGATAAACCATGTCTGTCCCAAACTGTGTGCGCAGATCATTCCTGGTCACCACACAGGGCTTACGTCACTCTAGTCTAAACCATGTCATAATGGTGAGATCACCCAGTCTCACCATTCAATGTAGTCCGTTCACCGTCAGTTGCTTGTTTTCCAAGACGATCCGTGTTACGCTGGGGGAGACGTAGCTCTGGTCCATAGCGTTAGTGGAGTTCTCCCTAACGCTATGTTCCTCTACCTCCGTATATAAACAGTCTTCAACCAGGAAGAGTGTCTCATTTTGTTTTCGCCCTATAAATGTATTTTAAGCGTGTGGTGGGGGGGCCCAGACTTCGTCCACTAAGTAGAATAAGCTTTCAACTGTCCACTGATGGAATCATGAAAATATATTTCATCAGTGTTGGGAAAGTTCACTTTAAAAACGAACTAGTTCAAGTTCAGAACTTCTAAAATGAACTAGTTAATTTCATAGTTCATAAATCTATATTTTGAACTAAGTTCATGGTTCCCCAAAATGAACTAACCTAGTTATTTTTCGTTCTTTTTTTAACCATATTTTTTTTATACTTAAAAATAAGAAAAAGAAAATAAGAAAAAAAAATATATAGGTCTATATATATAAATGTTTAGACGTTGCTGCATGCTATTATTTGTCAAAATTATTGACACAGCCCATATAGAACCACACACAGCAATAATTTCATCCAACTTAACATTGAGGTGCCCACAATATTGATGTGCCCACTGCCTAGTTCCCAGTCTTCCTGCACCCTTATTGTGAAGGGCTGAATGTAATAACCATGTTATTGTCTCATTGTGTGAAATATCATAATATTCAAAACAAATATTTGACTCCAATTGATTCCCCACACAGTATTGACTTGATATAGCAATAAAAATATATATATATTACACAGCAGATGGGAAAACTAAGACATTGTTCAAAAAACACAATTCCGATTTTGGTCATTTTGGAAATAGGGCAAAACATATATTTTTCTTCAATCTACTGTCTTGACACTCGAACCAAAATTGTTCTATAGACCATAATCTACAAATTGGAAGTGAAAAAGAAACTTTAACACACATTTGAAATGAAAACAAAAAATTACATGTACAAGGAACCCCACTAGAAGGCAGACGTTTCTAAACCTCGTGCACAGCATGTTTCCGCGTTGGTTAAAATAGCTGATCTACAAGCTCACGTTGTCTCGTGGATGCGACGCGTTGTGAGCTTGCAGATCAGCTATTTTCGCCGTGCAACACACATAGGACAAAGTATAGTCAGGCTTGCGAGACGTAACGAGGAGGAGATTCACAGTGCAGCAGCAGAGTGCAGACAGCACCGCATATCAACGTTCATGAGGAGCTGCGTGCACGGTGCGTGCTATTGGAGCATGTGAATGAAAAGAGAGACGAGAGGACAGACGACAGCGGAGGCGCGGACCGCCGCATGAACGGCCGACGAACGCCGACGAACATCGTTCACGGGCGTCAGAATGACCGCGTTCGACAATATCGTTCATCAAGCGAAAACAATTACGTTCAGTTCACTTTCGCCCAAAATATGAACGTGTTCATGAACGATCGTTCTTTGAACGTGTTCGGGTACAACACTGTATTTCATGAACAAAAACTCCCGCACTCTGCTCTTGCTCAGCTGCTCATCTTTATTTTAATTGACAGACGTTTCGGTCCCCCTGGACCTTCTTCAAGAGTGTCTTCCACTGATACCTTTGGTTTGGTGAGGGGCGAAACAGTTTTTGTTATTTTCGGACCAGACGGCAGGGTTTTCTGGTTTTGCCAAGGAATACGGAGGTATAACATAGTGTAATGCTATGGACCAGAGCTAGGGGAGACGCCCAGGGTAACACTTGTGGGATACGTCACAGGGGTCTCATTTCCTATTGGGCCCCCTCGAGGAGGGGGCAGTACTTTTTGGGAGGCTATACTATTGAAACTATATATATATGAGGTGGAACCATGAGGTAAAGTGGTGCTAAAATTGGAACGATACAGAGAAGATTAGCATGGTGCCATGCTAAAATTGGAACGATACAGAAAAAGATTAGCATGGTGCCATGGTATATTTTCTGTATCGTTCCAATTTTAGCCCAAAGACAGCGCCCTGTTGCCAACAGAGGTGATTTTGGTATTGCATCTGAAATGGCTTGGAATTAGAGACAGACAGAACATGAAATTCCAATATCTGAGTGGTTGTTTAGACTAAAACCTGTATAAAACCGTATTATGGACCAATATGTATATAAAATATATATTTTAAAAGCATGCTGTGGCCCCTTTAATAAAACACGCACGCGGGCGCACACACACACACACACACACACACACACACACACACACACACACACACACACACACACACACACACACACACACACACACACACACACACAGATAGACAGATGAAATAAGAGACCAATAGGTCACTGTCATTGTTGAAGTCATTGTTTGTTACCTGAGCAGAATACCTCCAATGTGGAGGAGGAAGTATCAGACTGCATTGTTACACAAGATTCTGATGATCCAACATCACAGAAAGGTATAATCGACCATACAGTTTGAACTGTGGAACCATAGCTCTTTTCTGATGAAACAGGAGAGCCACAGTCGAGCTGTCTGCACACAATAGATACTAATTTCTGGTTCCAGGAAGACCGATATCCATTTGCTGGTTTCCATTCTCCCCGGTGTTTAACCTCCAGCCTACCAGCACAGTGGCTGGTTCCTCCCACCAACCTGATATTGTGTTCTGTACAGAGCCAATAGAATAAACATAAGAAATAAAGAGTTAGGGTATATATATATATATATATATATACCGGTATATATATATATATATATATATATATATATATATATATATATCAGAGGTCGCGCTAGGATTTTTAACAGCCGGTCACCGTGACCGGCATGATTAAAATTTATCGGACATCTGATAAAAATACCGGACATAATAATTTTAATGCATGGATGACAAGCAGGTGCAAAAACATAGCCAATAACAACAGTTTAAGTCCTGCTGTATAGTTGAGACTGAACTAATTGAATGTAAAGGAGTAGTAGGCTGTACAAAAAACATACAGCTTCATCTTGCATAAGGGAATGCATTATATTGGACTACTCACGCAGGCTGTGTGTTTGCACACATACTGCATGGTTTCATAACAAGTTGTTTCTGTTCTGCATCATATTTCAGGCCAACACATAATAATGTACAGAATAATGAGAAATAGTCTGAAAGTGGGGTCTGCGCAATGTTTCATAGGTTGATAGATTAATCTGGCCAGAAAGGAATCAATTATAGACTACTCACAAGTATGGTCGAGTGGTCACGATCATCCTGCATCTCTGTTATGCAACTTTGGGAAGGTTGAAAAGGCTTTGGTGGTGATCTTGTACAGTTTCCATAACATCCCTCATAAAGAACTTCAATCGAGTGTATAAAGTTTGTTTTATATGGGTTGTAGTTGTCCTGCGTGCCTTCAATAATTCCCATGGGTTCACAGTGCGCATTGCAAAATGACGCTGAAATGGACTGCTGTCTTCTCTCTCCCCCAGCGCCCCCGTTCGCAAATTAATGTTTAGGCTAAACAGTTCTGATAATACAACTTATTTTTGACTGTCCATTCATGTACTATAACTTAAACTGCGCGCTCATATTCCAAAACCAAGGCAGCTCATAGAGAGCTTAGCGACAACATAACAAACCAACAACTAGGCCTACCCAGCAACAACTATCATTTCCTGTCATACCTTCACAATAAAGTGTCTCCCGTTTACCTCCCAATGCAGCTTATTTCACACAGGTTATTATTAACAGGAAAAAGTGTAACTTAACCCGTGTGTGTTTGTGCAACCAGACGTGCAGATGTGAGAGAGAGTGATGAGGGAGAGAGAGAGAGAGAGAGAGAGAGAGAGAGAGAGAGAGAGACATTGAGAAAGAGAGAGAGAGAGAGAGATTTGCGGTGAACTGCCGTGTCATTTTCAATCGTCCTTATGTCCGATGAGGTTTATATTTTCCGGTCTTTGTCATTATAAATCGGTCAAATCCGGCAATTTCCGGTCTAACGCAATCTCTGATATATATATATATATATATATATAAATATATAATATATATACTTTGATCAAAAGAAAACATTTTAGGCTACAATATTTAGTTGTTTGTACATGTTTGTTTACCTGTTGTGTGCATGTGGTGTTGAACCTGGCGAACTGAAAACGAAAAGAATAACATAATATAGTGTGATTTTCTGCTATGCGTTTCACATTCACAGGGTGGGTTTGAATAACTGTATGATGTATCAGAACACACTAGTGTTGTAGTACTCAATTCAACTAATTTGCATTGCCTCTGTCAGGATTCGCCCAGGATTTTACTCAGTCTTGACTCTGTCTCGGACCAAGGGACTTAGGACCCTTCCCTCACGAGTCCACTCAAGTCAAAAGTCACTACAATGCAATGAAATAATGATATTATTCCCATATTATGAGGTGTCCATTCACATTAACATTATAAGAGAGCTGTCTCGTGATTTTCATTGATGAATTACTACATGATGGGTGTAAATGGTTTAGGGAGCAAACCCATAGTTTGTAAAATCTTGAGCAAAATTAGCAGGCACTATAAACTTTTCAAGATGTAAAATGATGTCCTGAGAACGCCATGACATTATACATCTATCTATCTTCTTAATGTTGCTCTCAAAGTGCACTAACGTAATACATTTAACTTACAAATGCAAAGAAAAGGGATAACTCCTACTGACCAAAAGGTCTGACCACCCCCACCACCCCAACACAAGGCCAGATTAGATTAGATTCCTGGCCAGCCAGATAATTTGCGACATGCCACTAGTAGTAGCCTAGTAGTAGCAGCAGCAGCAGCAGTAGTGAATGCCTAAATCGTAGTAGTAGTAATAGTAGTGGTAGTAGTAGTAGTAGTAGTAGTGGTTAATTGGGGAGTAAAAATGGACAAGCTGCAATATGTGATCAGTTGAGGTGCAAAAGTGATGAACTATCATTGGGGCAACAAGCTTGGCAATGTGCTGTGGTAAGACTTTTGTCCCACGCTCATGATTTTTTATACAATTTCTTTTATTTTTTTTAGGTTATGGTTAGGTATATAATAATAATATAATAATAATAATAAACTATATTTGTATAACGCTTTTTAAGAACAGAGTCACAAAGTGCTTGACAGAAGAATCGGCAAAACAAAGAAGAATCAGCTAAGCAAAAGCATTACAACACATCACAGAGTCAAATTAATAGATGAAACAACAATAATAGCATACATTGCCCTCTATGTGTAGGAATACATAGGGTGGTATCAAGCACCGAAAATAGAAAATAGCCAACCTCAACCTCGGCTATTTTCGGTCAGCTTGGAGGTTTCGATATTTTCACCAAAAGGCCCTTTTAGAAATGTCAGGGCAAACTTTCTCTTTTCTTTTTTTTTTTTGGTCTCGATCTGAAAGGTTTGGGAACCACTGCTGTGCATAGCAGTAGCAGCCTTGAATGGTAAAAAAACTAAACAAAAGGGGTTATCATCCTAAATGGGATAAGATAAACCATGAGCAGAATGCAGTGTCTGTCCCAAACTGAGTGCGCAGATCATTCCTGGTCACCACACAGGGATTACATCACTCTAAAACATGTCATCATGGTAAGATCACCCGGTCATGGTATCAGGAGCTGGTGGATCAGATCTACTTACATGGATGTGGCTCCATGGAGTCCATGGTTAGAGAGAGAAGCAGCAGAGAGGCCACACTCAGCCACAGAACCGTCTTCATCCTGCTGTCTGCTCCTGTGTCTGCTGAATACCTCCACAAATATACCTTCACTCTCCCACTGTACTTATACTGTACTCTGACACTGTGTACTGAGACACTCCCTCCATAGTATAGCATGGCCAAACGCACACACGCACGTACAGGCACACGCACACACATTCAGTGTTGCCCAGAACCTGTTGACTTTTGATAAGAACTCAATATAAAAAAGTTATTTGAGTTCAGAGGACATTTTCTGTATCCCCTTTCTGTAACCAGGGCTGCCAACCCTCCCGAATTAGTCAGGTCCACTATGTATTTTGTTGGATTGTTTTGGGGATTAGTAAAACTATACATTTTTGGAATCTTCAGAGCATGGGGAATCCAAAAATCTTTGTTTGCATTTGCACAGACACATGCAAAGCCGCCATTTTGGACGTTCAAAATGGCCGGCATAAAATACATAATTTGTGCTATCTTGGCTTCTAGACAACCTAGAAACCTAATTAAACATGCAAATCCTATGTTTTTTGGGTCAAGGAATCGACTGAGTAAATGATGGATGTAAAATGTTCCCGACCCCCAGCCCCTCTCTGGGGGTTATCTATTTTGGGACCTCCCAGAACAGTACGCCAGCTAGTTAATGTCTGATTTTCATAATATTAGAGTTGTGTAGGTTTTAAAACATCCTGAGTTCATTCATTAGACTTTTCAAGCAGCCAGAATAACCATTCTGACTTTTGGCTGGGGTCTTTTCTCACCTGGGACCCCCTAGACAGACCCCTGAGCCTATCTCAGTAATCGCTCTGCTCCTGCTCCAGAAGAATGTTAAATTAGATCATAATTGAAGCATAAAAGTTGGGCTCTGAAAATAAAAATGAGTAGGCAAAATACCAGGGGTCTTCCTCAGGGGTCCGGGACCCCTGGGGGGTCCTCAGAGTTACTTCAGGGGGCCCACCAAATCTTGATGGGAAAGAATTTTCTTTTTTACATTTGAAACTTTGTTTTTATGTATCCTGGGTTTATGTATTGTACTTCGATGATTTATTAGTATTCTCAGTATTATTTACACAATTTTTGTGTTATGGTTGACAGGTGTTACTTCAGGGATTAAGGTATTGCAACTTCTCACTTTGGGTGTGCAGACTAACGTGTCCATTTATTGCACTGTACTCACACTGACAACACACACACACACACACACACACACACACACACACACACACACACACACACACACACACACACACACACACACACACACACCTCTTTGTTAATCGTCACCCCAAAACCCTATCCTCTTAAAGAGCTCATGGTCAATTATGCCCAAAGAGATTCACTACAATACTGTACATGTCCTCCCTAATTGTGTTGACAGTCTCCACCATAGCATTTGCAGGGAGGAGTGCAACCTGCTTTGCAGCCAAATTTGATGGGCTCAAGTACTGCCTTTGGAGCAGGGAGGGCAAGACACCTGACTGGAACATTCCCTCCACTCTCTAAATGCCATCTATTTTCTTTGATTGATCGAAGCTTGGGGCAATTTGTCAGGTAGGACAAAGTAGGCATCATAATACGACACCTTCATCAAGGGACATGATTTTGTGGAAGTGCACACACATGAATAGGCTGATACCCTGATTCCTCATCAAGTCCTTGCCTCTGCGGCTTATGGTACTTTGCAAGACATGTGTTTGGTCACCCGACAACGATGTCCTCCACCGATGAAAATAGATATATTCAAGCAAGTTCAAGTTATTGGATGTCACAAATGTCAAGGGTTCCTTGGCCTATAGAATTTGTCTGGTGCTGGCTGGGGAAGAGCATGTGTTGGAATCTCCAAAAAGACATGGGTCAATGCCTACTTGAAGCCTGATGATGATGACAAATTCATTAACCACTTCAAGGATCTTGGCAAGGGTTCCATTCCTCCTGAGCTTATTATTGGTGAGCTTCCATCAACATTGCAGTCATTGGAGCATTTTGGATGCTATGTTTACAGTTCAAAAGGTCCAACAACCCTGCGATTACTCAGATGGGAACTATTTCTGTCAAATAACTTTGAGGGTGAGATTCTACCTCCAACTCGTGCTGCACTGCTACCACATATCCTCCGTGCCAACTACGTCACAATGCGGGATAAATCATACCTGACAAATTGCCCTGAGCTTCCACCGATCGAAGAAAATAGATGGAATTCAGAGAGTGGAGGATATGTTCCAGTCAGGTGTCTTGCCCTCCCTGCTCCAAAGGCAGTACTTGAGCTCATCAAATATGGTTGCAAAGCAGGTTGCAAGGGACGGTGCAGCTGCTCAAATAACCTGCCTTTCACTCCATGGTGGAGACTGTGTCAACACTATTAGGTTGGACATTGAAGATAACAATGATGAAGACAATAGATCCTGCATGTCTGAAATGACTGCATTGTAGTTAATCTTTTTGGGCATAATTGACCATGGGCTCTTTAAGAGGATAGGTTGAGGGTTCTGGGGTGACAATAACGAAGAGGTGTGTGTGTGTGTGTGTGTGTGTGTGTGTGTGTGTGTGTGTGTGTGTGTGTGTGTGTGTGTGTGTGTGTGTGTGTGCGCGCGTCTCTCCCCTCTGTCTCTGTCGCGCTTATCAGCAATATGCTTCATGACTGTGCTTCGCTGAAAGAACACATTCTAATCGGGTTAGGTGTATATGTATTATGTTGTCATTGTGAGTGCAGTGCAATACATGGACACGTTGTTCTGCACTCTCAAAGTGAGAAGTTGCAATACCTTCATTATGTCAAATTCTGGGTCTGGCCCTTGCCCTTCCCCTGTTCTATCACACTTTGCTCGCGCCCTCCCCTCCTGTGAACCTGATTGTCAATCTGAAATCCTCCCGGCTTCACAGCGGTGAGCTTTTGCCGGATGACTACCTAGTTGTCCATAAAAGGGATTTGGTTCCCCTGGCATCACAGGGATCTCCATATATGGACATCACAGTGATGTCAGAGCGGTATGTCAGAGTGTGAGAGTCAATCAACAAAAAAGTGTTACCCGTCCAGACAGAGAGACAGATACGGTCAAGATGTGACGGTTCTGATAGTAAACTGCGACATATGGTTGCAAACTGCGACCTATGGTCGCAATAAACCCAGGATACTTAAAAACATTCAAAGTTTCAGTTTCAAATGTGGAAAAAAAAAGATCCCATTAAGATTTGGCAGGCCCCCTGTAGTAACTCTGAGGACCCAGCAGGGAGCAGTAGCAGAGCGATTACTGAGATAGGCTCAGAGGTCTCTCTAGGGGGTCCCAGGTGAGGAAAGACCCCAACCAAAAGTCAGAAAGGTTATTCTGGCTGCTTTAAAAGTCTAATAAATGAACTCGGGATGTTTTAAAACCTACAAAACAACTCTAATATTATGAAAATCGGACATTAACTGGCTGGCGTACTGTTCTGGGAGGTCCCAAAATAGATAACCCCCAGAATGAGGTGGGGGTCCAGAACATTTTACATCCATCATTCATTCATTCGATTCCTTGAGAGACAACCTTTGCAGGTGTCTGTGCAAATGCAAACAAAGATTTTTGGATTCCCCATGCTCTGAAGATTCCAAAAATGTATAGTTTTACAAATCCCCAAAAAATTCCAACGAATAAACCTTTATTAACATAGTGAACCTGACTAAATCCGTCAGGAGTCTCCTACCTCATCTCTTGTGGTGTTCTTGAATTGTAATTTCTCCTGGTTCATTTAGACACTTCAGCTCAGAATTAAAGGAGCTGTTCACCCCCAAAATGAAACATTTTCTATTGATTGTGCATGCCATGGAGAGTTATGTGTTTGTATTTGTCGCATTCCTAAGACAAAAATGTAATTATAGTAAATGTAATGCATGGCTGTGATGGGGACCCAAATGCCTGGCATTGGGTGGGGAAACCGTCAGGGTAAATTTACAATAATCATTTTAGGAATGCGACAAAAAACTAAAAAAATATTATTGAACTCAAGTCTCCATGGCGTGAGTACCGTAAATTCTCTAATAATGTCCTGTATTCAGTACAAAACTGACCTTCTTTTATTTCCGATTTTGTCATTGAAAAGGCAGTTAAAAGCCGGAGTTCCAATATTAGCCTCTAGGGGGCGATATTCACTATGATAGCGCTTCTGACTCCTGACCCGCTAGTGACCCCAAAGTACTTCTGCTTGCGCTGCATGCATGACAACAACACACTCGCAGAGAATAGACGTTTAGCTTGGAGATGTAGCCACAATGTTCAGAGTGGATTAGGGGTCCGCGGAGACCCTACGGACCCCCGGATTTTATACGTGACAAACAACCCTGTGAGTGATTGAGGCAATAGGACGTTATTATTTCTGTATTTGGAGATATTTCTGTATTATTTCCTCCTCCCATCTCCCTCTCCCTTCTGTATTGACGTTATGCTTTGCAATTGCACAGTTGTGACTTGTAGTCATTAGAAAGTGTTCTGAGGCCAGCATTAAGATATATCTGCTTAATTTGCACTGTTCATTTGTTTTCATGTAAGCCCAAGCTGCAATAATGTTATTGTGGGAAATACCAATACATCTTTTTGTTATTTCTTTTAAGTTAAAATGACCAGTTTCCACCTGTAACTTCACTGTTCATTTCATACAATACTTGGTTTGAATAAATGAACCAAGTACATTTATTGGGTTCAAACTGACACAAAACGTTGATTTATTCATTCTGATATTTTTGAAAAATAGGAATATACCGGTAGGCCTTCTCTCTTATACACGCCTGCTTTCAATAAAAGCCTGGTGCCCGCTACTGTTGAGACAAATAAAAGCCTGGCTTTCTATAAGAGAATTTACGGTAATAAATAGAAAAAAAAAACATTTTGGGGGTGAACTACTCCTTAAAAATATTTAAAAAAAATACAACTTTGAACAGGTGGATGGGCTATTTTCAAATAGGAAATGATTTAGTCTAGACCAAATATTTAATCTTTAAATACTTACTGAGTATTATCAGGTTATTATCATGAACACAGATTCAGTACTGTATATTTCCACAGGTCAGTAGAATTGTTAAATAATAAACGAGAACAATAATATTGTAAATTAAAGTTTTATTAAATGTTTCTACTGCTCAGTTTACAAGGTCATAAAGCTGGCTTACAATACAGTACGTTATGAATTAATCAATACAGTAAGTTATGACACAATCATTAACAGCCAAGGTGTTTAGTCACATGTATTTACAGTAACAGTAGAGCTGTGGCATCATTACACACAGTGATATGATTGGATTAAACCTCTAACAGTGTAACAATTTATTTCCCTCTTCACCAAATCTCCTTAATGTAAATAGCCCATCTAAAAGCTCACATGTTGCTTTGATCTTGTCAAGGCAGTCAGAGAACCCAAATGCAGACAAGAAGCAGACAATGGAAACGTAGTAATGCAAAACTTAAAGTGGCTTTAATCCAAAAATCCAAAACAGAGAATCAGGCTTACAAAAACGAATAAGCCAAGTGAGCCATTAATGAATTATTAAAGTCCAAACAAAACTAGGCTCAAGCTCAAAAGCAGAACACAATACCAAGGTCCTCTTGGGGAGGGGGGTCAGTCCTCAGGCCTGGTCCTCAAACAAAGGTTGGAGCTGCGTGGGGAGGCAGTCTGGCTGGCTGAAGGAAGAGACCAAACATTAGCGTCCAGAAAAGACAGGGATCCCAAAACAAGCAACAGGCAAAAAGGGTCGAAGTAACTGACCTAGTACGTAAAGCGCAAAGCATGCACTGGCTAGAAAAAGGTCTATCACAGAGCACTGGCGTGCCGCTTCTGCCAGGTATTTGTAGCCAGCCAGGTGATTGCCGGATTGAGGCCAGCCAGGTGATTGCCAGGACACACCTCCCCACAGATAGAATGCAGCTCCAACCTAAAGGACATAGAAACAGAACAGTCAGAACAGAGAGAAAATCATACTGCCATGACAGTACCCCCCCCTTAACGGGCGCCTCCAGGCGTCCCACCCGGTCGATCCGGGTGCAGGCGACGGAACTCCCGGATGAGAGCAGGATCGCAGATGTTGCGCCGAGCGACCCAGCAGCGCTCCTCAGGGCCGTAACCCTCCCAGTCCACCAAGTACTGTAGACCCCTCCCACGGCGGCGAACATCGAGCAACCGGCGGACGGTATAAACAGGACCACCATCCAGCATCCTGGGAGGAGGAGGGGGAGGAACAGGGGGGGACAGAGCACTAGTGACCACCGGCTTGACACGAGACACATGGAACACCGGATGGATCCGAAGGGTCCGTGGCAGCTCCAAACGAACAGCGGTCGGATTGATGATCTCAACAATAGGGAATGGTCCAATGAACCTAGGAGACAGTTTACGGGACTCCGTACGTAGGGGTAGATCGGCGGTTGACAGCCACACTCTCTGTCCAGGTCGGTAAACAGGGGCAGGAATCCGCCGTCTATTAGCATACTTCTCGTTCCGCCTGGTTGCCCGCAACAAGGCGGTGCGAGCAGTCTTCCAGGCCCGGCGACAGCGACGAAGGTGAGCCTGCACTGAAGGGACTGCAATGTCCTCCTCTTCAACTGGGAACAGTGGTGGTTGATAGCCCAGGGAACACTGAAAGGGGGACATGCCAGTAGCAGTGCTGGTAGCCGAGTTGTGCGCATACTCCGCCCACACAAGCTGAGATGACCAGGAAGATTGCTGAGAGGAGGCCAGGCAACGCAGTGTGGTCTCTAGTTCTTGGTTCCACCTCTCAACCTGGCCATTAGTCTGGGGATGAAAGCCTGAGGACAGGCTAACAGTAGCCCCTAGTGCAGTGCAAAAAGCTTTCCATACTTGAGAAGTAAACTGAGGACCACGATCAGAAACTACGTCAGTAGGAATGCCATGAATGCGGAAAACATGTTGGACCAAGAGGCTACCCGTCTCAGAGGCAGAAGGAAGCTTAGGGAGAGCAACGCAGTGAGCAGCCTTAGAGAAGCGATCAATGATGGTTAGAATGACTGAGTTACCTTCGGATGGTGGCAAACCAGTGACAAAATCCACAGCAATGTGGGACCAGGGTCGTTGTGGAATAGGCAGAGGGCGAAGGAGGCCAGCGCTGGGCCGGTTAGAGGTCTTGTTTTGGGCACACACCATGCACGCAGCCACATAGGCTCGGGCATCCGCTTCCATGGAGGGCCACCAGAAATGACGGTGGAGAACATCAAGAGTGCGGTTCCTACCAGGGTGACAGTTGACCCGGGAGGCATGAGCCCACTGGAGAACCCTGGAGCGCACAGAGTCAGGAATGAACAAGCGACCTGGGGGACCCGTGCCCGGATCTGGCTGGGTGCGTTGGGCCTCTAGAACAGCTGACTCGAAGTCCCAGGTGAGGGCAGCAACAACACAGGAAGAGGGCAGGATAGTCTCAGGAGGTGTAGTATTCTCCTCAGCAGCATATTGGCGTGACAGGGCATCAGCCTTGGTGTTCTTGGACCCAGGCCGATAGGTCAGGGTGAACTGAAAACGACCCAGAAAAAGTGCCCACCTGGCCTGGCGAGAATTGAGACGCTTTGCCGACTTGAGGTAGGCCAGGTTCTTATGGTCTGTCCACACCACGAATGGATGTTCAGCGCCTTCGAGCCAGTGCCTCCACTCCTCCAGTGCTAAGACCACCGCAAGTAGTTCACGGTTCCCCACATCGTAGTTCCTCTCAGCGGCGTCCATCTTGTGAGAGAGAAAGGCACAAGGGTGGACCTTTTGGTCCGTGGCAGACCTCTGAGAAAGAACAGCCCCGACTCCGACATCAGAGGCATCCACCTCCACAATGAACTGCCGGGCCGGGTCAGGCTGAACCAGGATGGGGCCCGTAGTGAACAGAGTCTTTAATTCCTGGAAAGCCGCAGCCGCCGCAGGGGTCCACCTGAACTTGATTGTGGTGGAGGTAAGTGCCGTTAGGGGGGCTGCGACACGGCTGTAATTTCTGATGAAGCGACGATAAAAATTTCCGAAGCCCAAAAAACGCTGCAACTGCTTCCGGGTAGAAGGCTCAGGCCACTCAGAGACAGCCCGCACCTTGGAAGGATCCATGCTCATACGTCCCTCGGAGATGATGAAGCCAAGATAGGAGGTGGTTGGCACATGAAACTCACACTTCTCGGTCTTCACGAAAAGCTGGTTTTCAAGGAGCCTCTGCAAGACCAGGCGGACATGCTGGATGTGTTCTTCCAAAGACTTAGAAAAAACAAGGATATCATCGAGATAGACAAAAACAAAAAGGTTGAGCATGTCCCTCAAAACATCGTTGACCATGGCCTGGAAAACTGCAGGGGCATTTGTGAGTCCGAAAGGCATTACACAGTACTCAAAGTGCCCTAGAGGTGTGTTGAAGGCCGTCTTCCATTCGTCTCCTTTTCGGATCCGCACCAGGTGGTAGGCGTTGCGTAGATCTAATTTAGAAAAGATGGTGGCACCTTCCAGGGGTTCGAATGCTGAACTAATGAGTGGTAGAGGATATTTGTTTTTGACTGTGATGTTATTTAGGCCTCTATAGTCGATGCAGGGTCTCAGACTGCCATCCTTCTTTCCAACAAAGAAAAAACCTGCTCCCACAGGGGACGAGGAAGGGCGAATAAGGCCAGCCATCAGGGACGTCTGAATATAGTTCTCCATAGCCTCACGTTCTGGACGAGAAAGGCTATACAGGCGACTTCCTGGCAGCGGCGCATCTGGCAACAGCTCAATGGCGCAGTCATAGGGCCGGTGGGGAGGGAGAGAGAGTGCCCGCTGCTTACTGAAAACCTCTCCTAAATCATGGTAGTCAGGGGGCACAGAGGTCAGGTCTGGTGGAGTCACTGAAGGAGGAGAAGTGAGGGAGTTAGGGCCCAGGGCAGATTTGAGACAACAAGAATGACAAAAAACACTCCAACTTCGAATAGTGCCTGACCTCCAGTCAACATGAGGATTGTGTAGCATAAACCAGGGAATTCCAAGTATCAGAGGTACATCAGGTGAGTGCAAAACAAAGAAGCTGATTAATTCCTGGTGGTTACCAGATAGATGGAGTCTTAGGGGCTCAGTCTTCTTGGTGACAAGGGCTAACAGTTCCCCACTCAAAGTATTGGTCTTAAGTGGCACCTCTAGGTCAACAAGGGGAATATTAAGTCTTTCACATACAGAGGAATCAATGAAATTCTCATCAGCACCAGAATCTAGTAATGCAGAAAATGAGTGGACTGTACCTTTAATGACCAACTGAGCTTGTAGAGGAGTTCTTGTAGTGGAGGTGTGACACGTAGTCTGGCCCATCAGTCCCCTCCTGACTGAGAGCCCCTGTCGTTTCCCGATAGCAGAGGACAGACATGGAGGAAGTGTCCAGACCTGCCACAGTAGAAACAACTGTTGCTCCGCTGACGACGACGTCGCTCCTCCGTTGTCAAAGGGGCACGGGCTCGACCGACTTGCATAGGCTCGGGCTCGCTCGTAGTCGGAGGTCCTCGGGTGTCTCCAGAGGAAGGAGAGGATACACGTGGTGGAGAGCGTCGGAGAGTACGGGACTGAAGGAAACGCCCACCTCTCTCCCTTTGTCGTTCACGGAGCCTATTATCGAGGCGAATGGCAATGGAAATGAGAGAATCAAGATCCTCAGCCTCCTCACGAGTTGCCAATTCATCCTTGATAGCCTCCGACAAGCCATGTTGAAACACTTCTTGTAGAGCGATGTCATCCCACATGCTTTCAGCGGCGAGAGAGCGGAACTCAACAGCGTACTGTGCAACGCTTCTGGAGCCTTGTCTTAAAGTCAACAGCCGTTTAGAGGCCTCCCTCCCCTTCAAAGGATGATCGAACACGGCCCTCATGGCCTGGGTGAAGGCCTCAAAAGAATGACAGACAGGGGACCTGCTCTCCCAAACAGGCCTTGCCCAAGCCAACGCATCTCCCTTTAAGCAGCCAAGAAGATAAGCAATACGTGACCGCTCAGTAGAATAAGCTTGAGGCTGAAGATCAAAAACGATTGAGCACTGAAGGAGGAAATCACCACAGGTACCGAGGTCCCCGCCGTAGCGCTCTGGTGCTGGAACATGAGGCTCCCGGGAAGTAGCTGGTGGGCACATGGACACATCATCATCATCATCGGGGGGCAGGGGTCGGCCCTGGGCAGTATTGTTAAGCAGCTCTCTGCGTAAGCTGGTCATATTGGTAGAGAGGTCTCGCATGCCATCCATAATTTCTCTCAGAGCTTGATCATGAGAACCAAGCAAAGCAGCCTGACCAGACAAAGCCTGGTGAATATTGTCTGAGTCTGCTGGGTTCATAATGGCTCTGTGATACTGTCAAGGCAGTCAGAGAACCCAAATGCAGACAAGAAGCAGACAATGGAAACGTAGTAATGCAAAACTTAAAGTGGCTTTAATCCAAAAATCCAAAACAGAGAATCAGGCTTACAAAAACGAATAAGCCAAGTGAGCCATTAATGAATTATTAAAGTCCAAACAAAACTAGGCTCAAGCTCAAAAGCAGAACACAATACCAAGGTCCTCTTGGGGAGGGGGGTCAGTCCTCAGGCCTGGTCCTCAAACAAAGGTTGGAGCTGCGTGGGGAGGCAGTCTGGCTGGCTGAAGGAAGAGACCAAACATTAGCGTCCAGAAAAGACAGGGATCCCAAAACAAGCAACAGGCAAAAAGGGTCGAAGTAACTGACCTAGTATGTAAAGCGCAAAGCATGCACTGGCTAGAAAAAGGTCTATCACAGAGCACTGGCGTGCCGCTTCTGCCAGGTATTTGTAGCCAGCCAGGTGATTGCCGGATTGAGGCCAGCCAGGTGATTGCCAGGACACACCTCCCCACAGATAGAATGCAGCTCCAACCTAAAGGACATAGAAACAGAACAGTCAGAACAGAGAGAAAATCATACTGCCATGACAGATCTTGTAGATTGGCTATTTTCAAAGCATTACAGTACCGTTATATACTTTGGAAACTTGTGAAATAAAATGGGACATTCTGCAAAATAAGTACTTTTACTTCACTCAGTACTTCAGTATATTCTATTAGGAATGCTTTTGTACTTTTACTCAAGGAAAGTCTGAATCCCAGACTTATTATTATTTATTCTTTTTACATAATATTTGTACAAAATGTCAGTACTTCTTCCACCACTGGCAGCAGAACATTGAGCTGCAGATTCATCAATGACATGAAAACAAACATCATTTCTAACAGATTGCGGGCATTTTATGTGAACAAGGAGCATTAAACCATGATCCAGGGTCAGTATAGTGATTGTGGTATGCACAAAATAAAATAGCTAAAATGGCTAAAACCATAGAAATCAGTACAAAAAATAAATAATAATAATTAACACTCATCTTTCTTTTTTCTAATTACAATCTAAAATATGAACCCATGTTGTAAAAAAGTTGCCCTTAAAACCATTTGAAAATGGCCGATCTACGCAAGGCCGGAACCTCCACAAGTGGCAGGAAGTGACCTCACAAGACTACTACGTATGCAACCCCACCATGACACCTCCACAACTCTACAAGCGGCAGGAAGTGACCTCACGGTTTAGGCATAGTTTTACTGAGGTTAGGGTTAGGGTTTGGGTAAGGTGTAGCACAGGCGCAAATCGCGGGGGGGACAGGGGTTACGTGTCCCCCCCCCAGGTCAAATTGGTACCCCCCCAAAAAAAAAAAATCTAAATTTTTTTTTTTCTAAAAAAAAAAATGTTTTTTTTCAAAAAAAAAAATCTTTTTTTTGAGAAAATAATTATTGATGACATTTTAAAGTATTTAAGAGTGCTGCTGGAATAACTCAATAGATAGTCCCCCCAGGAATCCGCGGAGAAAAAGTATTGATTCCGCGGAGAACAATCCTGATAATGCGGAATTCTGCGGAGAACATTTCTTGATTCCGTGGACATTAAAAAACAACCTAAAACCAGTAAGACTCCCTAATCGGGAGATAAGCGACCGTAGGTCTCGCTAGAAGAGGGCCATGTGAGAAATGAGGGGTGGGGTCTCCGCGTTGCCTTGGCGGACGAATAGGTACCGGCCCAGGCTCTCCCGGACGCTCCTAGGCCGAGTTAGGGCATTTTATGTGAGCTGCAGTGGAGGGGGTCCTCCACTGGGGGCGCCACCACTTTTGCATCCGTTCTGGAGCACCAGGAGTGGGTGGTCCCCGGGAATTCCCTGTGAGCAGCCCTGTGGGGGTGGTCATTTGGTCATTTTTGCACATTTGGTATTTCTTTTACACCTGGGGGTCCCCCAGGGACCTGGGGGTCCCTGGAACTCCGGGGGTCCTTGGAGGTTGTAGTTTGGCAGGCAAGGAGTTTGTGTGGAAATTTTGGCATGGATCGGGGCAACGGTTGTGGAGATATGAGCAGGGCAAAAGTGTGACTCACTCACTGACTGACAGACAGCCCGTGGAGCTTTTGATAGTAAATGCGACCTACGGTCGCAATGACCAGTTATCAAGCTAAAAATTATATAGTTCTAACAATCAAGTAAAACCCTTCATGAAATAGCTACAATTAATTGTAATTAGTGGTTAGAATAATCAAATAATAATTTTTGAGAATAAAAATCTAATATTAAATCTATTATTTTTTAATTGCTATGGTTTTTAATAATTACTTTCTGTTGCAAAGACTATATTGTCATCCAAACCATGCCAATTCAGCAGCGAAGTGTGATGTCACTTCCGTGAAATGGTGTGAAATGTCGCCCTCTACGGGGTTCATGCTGGTATTGTTTTGTATTCAAATCGCCATTGAGGAATTTGCGATCACCGCATATAAGAACTGTGTTAAAAATATAAACACACCATGTGCGCGGACATGCTCTCAGCGACAGTCTGTCCCAGACACGAGTGTCTCTCTGTAGTTTCCAACATTTAGGACAGCGTTGATTACATTTTCTCTGACAACAGGCTATATCAGATATGAATGAATATCATAAACTATGCAGAACTCCCCCGCTGACAGAAACGCGCACACGGTGTGTTTATTTTTTTAACACAGTCCTTATATGCGGCAATCGCAAATTTCCCAATGGCGATTTGAATACAAAACAATACCAGCATGAACCCCCTAGAGGGCGTCATTACGCACAAATGACGACATGGCTTCGTTTCTCTATAGTAAACACATTTTAGAGGATATCCTACCTACTACCTAGAATAGGTGTAATATTTATTTATTCTCTTCTGCATTAGCAGGACCATAGAGAGGAACTATAGTTCAGGACACAGTTTCTGTCAGGAACGATTGTGGGACCGGACCATCCAGCAACAACAGCAGGAGGGAAGCTAAGCTCTGTATGAGGTGGCCACTGGTCAAATCATGTACAAATCGTTTTATAATAGTAGTAATAACAGTTGACTCTCAGTCTGAGAGTCTCAGAGTGAGTGATGACATCATAATGTGGCGACTTTGTTTTGGCTGTGGTGGATACACTCTCTTGCTGTGATGTGGAAGAAGCCAGAAGGACAGCATGATTTTTTCATTGGACTATGTTTTCATTGGACTACATTTATTGGAATTAAATGGATACCGACCTCACAACCTGTCCCAAGTTGCTACAGAACTAGAACTGTACATTTCGGGAGGACCAAGTTGACCAACAAGCAACAATGGTAACTATTTACTTTTTCATGTAAGCTTTGGTTGTGTTGGTTATTGCAGTAGTGATAACTTGAAAAGTAAATAAATAATACATCATAAAACCGTTAAGGCCCGTATCTGAAGGAAAATGAGGGGGTAAAACTGGCCGAAAACCGATCTCTGCACGCCAAAAAAACGAAATCGCGCGCAGGTCCCCCCCTATGCATTTCGTGGATCTACGCGGCTGAGGTGTAGGCATAGTTTTACTGAAGTTAGGGTTTGGGTTAGGTTTAGGCATAGTTTTACTGAGGTTAGGGGTTGGGTTAGGTTTAGGCATAGTTTTACTGAGGTTAGGGTTAGGGTTTGGGTTAGGTGTAGGCATAGTTTTACTGGGGTTAGGGTTTGGGTTAGGTTTAGGCATAGTTTTACTGAGGTTAGGGTTAGGGTCAGGTTTAGGTTCAGGAATAGTATTTATGTGCCGTTATGGACAGAATAGTGGGGGGGGAACTTCCGTTGAAGTGTGGAGGTCACGTGACATCCGGCCCACTGGGGAGGTGTGAGGTCCGATCTACAAGCTCACAATGTCAATTTGTGAGCTTGTACATGGGCTATTTCTTCAGTTTAAAACTTCTTGGAGACATAATCTTTAAGTCAGGGTCGGACGGGACCGTTAGTCCGGCCCCCAGGCCCCTTGGGTTTCTGCCTATGTGGCCCCCTGAACAATTTAGTTGAATAACCCTGATGTACTCTTAAAGATTTCATATTCAAACATGTTTGGGGTCATTTTAATGTCTCACACTTCTGTGTCTCACCCCAGACAGTTTTAAAGGACAACCCCGCTTTAAATAACATCCATGCTCATGTTCCTAAATATTGATCCCAAAAGATTGTCCATGGGGTCAATTAGGTCTTATATTGATCCCAAAAGATTGTCCATGGGGTCAATTAGGTCTTATATTGATCCCAAAAGATTGTCCATGGGGTCTATCAGGCAGAAATGCCCCCGATGTCCAGGTTCCCCAGCAGAACCCAGCAGCCCTCATAGCTTAAAGGGGAGCCCATAAGCCTATCTCTTTTATGCTATTTGTTGTGGTCATATCTGATTTAATTTTTCATGAATGTGTTACTAGTTGTCATTACAAACACATCCATGCCTTACTTGTCCAACATGAGCCGCCACAGTCTTGTAAATCATGTTTTGGGGTGAGCATTCGTCGCAACTGCCAATCAAAGTGACTCTATTGGCCAATCACAGCATGTCTTTTCCGGGACTTGGCAAAACACAGAACAGCCTAACATCTGTTTAGCAGACTACGGCGGCTCTTGTGGGACAACCAAGGCATGGATGTGTTTGTAATGACAACTAGTAACACGCTCATGAAAAAAAAAGACAGCAACAAATAGGCCTTGTGTAAAAGCGATAGGCTTATGGGCTCAACCCAAGCTATGAAGGCTGCATAATGGGTTCTGCTGGGGAAACTGGACAAACAGGGGTATTTCTGCCTAATAGACCCCATGGAGTCATTTGGGATCAATAATAACTAGGAAATGAGCCTAGATGTTATTTAGGGCAGAGTTGTCCTTTAAGTTACTTGGTTCAGTATTTCCCCAATTCCAATTCTGGTAACTACAAACTCCATTTTAATCATATTAGAAAAATATAAATAAAACAGCGCGTATAATTGAATCAATATAAAATATATAATATCTAAATAATGAATCAAGCAACTTAAAAAAGGTTCACTTGAAAGAAAACACTCATGTTTGAAATAAAAGGACAACTTTGTTTTGTTTTTGTTTTTTTTGTTTTTTACAACACGGGTTCATATTTTAGATTGTTGCGACAGTCAGGTCACAGTTAATATCAAAACCTCCACTGTCTGTCACGTCACGCCACGTCACGTCACGTCACGCCACGCCACGCCACGTCACGTCACGTCACGTCACGTCACGTCACGTCACGTCATGTCACGTTACGTTACGCCACGTCATGTCACGTCACACTTTTCCCCTACTCGTATCTCCGCCACCCTTGCCCCTATCCATGCCAAACTTTGCACACACACACTCCTTGGCTGCCAAACCACAACCTCCACCCCTCATTTCTCACATGCCCCTCTTCTAGCTCCACCATGAGGCAGATTTTTGCAAAACACATTTTTGGACACTGCTCCTACACATTTTGCCCTAAAATCATGCAAAGCGGTCAACATGGATCTGTCCCATTTAGCACCACCATCAGGCCGACAGGCCTATTTGTGTATACACATGTGTATACATCAGGCGTGTCGTTGCCAGGATTTTATCTGAAGCAAACACGGAAGTCAAAGTTCCTATGATTGGCCGCTAGTTGCGCTGTTTTCCCCCCGCGAGGTACCAAAAAGAATTATCCACCATTGGATCCCATTCATTTTCCCCTTTCGTGTTCTAACCTTAATTAACATTTTTATGAATACTTTATGGTTCCTATCGCTAGTTAAAATTGCCTTTCAATCACCATCATATGCGTTTTGTCGAAATTTGGTCCAATTTGTTTTAAAATAAATGATAAACTGATATGCGGCCAGCCTGCATGCACAACACAACTAGTTACCCAGAGCAGAGCAGATATACAATCTAACAACACGTCGTAATGCAACGCACTGTTAGCTAGATCGGTTTTCTTTGTACAACGGCGTGTAAACATTTTTACAAAATAGCTATTATACAAACCCAGGTTACAATGTACATTTAGCAGACGCTTAATCCAGAGCTATTAAAATGAGTGAGGACATAAATAAACACACATATATTCTCTATAATTATATAAATGTTAAAACATCATTTGTGTTAATACGCCTATAATGTATTTACTCTTATAGGCATATCAGCCACAAATACACGACTTGGTATTTATTTATTATGAAGGCTACCTACTGTCCGATTGTGTAACAACTTATGAGAGCCTATATATAATGCCACCAAAACAATGCGTCTTTATTTATTTTTTCTCGTCATGATTTGTGCAAGTATGGCATGCCATTAAGCAATAGGTCTACATAAACACATCGACACCAGCCTACAGATTATCAGTGGCCACTTACAGCCAAAATAGCCTATGTTCTTCTAAGCCTTTAACATTGGCATATGGCATTCTTGATAATTTGTCATATATGCCTACCACAGACTTACTTTACATTAGGCCTACTTCAGACCATTTATCAAATATTTCATGTAACATTTTGAAAACTGAAAACAGCACTTTTTATATGAAGTTGCATGTCCTGCTATCCTGTATAATTGCCATACCTCATATACCTGTTGTTGGAGCCAGGAGTGGGAGATCTGGGTCGGGAGCACTTTTGGAATTTGAAGTTGGTCATAGCAGGCTTCGGCGACGTGATGTTATGGCAATTATCTGGCTTTTTGTAGGTTTAGAACGGCTATTAAGTAATAAGTAACCACTCGTATATAAAGTGGTATAGCCTATAATAGAATATAAAACTAAAAAGAAACACTCAACATTTAGCCTCGCCAAATGGTATTAAAACATTTGAAAATAACACTGAGGCTACAGTATAATTGTCAATAAAACAGTCTGCACGTTAGCACTTACATTCACACATACAAATGTCACACAAATTAGCATAGGAACGCACACACATAGGCATAGGTTGATCTCACATTTTATTTCCAAAATATAAACCAGAATGAAATTGACTGAATCAAAGAGGAGGAATAGGCTGAATGATGTACTACTGTAAAGACCTCAATCAAACAAAATGACATGAATCAAGCGCATTTACGTTAACGATCGCTGATTGAAATAACCTCTTTAATATGTAGGAATAATTAACCCACGATACAGCATATGTCAGCTCATAATTAACAACGCGTTGTTATGTGTCACATTGTTGACAGCTTTTGTTAAAGAGGTGTGAAAACTATATGCAACTTCAGTCCTATAAACATCATAAATCCCTGTTAATAAATATGAATAAACACATGCATATTTCTCTGGACGAATGCCTCTTTGCTTGGTGAAAAGTCTAGTGGACAACTGGATCATTAAAAGACCCAGCGGTGCACGGACACAAAAGGAGAGTCCTCAACAAGGCTTCCAATGCGGGGTACAGAGTCCTAGACGGCCCGGTCAGGTTAGCAGCGGGTGCAGCGGCTACTCCAGAGTCCAAACGTTCGGTGCTCAAATCTCTGTGGCAAAATTAAAAAGTTATTCGGACATTTATGTCACTGCGGTCCGTCTGTGTCAGCCATACTGGATTTGTTTTTCGCTGGCTGGCTTGTGGGCGGTCCACGTTTTCTTCTTCGTCTGCTATATTTTCGGCAGAGCTCAACACATTCTCCCATGTATCTCTGCGGTTGCACGTGACCGTTGGCAGCCAATAGCTTTCCTTATGATTCCTGGGGTACCATTCAAACAATGATGGCGACACCCATACAAGGGACAAAAAAAAACTCATTTTCGCTGCATAGAAAGCAACGGCGTCGCGCCGTCCATATTTTTCTACAGTCTATCTATGGTATACATGTGACCTGACTGTCGTTTATTTCCAGATTACGGAGTCTTACTGGTAATTAGAGAAAAAAAGATTAGTGTTAAAATGTTTCCATTTACTTCTTTCTAATGTTTTAGCGATTTTAATTACTTTGATTTCAGTGCATGGGGGCATGTGTGCAAGTGCCTAAATGTGTCTTTTTAGACACAATAAGCCAGCAATTTTCTTTATTACTATTTACAGTCAAACTACTACTAGCCCCCATAAATCACATATGCCCATGAAAGATTGTGGTGCATCTTGGGAATGGGCCTATCTAAAAATACATATTTAGCTGCTTGCATGCATGCCCCCAACCACTGAAATCAAAGTCATTAAAATCGCTAAAACGATAGAAAAAAATAAATTAACATGTTTTTAACACTCATCCTGTCTTTTCTCTATTTACAAGTTGTCCTTTAAGATAACCATCCCTACCTGCATCTTGTCCTTCCACTCCCAGGCTGCTCTTCATCTGTCCTTCCAGGCTCCTCAGACTCTCCTCCTTGGTGTTCTTCATCTGTCCTTCCAGGAGCCTCATCATCTCCTCCTTGGTGTTCTTCAGCTGTCCTTCCAGGAGCCTCATCATCCTCTCCTTGGTGTTCTTCAGCTGTCCTTCCAGGCTGCTCAGCCTCTCCTCCATGCTGCTCTTCAGCTCTAGGAGCAGATCTTTGACCTCCCAGCAGGGGTCATCGGCCCCAACCGCACACAACAGGAACAACAGCAGAGCAGCCTTCATGGTGAAGCCCCGGTTCTGAAGACACCCAGCAGTGTCGGAAGTAAACAACCCATTCATTTTCACCATAGCGTTTTTCATTATCAGCCACAAAGTCGTAGCAATTCAATGTACACTTACCACTAGGCTGGTGGTTGTAAAATGGTTCTATATGCTCCTGTAGAACCCCCGAGTATGTATGCAATCACTCTAGTTTTAGTAAAAACACGTTTTAATCAAGATCGCACGGAGAAGAACTGCATTTCCCATACTGCTAAACATGTACATCCGGTGAAATCGACGTCTGTGATTGGTCTAGCTTCTTCTTCTTTCATGTATCTTGCGGTTACCGCGGAAGTAGCTACTGCCCCCTGTCTTCCCGGCGGATTATTGCACGTCAGCAGAACTCCGTGAGCGATCGTCTTTCTTTTACAAATATGATGCACTATGTTAAGGATGACGATAAGAGCGTCCACAGAGATGACAATCACTACATTCCAGGCCATATGCTGGCCTGGATAACTAAACTGAGCGTGATTTAAGGGCTTTATTTCAGGAAACAACAACAACATTCGCAATGCATTCTGGGAGTGTAGTTTCCGCAATTTAAAAAATAATGATGTACACAGTCTTGTACCCTGCCCTTTTTTTCAGCTTTCTAATTAATCTTTGCATTCCAAAAAATGTGAATATTGACATGATCCCTCTCCAGCCGAGGTGGCTTTGGCCAAGGCTTAAAAACGTTTAAATAAATACTTTATGAAATGTCTATGGAAGAAATGAATGCGGGAAACGCTTCCGACACCAGAGTGAGGACGGGGTGGGGCTTCAACTGCGATGCTCTATTTATGTTCAGAGACTGACATTGATTGGTTCATGCAGGGGGGGGGGGCGTGACATACTGTATATTGTAGCCTATATCCTCTTTCTCACTGGGGAGTGAGGGCGGGGGTGGTAGCATGTTTGGAGTCAATTGATTGATTCCTTCACGGAATGCACGGTTTTGGGGGTGGAGGTGGAGTTAGTGTTCCTAGCAGTGGTTCTCAAAGTGGGGTCTAAGGACCCCCAGGGGTCCTTGAGGAGGTTCCATGGGTTTCCCTAGAAAAACGAAGGGAACAATTTAAACACGTTTAAACATATTTTATATTTGGTTCATTGGAAAACAGCTGATCTACAAGCTGAGCTTAACATTTTGAAAGATCTTGTGTATTGTGAGGAATTTGGAATAATAGTCCCCCCCCCCCCCCTCACATTTTTATCAACACCATTATTCTCAATTAAGGGGGTCGTCTGTTAATGTCTACATTTGATCAACTTCATTTGTTTATCAATACCATAATGGAGAAATACTCTGCTACAAATAAAAAAGTCTGGTATTCTAGTTGACGTATAAAGTACGAAAGCACTGGCATTAACATTGAAGCTACTCAAAGTACCAAAAGTAAAAGTATTCATTGCACAGAATGACACATTTCACAAGCTTTCAAAATGCTTAGAAAATAGCAGATCTACAAGCTCAGCGTTGCTATTTTCAAATATCCAGGAGTATATAAGTGAAGAAGTGATTAATGTGTGTTTGTTTGGTAGTAATAATCTAAATGTAAAAAGTAGCTACTGTGGTAACTGAATTAAAAAGTAGCTACTGTAGTAAGTGAAAAGTAGCTACTGTAGTAGCTGAAGTTAAAAGTAGCTACTTTAGTGACTGAAGTTAAAAGTAGCTACTCTATTAACTGAAGTTAAACATAGCTGCTGTAGTAATTGAAATTAAAAGTAGCTACTGTAGTAACTGAAGTTAAAAGAAGCTACTGAAGTAACTGATGTGAATGGCAGAGGAGTAAACAGTGAAGCACTGTGTTGGACAGTTCTGATAGTGTTTAAACATGTTGACATAATATTGATCATTCTAACTTAATAAATCTATACGTCTGTATTCTCAGCTGCTGACCTGCTGCTTTGTCTTGTGGCTCAAAGGTTCATCAACATCTCATATCCACACCAAAAAGAGACATTCTGTGTTTTCTCATCAAACTATTAATTTACCAAATGTCTGTCCGTCTGGTATCCACAGTTTTACCACCTGTCTGCATGCTGACATCACTGATACTAAACAGTGTCGCCACCATGGTAACAGCCGCATGCTGAAACAATGCCTACATCACAGAGACAGGTATTGCACAACTGGACATCAATAGTGACTGTTCTGCCCAACCGTTTTGGGTTCTCCAACATTACCTCTGAGACTCCTACATTCAATCCCTCATATGCTGTGCATATACCCTCCGGGCACAGGACTAGTAGTACAGGCATTCTAGGGATTGCAACACAAACGCTTTCAACTTTTTTTGTTTCATAAATATGTTAGTAATAACATATCAAAAGTCCTAAGAAATCCAAGTGGGAAAAATGCTGAAATAGGTGATGTCACAATTCCCCATTGACGGCCATGTTAAAAATTGATTTATGGAAGTTTTCTTAGCTGTTGTCCAAAGAAAAGGTTCAATACTTTCCAGAATTACCTAAAAACTGTGTTAGATGCAGTACATTGATTGTTCAAAGGGAAATTGTTAATATTATAGCCATTTTGTAAGAAAAAAGGGACAAACTTCACCCAAGAGAAAATCAGAAATATGGTTAGATATATACTGATATATACCAGATATATACTACACAGGTCACTTTGATGAGGCAGATGTGCCAACACCAGCAGTCAGCAGCTCAGAATCTGACAGGTCTTTAGTGTCTGCAATGTCAGGGTTGTCTCTAGTGAGTTCCACTGACTGAAAATGTTGTGCATAATTTTATTGCCAGACAAATGTTACATCTCAATAATGAATTCCCTGCTTTGTTGTAAAAGGTTATGTAGCTGAATTTTAGTATACTGTATTTACATGCCTAATAGGAGATGTGGAGCTAAATGCATTGTAAGATTGTAGGTCACAAATGTATTAATTTGCAATTCTTACAAGAGCCTGTGAATAAATCACAACTACATTGTAATTAGGGTTGGGTACCGAAGTCGGTACTTTTAATGGTATCGACCGAATCACGTCGGTACTACCGAGTATCGATTGAATTAAAAACGAACGGTACCAAGTTTCGGTACTCTTGAACGCACCCGTGGCCGGTCGCATCCGTAACAACATTGAATTGCTTTAGTAAACTTGCGTAGTTGCGTTACTGTGAAATGGCCCACAACTGAAAACATCCGACAATAGCCAACGATGTTATTATGATGATCCAACGTCTATGATCTCCGGCTGTGACACTGTGTGAGCATCGATCGTCACCTCTCCCCAGTCCCCAGTCCCCACGCTAACGCTGTGGACCAGAGCTACTCTCCCCATAGCCTCTCCCCCTCCGCTCGCTGCTCTGTCTTCAGGCAGCAAAGGACTGTCACCCTTTCCGTGAAAGCCTTTTTCTGTGTTGTATTAAAAAAAAGAATACAGTCCCGGGAGAGACGTGTAGTATGGTACATGTGTCTTTAGTTCCGACCGCCTAGAAAAAGTAATTGATCGGTTGAAACAAACTTTTTAAGCATGTTTGTGTTTGTTTCGCCAGCACAGCCACCCTGCCTCTGTAACTCCATGCTGCCGCTGCGCGTTCATGTATGCAGTAGACGCGAACGCGCATTCACGTTCAATGTAGTTGCATTCAACAGCGCAAATTGTTGATGTGAGGTTTAAGAATAAAGAGAAGCAAGGTCTTATTGTCACTAGCTACTCTAGTCTACAGGGACAAGAAGCAAGATGCAATGTTGTGATTGAGGTGATAATAATAATAAGAAAAACTAAGATAAGGTACTGTAGGCTAAGATGATGATGATGATGATGATAATAAATAACAATAATAATAAAAAATTAAAAACGTCAACAGTATAGCCATAGAATAGCTGTATAAAGAATGTGTTCTATTGCAGACAAACACTTGTATATAAAATAGCAGCCATAGTAGCAGTAATAGTAGTTCCATCAACTACAGTAAGCCTACTACTATACTTGACATGACAATGGCTGAACCACTGTAGAGGGCCTTAATAACCTATTGTGGTGTGTAAAATAGCCTATAGAAAAAAGTTAATAAGGGTAATAATAATAATAATAAAAATAAGAAATAAAAAAGTATCGAAAACGGTATCGAAAAAGGTATCGTATCGATTCCCAGGTATCGAAAAAGGTATCGTATCGATTCAGAGGTGAACGATACCCATCCCTAATTGTAATTGTTGGACCACAGATTCTCTTTTCAGTTGCTTAACTGATAGACAATATCAAGACTAGACGCTAGAAATGTTTTGCAAAATAAATGGATGATAAACATTGTTTCACGCTCAGCCGCCCAAATTATAATCTGATTATTGTTGTAGTTCTAGATCTCTTTTTTCAGTAATATATTTTGTGTTTTGGTCTTGTAGTTCTGCTTGTGTGTGTTTGCAGTCATTTGCAGGTGCCTATTTTCTGTCTTTTTTTATAGCATTGTCCCAGTGTTTCCTGTTGTCATTGTAGCTGTTGCCTCCCTTGTCTCAACCTACCCTAATTACTAACTTGGGTAACCTGTGTCCTGTTTGCCCCAGCCAATCCATGTGTTGATTGTCTTTGAGTTCCACCTGTGTCTAATTAGTTGCCTGTGTATATATATACCACATGTGTTTGCCAGAACCTTTTGCCAGTTTGCTGTACAGTCATGCCATGTGTCTTGTGAAGGCTGGAGCACAAAGAACTTGTTGCATTTTAGAGTTGAAGTCGGAACATGACAACTACTGGCTTTCAGAATATAGCCAATCTACATGCTCAACATGTTTTAGTTTTTTTTTTCCCCCCCTCAAACCAATTCCGAGGCCACACATTTCATAATTGTCTGGGGATATATATATATATATATATATATATATATATATATATATATATATATATATATATATTTTTTTTTTACATTAAAAATGCAGTGTCCCTAGGCGTATCTGTGACAGCTGCTGAAGGTTCGATTTTAGTATTTTGATTTCAGTGGGTGGGGGCATCTTTTTGGTCACAATAAGCTATCAATTTCTATATTAGCCTACTATTTACACCAGCCCCCATAAGTCATCTGCCCATGAAAGATTGTGGTGCATCTTGGGATTGGGCCTACTGTGTCTAAGAGATATTTAGCCTCTTGCATGCATGCCCCCGCAAGGGCCAATCCCGACGCGCACTACCCAGCTCAGATTTTAATAGCGGGGCAGATAAATGCATTTTTGCACTAAAATACTTCAGAAGTGGAAAGAAACCTAAAACTTTTCACAAGTACTCCTTAGGGGTTGTTCCTATGATAAAACACATTAGACACTGAAAAATCAAAATGGCTGCCATGTTTCCAAGATGGCTGCCTCTGAACAGTACGCCAGCCAGTTAATGTCCGATTTTCATAATATTAGAGTTGTTTTGTAGGTTTTAAAACATCCTGAGTTCATTTATTACACTTTTAAAGCAGCCAGAATAACTTTTCTGACTTTTGGTTGGGGTCTTTCCTCACCTGGGACCCCCCAAACAGACCCCTGAGCCTATCTCAGTAATCGCATTGCTCCTGCTCCAGAGCAATGTTAAATTAGATCATAACTGAAGCATTAAAGTAGTTGTAACTGGGCTCTGAAAGCAAAAATTAGTAGTAGCAAATACCCAGGGGTCTTCCACAGGGGGTCCGGGAACCCGAGGGGGTCCTCAGAGTTACTACAGGGGGCCTGCCGAATCTTGATGGGGAAGTTCTTTTCTTTTTTTTAACTGTTTTAATTAGTATTCTCAGTATTATTTATTACATTTTTGTGTTAGACAGACAGGTTCACAGGTGTTACTGCAGGGATTGCAAGAATTAAGGTATTGCAAAATCTCACTTTGGGCGCGCAGTCTAACATGTCCATTTATTACGCTGCACCAACATTGACAACACAACACACACATACCTCTTTGTTATCATCACCCCAAAAAAAACCGCACCCTATCCTCTTAAAGAGCTCACGGTCAATTGTACCCCAAAGAAATTCACTATACATGTCCTCCCTAATAGTGTTGACAGTTTCCACTATAGCATTTGCAGGGAGGAGAGTGCAAGGCAGGTTATTGTTTGAGCAGCTGCACCGTCCCTTGTAACCTGCTTTGCAGCCACATTTGATGAGCTCAAGTACTGCCTTTGCAGCAGGGAGGGCAAGAAACCTGACTGTTCATACCCTCCACTCTCTGAATTCCATCTATTTTTTTCAATTGATGGAAGCTCAGGGCAATTTGTCAGGTATGACAAAGTAGGCATCATAATAGGATACCTTCATCAAGGGACATGATTTTGAGGAAGTGCAAACACATGAAGAGGCTGATACCCCGATTCCTTATCAAGTCCTTGCCTCCGGTACAAAAAAAGGAAATTTATATATTCGAGTGAGTTCAAGTTATTGGATGTTACAAATGTCAAGGGTTCCTTTGCGTACATAGTTTTTCAGGTGCTGACTGGGGAGTAACATTTGTTGGAATCACCAAAAAGACATCAATGCCTACTTGATGATGATGATGATGACCAAGCCATTAACCGCTTCAAGGACCTTGGCAAGGTCATTGGCCATTCCTCCTGAGCTTATAAATGATGAGCTTCCATCAACATTGCAGTCGGAACATTTTGCATGCCATGTTTACAGTTCAAAAGGTCCAACAACCCTGGGATTACTCAGATGGGAACTATTTCTGTCAAAGAACTTGGAGGGTGAGATGCTACCGCCAACTCGTGCTGCACTGCTACCACATTACCTCCGCGCCAACTCTGTCACAATGCAGGATAAATCATACCTGACCATACCATACCCTGTGCTTCCACCAATCAAAGAAAATGGATGGAATTCAGAGAGTGGAGGGTATATTCCAGTCAGGTTTCTTGCTCTCCCTGCTCCAAAGGCAGTACTTGAGCTCATCAAATGTGTCTGCAAAGCAGGTTGTAAGGGACGGTGCAGCTGCTCAAATAACCTGCCTTTCACTCTATGCTATGGTGGAGACTGTGTCAACACTATTAGGTTGGACATTGAAGATGATGATGATGAAGACGAATATATTCTGCATGTCTGAAATTACTGTATTGTAGTGAATCTCTTTGGGCGTAATTGACCATGGGCTCTAATAAGGTGAGGGTTTTGGGGTGACAATAACAAAGAGGTGTGTGTGTGTGCGCGCGTGCGTGCGTGCGTACGTGCGTGCGTGCGTGCGTGCGGTCAGTGTGAGTGCAGTGCAATAAATGGAAATGTTGTTCTGCGCCCAAAGTGAAAAGTTGCAATACCTTCATTATTGCAATCCCTGCAGTAACAGCTGTCAACCATAACTGTTTAACAATTTTTTTTTATAAATAATACTGAGAATACTAATAAACCATCAAAGTACAATACATAAAACCAGGATACATAAAAACATTCGAAGTTTCAAAAAAAAAATTGAGATTTGGCAGGCCCCCTGTAGTAGCTCTGAGGATCCCCCCAGGGGTCCCGGACCCCCCGTGGAAGACCTCTGTTATTTGCTACTAGTCATTTTTTATTTCAGAGCATATTTCAGATCTAATTTAACATTGTTCTGGAGCAGGAGCAGAGCGATTACTGAAATAGGCTCAGGGGTCTGTCTGGGGGGTCCCAGGTGAGGAAAGACCCCAACCAAAAGTCAGAAAGGTTATTCTGGCTGCTTTAAAAGTGTAATAAATGAACACAGGATGTTTTAAAACCTACAAAACAACTTTAATATTATGAAAATTCGATATTAACTGGCTGGCGTCCTGTAAAACATATCCGAAAAGGCGGCCATCTTTAAAACTGGCGCCCATTTTGAAAATTAAGTGTCTAATGTGATTTTTCTAAAGAATGACCCAAGAGGTACACTCTGTAAAATTTTGGTGCTTCTTTCCAGAACTGAAGTATTGTTCTCCTTAACTGCCCCGCTATAAGCCATGGTGTTCATCTTTGGGCCAAGAAAGCACCTGTAGACAACAGAGGAGGGGCCCACACATTTGATTTTGATTAACGTATACATTTAATTTTAGTAAATTGTCAATGGCCACGCGGCCCAGTTCCCCCAAGGGCCCCTGAAAGCTAAGGGCCCCTGGCAACGGCCCCACCGGTTAATCCAGCCCTGTTTATAAGGATCCATAATCCTCAGGTAAAGGACTCCATGAATCTGCAGCATCACGTTATCTGTGTGAGACACAAATGAAACGCCTTTAATTTCCCCAAGTTCACAAAGTCAACCTTTGTCTAAACAAGGAGATGAGCATGTGCATTTGGAATCATTAACTTGACCATACAGGAGGGGAGGAGAAAAATAAAATGCTTCAAGTAGCATGTGAGGGGTCAAACTGAATCAACAAGCATTTGTGTTGCACAAACAAAACAAAGTATAATGGCAACTGTACGTTGCCATTAATAAAAAGTATTAAACCTTGGTTTACTTTTCAACTGTGTCTTGTGTGAAACCTGGCATTTCTGCGAGCCTCTTCCAGTCCTAAGCATAACTGCCTGTATGATGGATACCCCCACTGCATGGTGGCCGTGAGCTTATTTTACTTCATCCATTTAAAATGATTTGGCCCCAATAAACACATGTATTACAGGAAAATGGTCCATTTTCCTGTAATACATGTGTTTATTGGGGCCAAATCGATAACATCCATAGTCCACTCTATTTAAACCATCATGATTCTGAACATCTAGAATCCAGTGCAGCAACGTATAAACATTTAAGAGTGTTTCCAGAATGGTTTAAATTATACTAACTAGCATCCCACATTCACCTAGTTGTTGTTGACAGATTCCTTAGGCGGTCTTTTTTTTATTTGTTCATGGACCAGGCTGTTCAAATAAACATCCAAAGTACCAAGCATTATGTCGATAACAACTTTGGGGACAGACTCTGCACACTCATATTTTGAAGCCTGGTCCATAGCCTATAAACTGACCACAAGTTGGCTGAAAGTGAAAATTGCTGGCATGACAAACGGCAAAGCCAAACAACTAGCTAAATATTGCTGTGTTTCAGCTGTTATTGCAGCCAGTTTAAGAAAAGATAAGAAAACGTTATCTATCAAATGTAAATTAAAATGGAAATGTGTCTTGGGCACACAGGCAGTTTTCGGAGGAGAAGGTGCTATATGTACCCTTAGGTGCCCATGAACTGTGTATAACCACATTACATTCGATTCTCTGTAAATTAACGTTAATTTGTGGATTAAAATAAATAATTAAAGGTACACAGCCACACACAAGGTTCAAGGTTACTTTATTTTGTCTACCTTGGGAGAAAGTTGTCTTGGACACACGGACCAGCAGCATACATTAACATATGATACAATGTTAAAGACTTAAGTTCTCTAAAAAGTGTACAGAATTTGAGCCCTAGACGAAGTGGCTCCTTTGCGTAGGGTCAGGGTTAAAGCCCGCTCACAGCCATGGTGGAATTCGGAAATCTGTGAATCAATGAAACTCAGAGACAAAAAATACTCTGAGAAACGCAAATATAATCACAAACTCAAAAAAGGCCCCAATAAACACCTTGAAGCCAAATTAGAAATAGTCAGTTTAGAGGCTAATAAACTGAGAAATCGGACAACCTCCTTAATCCTTTCTGCCAAAAAACACTACTTGGATGAGAAAGTTGAGGAAAACATCCACAAACCACGAGACCTATGGAAGCTATTTAAAACCCAGCTAGGCTGTGGTGCTAAACTTAGATCCATAGCCAGCAACATATCCATCCAAACTCCCATAACCCTCCTCACTGACAGTCTCGATGTAGCCAAAAATCTCAACATCTATTTCACCTCCATGGCCAAAAATCTGGTCAATAAACTGCCCGCTCCATCTGGGCTGTTTGGTGTTAGGCACATCTTGAAATTCTACAGGAACCTTGGGGTATGCAAAGACAATTTTAAACTTACCACGGTGACAACTGATGAAGTGTTTAAAAAACTTCGCACCCTACCTCAATTCAAGGCCGCTGGCCATGATAAAATCGCCCCCAAATTTCTCATAGACTCAGCTGCCACCATTGCCCCAATCATTACCCATATTATTAATCTATCTATCAAGCAGGGTTATGTCCCCCAGGACTTCAAATTAGCTAAGGTAACCCCCCTGCACAAAAAAGGCAGTAAACTTGACCCTGGCAACTACAGGCCAATCTCAATCCTTAGTTCCATCTCTAAGGTAATGGAAAAAATTGTCTATGAACAGGTGGCTAAATATCTTGAAGAGAATAAACTGATCTACGAGTTCCAGTCTGGCTTCAGAGAGTCCCATTCCACAGATACATGCCTCATCTATTTGAATGATTACATCAAACGTGAAATTCACGATGGCAAATATTGCGGCATGGTCATGCTGGACCTCCAGAAGGCATTTGACACCGTCGATCATTCTATTCTGATCGAAAAACTCAAAGCTATTGGTCTTGATAGCACAGCAGTGAGATGGATGCACTCTTACTTGGTGGGGAGGGAACAGATGGTGGAAGTCAACGGAACCCTGTCCCCCCCCCCCCTCCCAGTAAACTGTGGAGTACCTCAAGGGAGTATACTAGGACCACTGTTGTTCTTAATATACGTAAACGACATGTCATCTGCTTGTGACTGCAATCTGTTTCTGTTCGCGGATGACTCGGCTCTCCTAGTCTCCGGCAGAGACTTATTGCAGATTGAAAAGGCCCTTAACTGTGAACTTAACAAGATCTGCACCTGGCTCAATGACAACAGACTCTCAATTCACCTAGGCAAAACTGAATGTATCCTCTTTGGATCTAGTCAGAAACTTAGCCTAGTTGAGAACTTCACAATTAAAGTAGGTGACACTGTGATAGAAAGAAAAAACTACATCTGCTACCTGGGTTGCATCCTGGAGGCTAACCTATCCAGTGAAAAAATGACCACCAAGGTAATCAATAAAGTCAACCAACGAATTCGCTTCTTGCAAAGGGTTGCCCCGCTGATCAATACTAAATCCCGAAAGACACTAGGAGGAGCTCTTATTGGGCCCCTCATTGATTACGGAGTCCTTGTCTGGTATCGCGACGCCCCAGCCGCCTTAAAGTTAAAGCTTCAAACAGCCCAAAACAAACTAATTAGGGTTGTGCTTGGTCTCCCTCCTCTGACCCACCTTACCGATCATCACCACGAAAGCGTGGGATGGCTCAAAGTAGCTGACAGAGTACAGCATCTTGCAATGGGCCTGGTGTACAAGATACACTACACCTCCAAGATTCCCATGTACCTGACAAACTACTTCTTAAAGGTCAAGGATGTTCACGACCACAACACCAGAGGCAGCTCCACGAATCATCATCAACGTAGATTTAACACTAAACAAGGCTCTAACTCGTTCTCCTGCTACACCATCAACATGTGGAATGCCCTTCCTCAAGCCCTAAAGGAGAGCAAATCCCTAGCCTCCTTCAAAATTGGTATGAAAAGTCACCTTCAGACAGCTGCTACCCGTGACTTGTAAATAGACTAAGCCCCCATGCCCCCCCCCTTTTTATTATTCTTTTTTCTGCCTTTGTATTTGATGTTATGCTTTTGAAACTGATATTATCCTAGATAAAGTACTATGTTCTATCCGTCTGTCTTTCAATGTTATATGAGATACTTAAAGTGTGGTTCCTGTGGAAATAAGCCTCGGCTTTCTAGGATCTCCTTTTAGTTGACCTTGTACCAGTGATTTGTACTGTCATGAAACTGTACTTTTTTCTATTGCAAACTTCTAATAAATTCTTCAATCAATCAATCAAAAGCCTGGGGCCAATTTTTGGGATCAGATTTTTGATGTCTCTTCATCCAACAGAAGAAAGGCCTCCTTGTCAATGTCTTGCTCTTTAAAATTGTCAGTGAGTTCTGGCAGCTGCCAGACAATAGGTTTGTCTGTAACAAAGCGGTCCATTGCGGTCCAAACCATTAATTTTATTCATTTTCTTCTGTGTGGGTTTTGTTGCGTGGGTTTGTTAATTTTATGCCCAGCTGCCTTGCTCTTAACATCAGAGTTTCCCTCTTCTTGGCTCCAACACCGTGTGCTATTTCAGCACAGTAGTAGGTCTTGTTGCACATCAGGACCTCAAGTTCTTGGATGTTATGGACCAGCATTTTCTTTTGGCCCATTACAAACCAACAGTAAGGTGCACGTGCCACGTACATGTAAATTAAATAAATTAATAATAATAATAATAATAATCATAGTCGTGTACACTGTAGGGAGCTACAATGGAAAAAACTATGGCTCGTGGACCAACCGGTGACTTTGTACACGACTTCGTACATTTCCCATAGATTCTATGGGACCACTTGCTCCTGCCCTTCGTGTACACGGTCTGTGCCGTCTATAGTTTCTTAATGGGGGGCAGCAGAGAGCCATATGTACACAGGCCCTAGGTGGTGTCCACGACCAGTAGTTTTACATGAACCCTCAGAGGGACACTGTGGGCTTATCAAGTGGTCCGTGGTGGTTCTCAAAGTGAGGTCGGGGGACCCTCAGAGGGACACTGTGGGCTTATCCATACGTTGGCTACAGGGGGGAAATAATTAAATGTACTTTTCATCGTGCCTGTTGCTAAGGTATGGCAACATGATTGGTGTCTTGCAAGACACCAGTCATGTTGCCATACCTTAGCCTTTCCTGAACTGACGCCGCTGTGAACATGTGTACACAGCCAGCATATTACTCAATGCCAAACTTTGCACACACACTCCTTGCCTGCCAATCCACAACCTCCACCCCTCCAGGGACCCCCAGGGCTTATCTCCCGATTAGGACACTTTCCAGCATAGTGACATGCAGAACAAACTGTCCATATAGTATGGTTTACATAAAAGTCAGTTGTCTTTCACACACACACACACACACACACACACACACACACACACACACACACACACACACACACACACATATATATATATATATATACATATATATATATATATATATATATATACATATATATATATATATATATATATACATATATATATATATATATATATATATATATATATATATATATATATATATATATATATATTTCATTTATTTATTTCATAAATATTTTTCATCACAATTGGGTTTGTGGGGAGCCATCCCTGCTTCAAGCTGTCACAGCACGGCACCAACACTTCAAACTAGTTAAAAAACCCAATACAGCAGATCTACAAGCACCTCACAGATCTACAAGCACCTCGCACATGCCAGGGACAGAGTAGGTTGGCCTGCATAAGCCTTGCTGTCAACACACTATACTACACCACTCAGGCCACCAAGCCAGGTGTGGTCAATTAGTGCCTTCTTTTGATCAGTGGCTTCTGCTTGATGAGTGGCACCAGTCTGTCTTTGTTCCCTGGTCAGTCAAGTTCACTGGGAGAGAATGTTTCAGATCAGTGCAAGTGTATTTGTTTTCCATTTGGACTTACTGTGTTTTGTTGGTACAGTATGCGTGCGACTAACTAATATTTCTGATAATTCCAATTTGTTTGTTGTTTAATTAGCCGGATTGTGAATGCCCTGCATTTTTCTTTCATCTTTAGAACCACACGTGTGTAACAAAACAGAGTGGTGATCATTTGGTGTGGGTGAAGAGAAGAAAAACATTTCATTAAAGGAGTAGTTCACCCCCAAAGTGACTTTTTTTCTATTGAACTCAAGTCTCCATGGCGTGAGTAATACATTGAAAAAATAAGTCATTTTGGGGGTGAACTACTCCTTGAATGTCAGTTTTGTGGTGTTTTGACTGGACACCCTGAGGATATTGCCAGATAGATAGACAGACAGACAGACAGACAGACAGACAGACAGACAGACAGAGAATTGTAGGCCTTGCATTTATTTGACTTGGTTCCAACAGATGGCGAAAATAGCTAATCTTCAAGCTCACAATGCCTCACTGTTTGGACAAAGAGTTGAGGCGTTACATTTTGTAAAACACGGCCTTGTGAAAATAGCAGATCTACATGCTCACAACACCTCACAACGCAGGGCGGCGTGAGCATGTAGATCTGATATTTTCACAATTTCTGCCCCTAATATTTAATTTATCATTTTAAAAGTATTAAAAAGTCCTTAAATTGTCTCTTTAGAAATGTGCAGATAGCCTCTGTATACTGTTGAGTGGAAAAACAATGTTTCACATTAAGCTAAACATTTGGGACCACCCAAGATCATTTGGAGACCCCTCTAGGGGTCCCATAGTTGAACCACTGACTTATAAGGGGAGTATGGAGACCCCTCTAGGGGTCCCATAGTTGAACCACTGACTTATAAGGGGAGTATATGAGGCTGGATCCGTCTGGAACACTGCACTAGGCTCTCGCCAGCTCTGTAGCTCTCCACACTTGAACAGTTGTGTCCTTAAATTCAATTATAATAATTAACCCCTGTATATACGGGCAATAGTTTTACATGACTTTGTGTACACAGCCAATAGTTTTACATGAACATGTTCAGGCTTTAGTACTGTACTGTCTCGTGTAGCCCAACAGAGCCCATCACAGCACAACACGGCCCACCAGAGCCCAATACAGCCTACCAGAGCCCAATAGACTCCAGCAAACCTAAGTCCAGCCCAGTCCTGCCCAATAGGAGTATAGACCAGGGAAGGGGGGTAGTTAGATGACTGCACCAGACTCCACCAGGCTGCTCCATGCTCCAGCCAGCTCTGTAGATCCTGTGTACACGGCACTCCTAACTCGAAAGGTCAAGGAAAAGGGTCGTTTTAGGCGTCAAAACAGGCCCTTTGTCCTTAAAATGAATAAAAAAAATCAAAAAAATATGTTTTGTTTCAGGCAGGACACACGTTTCATATTTGAAGCATGCCCGATCTGATGGAATGGGTTTCGTGTCTCTCCGACACTTTGAACCCTTTACGATTGCGAAAAAGACACCGAAACCCGGATTTTTGTCCTTAAAATCAATAAAAAAATCTAAAAAAATCTGTTTGTTTTACGCAGGAAACACTTTTCATATTTGAAGGATGCCTGATCCGATGGAATGGGTTTCGTGTCTCTCCGACACTTTGAACCCTTTATGATTGCGAAAAAGACACGAAATTTGCACGCCACCAACACGATTACACATTCATTCGGATAAAAGACACTTATTCTGACTTACTTTTTGACGCTGAATCCAACAAACCCGGTCTCGTGTCTCTACGACACTCCTAACTCGAAAGGTCAAGGAAAAAGCCACTGTGTACACAGGCAATAGTTTTACATGACTTTGTGTACACGGCCAATAGTTTTACATGAACATGTCTAGGCTTTAGTACTGTACTGCCTCGTATAGCCCAACAGAGCCCAGCACAGAACAGCACAGCCCACCAGAGCCCAATACAGCCCCCCAGAGCCCAACAGAGTCCAGCAAACCTAAGTCCAGCCCAGTCCTGCCGAGTAGGAGTATAGACCGGGGAAAGGGGGTAGTTAGATGACTCCACCAGGCCATTACTGTCCAGATCTGGCTTGAATAGGCCAGACCAGGGTAGACAGGACTGCACCAGACTCCACCAGGCTGCTCCAGCCAGCTCTGTAGATCCTTGCACATGCGATTAACCACTGTGTACACGGGCAATAGTTTTAAGTTTTACATGAACCCTCAGAGGGACACTGTGGGCTTATCAAGTGGTCCATGGCCGGTTCTCAAAGTGAGGTCGGGGGGCCCACAGTGTCCCTCTGAGGGGACACGGCACAGACCGTGTACACGAAGGGCAGGAGCAAGTGTTCAAGTCCCATAGAATCTATGGGAAATGTACACAGGCGTGTACAAAGTCACCAGTAGTTTTACATGAACCCTCAGAGGGACACTGTGGGCTTATCAAGTGGTCCATGGTCGGTTCTCAAAGTGAGGTCGAGGGACCCTCAGAGGGACACCGTGGGCTTATCAAGTGGTCCATGGTCGGTTCTCAAAGTGAGGTCGGGGGACCCTCAGAGGGACACTGGGCTTATCAAGTGGGAGCACAAAGTTGGTGAGGGGGGTACTAGCTATAGTAGGATGATCAGGCTTGTCGAGGCCAAAGGGTGTACTAGAGTCTTAATAGGCACCATTAGGTTGTTCTAGGCCGTTGTCTGCCCTTTAGCTGCTCACACAATTGAGACCAAACACTGTGTACAGGAGCCTTAGTTTGTGTGTACATGACCAATAGTTTTAAATGGATATTTCTAGTCCATCGCACACCGCTGCCTTGTGCACCCTTGGTTGGTTCGTCTTTGTTTGGGAAGGAGGGACTTTGAGGATGTACCTCACTTTGAGAACCGACCATGGACCACTTGATAAGCCCACAGTGTCCCTCTGAGGGTCCCCGACCTCACTTTGAGAACCGACCATGGACCACTTGATAAGCCCACAGTGTCCCTCTGAGGGTTCATGTAAAACTACTGGTGACTTTGTACACGCCTGTGTACATTTCCCATAGATTCTATGGGACTTGAACACTTGCTCCTGCCCTTCGTGTACTGCCCTTCGTGTACACGGTCTGTGCCGTGTACACTTTGAGAACCGACCATGGACCACTTGATAAGCCCACAGTGTCCCTCTGAGGGTTCATGTAAAACTACTGGTGACTTTGTACACGCCTGTGTACATTTCCCATAGATTCTATGGGACTTGAACACTTGCTCCTGCCCTTCGTGTACACGGTCTGTGCCGTGTCCCCTCAGAGGGACACTGTGGGCCCCCCGACCTCACTTTGAGAACCGGCCATGGACCACTTGATAAGCCCACAGTGTCCCTCTGAGGGTTCATGTAAAACTTAAAACTATTGCCCATGTACACAGTGGTTAATCGCATGTGCAAGGATCTACAGAGCTGGCTGGAGCAGCCTGGTGGAGTCTGGTGCAGTCCTGTCTACCCTGGTCTGGCCTATTCAAGCCAGATCTGGACAGTAATGGCCTGGTGGAGTCATCTAACTACCCCCTTTCCCCGGTCTATACTCCTACTCGGCAGGACTGGGCTGGACTTAGGTTTGCTGGACTCTGTTGGGCTCTGGGGGGCTGTATTGGGCTCTGGTGGGCTGTGCTGTTCTGTGCTGGGCTCTGTTGGGCTATACGAGGCAGTACAGTACTAAAGCCTAGACATGTTCGTGTAAAACTATTGGCTGTGTACACAAAGTCATGTAAAACTATTGCCCGTATATACAGGGGTTAATTATTATAATTGAATTTAAGGACACAACTGTTCAAGTGTGGAGAGCTACAGAGCTGGCGAGAGCCTAGTGCAGTGTTCCAGACGGATCCAGCCTCATATACTCCCCTTATAAGTCAGTGGTTCAACTATGGGACCCCTAGAGGGGTCTCCATACTCCCCTTATAAGTCAGTGGTTCAACTATGGGACCCCTAGAGGGGTCTCCAAATGATCTTGGGTGGTCCCAAATGTTTAGCTTAATGTGAAACATTGTTTTTCCACTCAACAGTATACAGAGGCTATCTGCACATTTCTAAAGAGACAATTTAAGGACTTTTTAATACTTTTAAAATGATAAATTAAATATTAGGGGCAGAAATTGTGAAAATATCAGATCTACATGCTCACGCCGCCCTGCGTTGTGAGGTGTTGTGAGCATGTAGATCTGCTATTTTCACAAGGCCGTGTTTTACAAAATGTAACGCCTCAACTCTTTGTCCAAACAGTGAGGCATTGTGAGCTTGAAGATTAGCTATTTTCGCCATCTGTTGGAACCAAGTCAAATAAATGCAAGGCCTACAATTGTCTGTCTGTCTGTCTGTCTATCTGGCAATATCCTCAGGGTGTCCAGTCAAAACACCACAAAACTGACATTCAAGGAGTAGTTCACCTCCAAAATGACTTATTTTTTCAATGTATTACTCACGCCATGGAGACTTGAGTTCAATAGAAAAAAAGTCACTTTGGGGGTGAACTACTCCTTTAATGAAATGTTTTTCTTCTCTTCACCCACACCAAATGATCACCACTCTGTTTTGTTACACACGTGTGGTTCTAAAGATGAAAGAAAAATGCAGGGCATTCACAATCCGGCTAATTAAACAACAAACAAATTGGAATTATCAGAAATATTAGTTAGTCGCACGCATACTGTACCAACAAAACACAGTAAGTCCAAATGGAAAACAAATACACTTGCACTGATCTGAAACATTCTCTCCCAGTGAACTTGACTGACCAGGGAACAAAGACAGACTGGTGCCACTCATCAAGCAGAAGCCACTGATCAAAAGAAGGCACTAATTGACCACACCTGGCTTGGTGGCCTGAGCGGTGTAGTATAGTGTGTTGACAGCAAGGCTTATGCAGGCCAACCTACTCTGTCCCTGGCATGTGCGAGGTGCTTGTAGATCTGTGAGGTGCTTGTAGATCTGCTGTATTGGGTTTTTTAACTAGTTTGAAGTGTTGGTGCCGTGCTGTGACAGCTTGAAGCAGGGATGGCTCCCCACAAACCCAATTGTGATGAAAAATATTTATGAAATAAATAAATGAATATATATATATATATATATATATATATATATATATATATATATGTGTGTGTGTGTGTGTGTGTGTGTGTGTGTGTGTGTGTGTGTGTGTGTGTGTGTGAAAGACAACTGACTTTTATGTAAACCATACTATATGGACAGTTTGTTCTGCATGTCACTATGCTGGAAAGTGTCCTAATCGGGAGATAAGCCCTGGGGGTCCCTGGAGGGGTGGAGGTTGTGGATTGGCAGGCAAGGAGTGTGTGTGCAAAGTTTGGCATTGAGTAATATGCTGGCTGTGTACACATGTTCACAGCGGCGTCAGTTCAGGAAAGGCTAAGGTATGGCAACATGACTGGTGTCTTGCAAGACACCAATCATGTTGCCATACCTTAGCAACAGGCACGATGAAAAGTACATTTAATTATTTCCCCCCTGTAGCCAAGGTATGGCAGCTGCCATAGCTTGCCATACCCAATTGACGCCCCTGCATGTTCACCTCCAGTAGGTTGGGAAAGTAGCCTGCCACCCTGTGGAAATAGGCTTGAACTGCAAGATAGGACCCTAAAACAAATAAAATGGAATAAAAAAGCATCCGTAAGACGGATGGGCGAACAAGTGGTGTCCATACGTAGATGGGGTCCCAGAGGACATGTAGAGCCCACCCCCTTATTTTTCACGCCCCCAGGGAACACACAGCGGGGTTTGGAAATTTGTCGTGTACACCAGCCCTAGGACCTCGGCTTCGTGGACCGATTTAACGATAGGGGTAATAATAATAAGGGTAATAATAATAAAGAAAAATAATAAAGAAAATCCACTAATACATTCATATAAATTAAACTATAACGTATATCTTAGCAAAATGCACCAGCCGTCTTGCAATGCGTTGGTTGATTTGACTACTCTTCCCAAAACCTGTGGGAGGAGTAGCGTGATAGAGGTACCTCCCCCGTTAAAAAAGTAAAGGTTTTCTATAAAAACAAAAGTGAGAGCTAGCAGGCTGTAGGAGAGGGGTTGGGGGTGGAGGAGAGTAGAGAGGGAGGCAGGGAGAAATACAGAGGCAGGGAGATGTAGAGCCAAGGAGGAGAGGGGGCAGGATGAATGGACTCTCGACGCAAGGGTCCAGCAGCCAATGAACTCATAAATTGTTGTTTGTTGTTGTTAAAACGTACTGTATAAAAGTTGGTCAAATATTAGCCTTAAAAATCACTGCCTTATCAAAATTATGATAATGGACTTACCGCTGCAATCACTGCTCTCTCCAAAGCCTGGTAGAGAACACTGGCCGGGATTGTAAATTCAACTTTGAATAGCTCTCTGAGAGACATTCTCAAATGGATCGTCTCATTATTTGGCTCTGCTACCTCTTCAGCCATGGTTGGTTCCTGGTACAAACAGAGGATAATATTAACTCAGCTCACTTTAACTCTGGGGTCCCCATTTTGGGAATGTCAACTTAAAAGTGTAATAATAATAATTGCTTGCCGTGGTGAATCCAAATAAGGTGCATGAAGAAAAATGAATCTTTCAAGGCATATGTCTCTCCTCTCATTGCCCTATGACACATTTATGTCACATAGTTGGATTACAGCCACATTACCGGTACTTTTCAGATCTGTGTTTTCCTCCACACTCAATTCTCATCATAGTCTAGCTTGGCAAACAAATCCCTATTGAATTTAGGGAATACACAGAACTCTCTTCCAACCTGTGGATGAATAAGTATGCCTGCCTAAAAACACTGACCAGGGTCAGGAGATCTTCTGTATCTCTAACTGCATGGTGAGGACTCCTACGGATCGGATGATTCTAGATGCTGACTGCTCAGTGAGATTTGGCCCCAGACCTTTTAAAAATGACTTCAGGAAGTTATTTAGGTGTTCTAGGTGCAGGTCAAGAGGTATGGGGGGGGGGGGGGGGGGGGGGGGGGGGTCAGGTTGAGTCGCGAGCTCCACAGGTTCCAAATGGTGGCCGGTACTCGCGGACCAGTGGATCTTATCCCTGGCGGGGCTGGTGGCGAACAGTGCTCGGGAGAGCGCTGGCAGGAAAGGGAAGGGAAATCCCGTTGATCATGTGTAGCGTGCTTTTCTCTTTTAGGGGTAATTCGAAGGAGAACGATATCAAGGGTACGTACACCATGGCGGTGGGGAACTTCGCTCGGGCCAGGTCGTACATGCGTCGGAGCGCTTTGCGGAGGGTTGGGGAAGGGACCCGTCAGTTTGGAGAGGATCTCGGCCCGTCGTAAATCGTCGCCCCTGGATAGGCGTCCACTTGGATCCCGTCGTCCCTGATCAGTGGTACGCGCGCGATGAGGTTTGGACGCTGTGGGGACAGTCTCCATTCTGACTTGGGCTGGTTCGCGCCCCACACGTGAACTGTGAGGTGGTGGGTGTTAGGGCCTTACGCCCAAGTGATCGCCTGGTCTTGGGGCTCCCTGTAGCAGATCCATGCTGGGGGTGTCGTCGTCGTCGTCCAGGAGCAGGAGGGTCCGGAGGTCTGTGGTCAGTGGGCAGCGGAGCCAACTGCTGGTTGCCAGGAAGCAGGGCAGGCAGGTTGTTGGCTTGATTGAAAGTCTCATGAATTAACTGCAACCATTGCACCTCCGGGAGCCACAGCTGGGGTTGACGATACACCAGCTGACAACATTCGTTCAGCTGCTGCTGTGACCCTTCCGACGGGGCGTTCTGGAAAAGCGCTTCTTGCTGAGGATGGGGGAGTGCCGCCTGGCTGAAGACAACAGGTTCTCACCCCTATTGCGTCATACAACTGACGCGATCTTAAATACCGAATGCTTCTCACCATAGACGCGGACGGATTGCCTAATGTCTCAAGGGTTAGACGCATTGGGTGGTCTAAGAAGAAAGAAAAAAAAGTAGTTCCTGATGCGGGATTCGATACGCTCTGAAGGCTTCTTGGTTTACCAGCCACCCGTCGCTACCGTTCACGCCACTATAAACGACGGAGCGGCGCCGTCTCCGACTCAGCCGCGTTACCGAATTACGTGCCGTTATGGACAGAATAGTAAATCTTGACCAGGGGACTGCTTCCGCCTCCGAATGTGGCTCAAAGAAGGGACTACGTTATCATTTCACGTTTTGTCAAAGATAAAAGCACAAAAAAAAAGGTACTTCCCAGTCACTCTCGTTAGCTCAGTCGGTAGAGCATGGAGATACAAATCCAGAGACCGGGGTTCGATTCCCCGTGACGGCCGTCAGTGAAAAATCTTCCAGTAAACACATGTCGGCGCATGCGTACTAAGACTCTGTCTCGTCCAAAAACTCTCCGTCTCCGTCGCACCCTAGACGCAATAGTCTGGAATGTGATGCTGTTCTGGCACCCCCGGAGACATTATGTGTGTGTGTGCCCCCCAGCGTTTTACACACACACACACACACACACACACACACTGGCCCATCAAATGGCTTTTTAAATGGCACAACGAGGTTGATCAAGACATGGGTAGCCAGCATCTCCCAAAATAAAATAACCAGATGGTGGGTATAATGACTTAGGAAACGAGGACGGCCTTCTCCTGTCAGTACCATGACGACACCTGGTGGGTGTACAACTGGCTGCCTGACAGACCTGTAGAGTAGGTTGAGGGCGATGAAGTCATGAATGGTACGAATGGTCTTCACTATCTCAGCAGAGATTGACCGATCCCGGAATCTGCAGACTGTAACTTAATTTTACTTGACCGTCCCACGGGGAGCGGTTGAAGATCCTTGTGAGCCTTATCATAGTGTCTGTGCATCCCTCGTTGTAATGTAAACAAGCCATTGTGCTTAAAGGCAACCAAACAAATCAAAATGTGTCTGCTGGCTCCCAGGTGTCTTGCCATTCTCTTACGCTGTAAAATATTCATGAATGCACAACACTTAATATCATTTCATATATCACAAGATTTTAATTGAATGGGGCATTATAAAATCAAATAACTTGGGATCTGTTTAACTGTTTAGCAAAAGCTTGAGTCTTACCAGGACGTGCAAGGAAGCCACACCACCTTCACAAGTTCTCCATTCTACAGAGAGACAAAAATAAGTGTTGCCATTTCAGGAAAGAGGCTGCAAAACAGCCGAAGGGCATGCACATCCAAGGCCAATATAGGCGGGGTGCTGGACTAAAGAATAATGCACAAATAGAAAAATAAGAGTCTACACACCAATTTATGCTCCCAGAGAGTATGTTTACTTGTGGTAACATACCAAGCCATTTCAGCAGCCACTGGTAAATCAAACACTATTCCACACAGTCAGATTCAACAGCTTACCTCTGTAATCTTTCTGTCTGCAATTCTATCCCATTCGTAGAACTCGCTGTTTCTGCAGATTCTGCAGCCTAAATATGCAAAAAGAGAAAATGGTTAGACACTAAGACAACGGTTTGATATACTCCAGGTGAATCTGTGAGCCCTGCTTCTCATGATTCCTTGAAATAAAGGGATTTTGGAAAGCTTTATCTGAGCCATGAAATGTTTTGTTATTTATTTTTTATTTTTCTCTTTTTTTAATGTGTCCTATGTGTCCTTTTCTTTTTTTCTCACTGCCCTGTAACCTTTAACTGCTGTACCTTATGGGTAACCTAATTTCCCCCTTGGGATAATAAAGTATTATTGCCCTGACGGCATCTGTATCCAGATGTTCTGTGGATGGCACACCTGACAGTGCCGTATAGAGAAAACAATTCTGCCACAGGAGACTCCCATTCCTCCATCCTCTCCTCCTTCTCGTCCACAATGGCCTCCCACTCATCCTGCTCGATCCTCCACTCCTCCCCGCTCTTGCATCTTCCCCAGTCTGACCACAACAGTGTCTTTCACTAACTTTGGCCATTATAATGGATAAGTCTTCTTCTCTGCTGCTTCGGTTCTGTTCGGTGCTTTCTCTGTGACAAGAAAGAAAACAATTGATAGTTTGAACTGGGAACACACTACATCTACATACAAATAAGCTTCTGTTGCTCATGAGTACTTATTCAGCTGTCACTTGTGTCAGTTCAGAATGATCCTGTACCGAACAATGCAATGTGCCGTTAGAACCTACGCAGGGATCTCCTTATTGGCATTTGCTCCCCATATGACAGTCGGGGGCTCCCGGATCAGATTCTTAATGGCACCATATTTGTAACATTGTGTGTACCAGTTGCTGTCAGGCTTCACTCCCAGCAATGAATGAACCTTGTCACTGGGCTCCCCCTGCAGTTCAGAGATGGTAGTTCTGCTCTCCTTTTTAACAGAGGAGGACTTGCTGCTTCTTGTCATCTGCAGCTCTGACAGTGTGATGAACGGTTCCGGTTCCAAAAGTGATGGAACTGATTCTGGTTCCATCTCACGGACATGCTTTTCACCAAAGACCCCTCTCCAGCTCTGTCCTGTTCAACTTTACATAAGGGTTTGAACCAATCATCAAACATCCCAAGTCCATTTCATTCTGTTCCGGGTCTGGGTTGAGGTCCAATTGGTGTTAAGATAATATATATATATATATATATATATATATATATATATATATATATATATATATATATGGGTCAGTGACGTGACGCCCCAAAAAATGTGTTTTTAAAAAAACTTTAAATTGCAGGTATAAAAGTTATTTACTTTTGTTCTACTCACTCTCAACCTTATGGAAATACATTTTGTTTTTAGATATTTTATTGGAATCAGACTTTATTCAGCAGTTTGTTGTACTTGTGCCTAAAATCGTCATATGGTGTGACATGAAAATAATTGTTCATAAAATGAAAATGGAGTACATCTTTCTTAAGTTACTCACTTTATCAAAGTCCTTTATCATAACTAACCAGTGATCCACTATAGTTTTTTGAAAATTAATTATATCTGTATATTTTTTTCATAATCGACACTCTGTGTGAGGCCCATGTTCATGATCTTACAACATATTTTAAATGTATTCTGTCAAAACTTTCTCTAAAATTACACAAATATTTGTGACTCTTCCTGATAATATTCTCTATGTAATCCATAAACATTTCTTTGGTTTAATCATTAATAAAGGTATGATTTTTCACTATTTGGAATGTCACACCAAATGATTTAGTGTCACACCGTATGATCATATCTTCATGTGTCAAAGCAAACTGTGTTTTAACCTACCTATTAGTGAGTACTGAACTTTACTGATTGATTAAACAATTACCCAGGATAACATGGCCTTAATATTTCTGAACAGGATATTATTGTAGGGCTTTAACATGGGATAAGAAAGAATTGTAGTAGTAGATGGATGATGAGGATGTGCACAGGAATGCTACGCACACCTAAGTCTTCTGCCGGCCCACGGCAGAAGGATCCTAAAGAGACAATAAGGCACATAGCCACACTTGGAGCCAAGGCAACATTTTATTAACACCAATTAGTGGAAACAGAACTCAGCATTCAGGTAAATTGCTTTTTTCCGAAGTCTCCTGAACTTGAACACAGCATTTTGTGTTGAACAAATGTAATTAGGAATCATGACATTACACCACATCTCCACTAGCTAAAGAGTGCTGGGTTGCGCAACTCCGAAAATAGCTGATCTACAAGCTCTCGCAGCACAACGTGTTGAGAGCTTGTAGATCAGCTATTTTCGCTAGTTTTGTCTCGGGTCCTACCTTAACACTGTCCACTGTCCAGTCCAGTGAGTGAAAGTACAAAAGTATTAGATCAGATTAGATTATACATTTAGACTGTATTGTACATCAGCCAGTCGTATTTGGTGAGGGTAGCAAACCGGCTGCCTTGTTGCGGTTCTGCTATGCCACAGACAACCTCCTGCTCTTCGTAGAAAATGCAGTCTCGCCCCTTTGGCTCCTCTCTCCTTGCTGGGTCATTGTTTAGTTTCTCCCTGTACTTTCTCGTTCTCTCAGCACTTGTCATTTTCCAGCTGACAAAAGAAAATGGAATGTATAGTTTAAGACAAAGAGAAAATATTGTTTAGATTGAAACAATATGTTAAGGTTTCTGTGAAGGGGTTTCTGCTCTGTCTGATGAATTTGAAGTATCACTGAATGAAGCTAAATTACATTTTATGTAAAAATGTTTAAAACAAATGTTTAAATGTACAAAAGAAACATGGAACTTTGTTATTTATTGTTATATCTGTAGTTAAATACAGTATAAATCATATGGTGTGACAATCAAGTCATATGGCGTGACAAGCAGATGTCACACCATTATGATTAAGTGTCACACCATATTACGTTTTCTGCATTTAGGTTTACCTTGAGGCTACTATGTACACATTAGCATGCTAACAGCATGCTAGCTATAACAAAGCAACCTAGATCTACATGGAAATATGACCAAAACTTCAAATAACTTAAGCTTTTTTTAATGAAAAGGTGTCACACCAACAGACATCCAAAGTGGTGAGTTTGTCAAAGTTTCGACAAGATGGCATTTCATGAAAATGTTAAAATCATAACTCACCTCAGACACCTGTCTTGCAGTTGTGCTGGGAGTGCTGAATAGCCTTACAGAAGAAGGACCTCTCTAGCCAATAGGTGTCCAAATAATTGCCTGTTTAATTTGTCCAAACTAGTGTCACACCAAATGATTTTGGTTTGGGGGACAAAATGTTTTTGATCAGAAATGACTGAAAACATTATGCTTTGACTTTGAAAAGATATAGGCTCACAAATAGACATTTTTTTAGCCTAAATTCATTTTCAAATGATTTTTAGCAATTCTTTTTCTTAGTTTTATTCAAGTTCCCACTTTGAGAAACAAGGTCAGGACAGTCACACCATATGAGTTTTGCCATGTTTGGTTGAAAATTCTGAAGAAATGAGGAATGAAATGTTTTAATCTTGAGTAAGTTCACATAAAGCTTAATGTCCTGCACAATATTCAGAAGGTTTTTGACAAATATATTTTTTATTTATACATGTTTGACACCGAGGACAGCGAAAACGTTACGTCACGTCACCCACCCATATATATATACATTGACTGTAATGGCTTGTGTGTGACAACTCTTCTCCAGTTGTCGTTTGGACTCCACATACTGCAGTTTATTGGTGGAGGTTTGTCTTTTTAACAGGCTCTCGATCAATGGAGGACTATTGTTGCTTATTGCCTGCTTCTGAGAGAGTGTCACAGCTTCTGTTCCTGTGTAGTAATGTCAGCCTTACCGTTCTGTACCCCTTTAATCTCTGGAGGTCCCTCTAAAGAGGGTCCTAACGTGTCCATTTGGTTCCATTTTGACACTTTCAGACCGGAGACCTTGAAATGTAAACGTTTGAGAAACACTGCTTATATAATGGTAATCCAGTTTCTTTTCCAGGTAATGGGCGTACTCTGTAAGGCCGCAGGTGGGGTCCTCCTTATGGCAAGCCGCATACAGTTTGGCCTGGGGCCAAACTGCTTCCGGTACGTCAAGTATAAACCTCCCCATCCTCTACTTGTCGTCGCCTTGTTTCTCCAGGGTGTAGAGGGTGGGGCTGACCTGTAGGTGTTAGTCGACCGGGTTATTTTTTGTACAGATGTCACTGGGCTACTTGGATTCTTCCCTCTAGTAGAGTAGTATTTTTTGAAAGTGGAATATCACTTTAAAGCAGGGGTCTTCAATGTTTTCAGTCTAAGGACCCCTTAATTGAGAGAGATGAAGCACAAAGGCAGTTCTGACCTACAAGGCCTTGAAGAAGGTGGCCCCCCAGCATGTCTTCATGCGGCCAAACGCCCTCTCATTAATGCAGTGAGCCCTGCCATGTATATTGTTATATCTGTCCTGCATTGGCCCATCAAATGGCCTTTTAAATGGCACAACGAGGTTGATGGGTTGATCAAGACAGGGGTAGCCAGCATCTCCCAAAATAAAATAACCAGGTGGTGGGTATAATTACTTAGGAAGAGGAGTAAGTCAGCGCCCAGGAGTAGTTCTTTATTAGAAAGGCATGGACGTTTCGTCTCCCTTTGGGATCTTCATCAGGTCTAACAACTACCAAGTAGGCAGGTCGGTTAAATACACCCGGAAAGAGGACTCACACACAAATGACAAATGCAAAACAGCTGAGATGATTAATGTCACATAAACACACCCACCTGATCTGTAGGTTAAAGTGGAATAACAAAGTGCCATATTAAAGGCTATAAGAAACCTGGACTAATAAAAGACTAAAAGGCCTGTATTTAAATAAAGTGGATACAATCTACCAGTATAGTAATCTGGGTGGGTTACGAATAAAAGTGTTGTTTGAATAAAAAGTTCCTCAATATATGCCTATCCAAATGACCAAAAGTGATATAAAAAGTACAACAAATTAAATAATAACTAGAAAAGAAAATTTCTAAGAAATTTTAAGTGTGCCTGCAGCTCGCTAAGTCTGTGCAACCTTGTGTAGCGGTTGGTGTTAGTGTTTCGTTTTGAGAGGGTCGTTCCCCCTGAAAAACACGTTTTGGCATGAAACGGTTACGTTTGCGTGTTTGTGGTGGCCCCTATGGGTCGAAGTGGAAATGCTTTTGGGTATATGTTCAGTATAGCGCCCCCCACTTGTGGTTAAAATTTTGTGTTGACTGGATGTTTCGTTTGTGATTTATGGCTACTTCTTACAAAACGGGCTCCTCCCGCTAGCTTTGGAACCCTGTTACGGAAGAACGGTATGGACTATCAAAATATCGTTTAAATGTGTTCATCGCATGAGTCCATAGATCGTGTGTATCGATTTTTGTGACATTTGGAGAAAATATGTAGGAAAAGGAGCAAAAAGTGTGTTTTGAAGAAAATTCAAAATGGCGGAAAATCTATCCTGACGCAAATGGGCGTGGCCTATATGAGGAGATGCGTCATGACCCAAGGAATCCAGGGAAAAAGGAATTTTAATTTTCCGACCCACGGTTCAAGAATTACAGGCCGAAAGGTAAAGTGGACTGTTATAGCGCCACCATGAGGCCAACTGACGAAATTATTTTTTATTTAATCCTTGATATCATTATAAATCTCCTCTCCAAGTTTTGAAACTGTAGCCCCTATGGTTTGCGAGAAAAAAAATATTGAATGTGAGTTTTTGCGATTCCCATTATAAGTCAATGGGTAAAATTAATTCACTAATAAATTAATATCAATTAAACGATACAACTTTTCTCTTAGAAAAGTAATAGCACCCCATTCCCGGCCGAGCCGCACGTTTTGATGTATATATTGCGGCGGTGGCGTAAATCGTGCGGTCACTTATTACGTGCCGAAATTTTGTGGCGACATTATGTACTTACTTAAGTATGGCGGATTACAATAAGTGTTTTGCCATTGCATGGCAGGCACACTTAATGACTTAACATAAACCGGGCTGTTTCTCAGGATGCGGGTGTCATGGGCGGAACCTGGATAGCCAACAGAAATGTCCAGAAATCTCCCCTCGGAGTCAAAGATGGCTTGCAGTTGTATGGACTGGAAACCTTTGTAACTGTATTTTTTTTTTGGTGGCTTGATTCGGATGTGGTGGGAAGGAAGGACATGAGCCGGTTCTTGGCCTTTCTAATTGCTTTGGCAGTTTTGTGTACGAATCGGAAGGCTGTGGTTTTTGGAATGTCAAAGGCATCTGATTTCACCTTGTAGCACCCAACCCGTGCACTAGCCAGTACGCAGGCGCGTCACAAGGGGGGGGGGGGGGGGACTGAGTGACTATTTTCATGATTTTTCAAAAATAGCAGATCTACAAGCTCGCAGCACGGCACTCGGTGCCGCGATGTGAGCTTGTATAGTGTATTGTATCGTGACTAGGGCCCAAGGTGGAGGGACCTTAGTTATTTTATACTTTAGCTATTGAAAAATCGCAGATATACAAGCTCACAGCGCAGCACCGAGTGCCGCGCTGCGAGCATGTAGATCTGCTATTTTTGAAAAGTCTTGAAAATGTGTGCAATTTTTTTTAGTATACATTTTTTTTAAGCGAACATTTGTAACTCGTATTTTGCTTCTGGGGCGTCTGTGGAACTACATATTTTGAGATGGGGGTCCATGGCCAAATACATATCATTTTGGCGGTCCTTCACATGAACATATTTGAGCACCACAAAAAAAGAAGGATTTGAAATATTAAGAAGACTTTTCAAAAATAGCAGATCTACAGGCTCGCTATTTACTCGGTGCCGCGATGTGAGCTTGTAGATCTGCTATTTTTCAATAGTTAAAGCACAACAGGTGAGTGAATCCTTGTACCCAGGGCCCAGAATTTGGTGTAAACATCAGCACCTCCAAATGCTGGCCCCAACCATGGCCCCGCTCCTGGTGGAGGATGGCTATTTGCATAGCTTTTAGTTATTGCTATACACTAGTGCAGTGCTATTCAACCAGCGGCCCGTAGGTGGGCCGCATGCGGCCCCTGCAACATGTGGCCCGTCATGTTCATACAAAAAATATATTATGTTTACTTTCAGTAGTTTCTAAAAAAAAAAAAGAACAAAAAAAAAAAAAAAATCACTTAGTCTCCAAAACCACTTGGAAACAATTTTGTCTTGTTTTATACAATAGGTTTTTGCTATTTTGCTTGTTCCAAAAGAAGAGACTTCATAATTTAATCATTAATCATTCCATGACAAACGTTTTGTTTAATGAGGTTTGGCCTTATAGATGGAAATGTGGCAGTTTTCTAATGCGTTTCCTTAATTTTTAGACTACTCATGTAGTGTGTTACAAAACCATCATTTATCTTGCGGCCCTCTGACGTTTTATATTTTGCTGAGAGGCCCCTGTGCCATCTTAAAGAGGTGGTGCCATAGTTTTGTACTTTTTCTGTTTTTCATGTGTCTAGGAGGTTGAAAGTACATCATTGGACCCCTTGGTGTGGTTTTTATGAGCAATTATGTATTCTCTTGGTATTTGTTTGTTTTCTCTTGGAGGCTGCCACCTTGTGGTCAAAAGTGTCCGTTAAAAAACACAGATACTTTTACATCACAGAATCAACTCCTCCCCTAATTACCATTCACCCAACACTGTGGGGTGTGGCTAACTTCTGCTGGGTCACCACCCACCATGACATCCATGCATACTTAATGACCTGGGGGTGTGGCCACATAAACCCCCCCTTTTTTTTTTGAAATCCAAATAGAGTATAAACATTTTAATTTTATTCACATCACTTGAAGACCAGGGCGGTGAAAAAAAAGAGAGAGTTGTTGGAGTTTAAAGAGAGAGAGAAGGAATTTTAACTCTTTCTGTATACTTTTTTTGAAGAAAAAAATCCTCCTAGTATAATCATAATACCTGATAATCTTGTTTTGGAGGGGGGAAAAATCATGGCACCACCTCTTTAAGTTGAGTAGCCCTGCACTAGTGTTTGTTCAGTAAGAAGAATCTCCTTGTCAAGCGTCAATAGCATCTTTCAGTGTCGTCAAGGTAACGTTTGACAGCCCCTGTGCTTTCCTGAGCGTGTCCTTTTAGTTGACCATGTGCGTGTACCAGTGAACTGTACTGTCATGAAACTGATTGATTGAATAATGTATTAGAAGTTTGCAAAAGGTACAATTAAATTACAAAGGCTGCACTATGTAATTGGCTGGTTAGAAAATAGCATCAATGCACAATTGAAAAGAGTCCAGGTTAATGGGCTTGATATTTATTTGACACACACATGCATAGTAACATCAATATTATGTACGTTTTTGTACAGGGCCGCTACAAACCATTTTGATGCCTGACCCACAACTGGCTTTTTTCGGTGTCTTTTTATTTTTATTTTTTTTTGCCATTAGTTTATTTACTATGGAGAAGAGGCATTTTTTTTTTTCTTATTCAAATTTCAATCAATATAAAAACTGTTACTCCGGAGTAATCTTACCCTTACCATCTTCTCGACGTCTTCCGCCATCTTTAAAGAAGGAGCGTCTGTGTCATCTAACACGATTGATTCTATTGGATGAGCCAGAGGCTGCCGTATCTGCAATGAGGGAATTTGAGGTGGCATTGTTCATGATACCAGCCCGAATATTCAAAATGTATTATCAAAAAAGGATGCAAACTCATCACACCTTGCTTTAGATGCAGGGAGCGACTGTTTGTAGGACTGGGGGGGGGGGGCTTAGGAGGTGGTCAATGGTGGCGAATAAGACTCTGGCATTATTTTTGATGTTGTTGATAATGCTGGAGAAATACGCCTGCCTAGCCAGACGCAAGTTCTCTTAGCTCTGCGGCTTTCTATTTTGAGAGAGTGCATGTGCTCATCTATCCAGGGCGTGATTCTGGAATTATTTTGCCGGACGAGACCTCTCCATCGACCCTCCTTGGTAGCTTGGGTTTCCAGTCGGGGTACTTGTTCCGTAGGTCACGGCAGGTGGATGTGGACCCAAACGTATTAATGTCCAATCCTGACATGGTGTCTTTTGAAGTTGAATCCACTGGGCTATTACGACCGGCCCGCTGAAAAATCAGGGACCCTACAGTGGTAATGTTGACGGTTGGTTCAATAAAAAAGTTGTTTGAATTTGTTCAGAGGGAATGGGACGATTTGACGGTTCACATCCATCACATGCTGTTTGTGAGCGACATCCCATAGCCTGGAAGGATATGTGAAACAACCTGATTGGCTGGGCCACAGAATCTGGCTTGTGATTGGCCCCGAGTAGATAGACACCGGAACCCACCTTGTGCAGAAGATCTACAAGCTCACACAACTGGTCGCGATGCGACACATTGTGAGCTTGTAGATCTGCTATTTTCAAAACATTTTAAATAGGCCTATATCTTTTTTGTATATACTTTATTGTGTCAAAAACATGTAACACTAATATCACATAATATCATTTTCATTAATATCATTACATGTTATGTTAAGACATTTTGACACATTTCTTTTTTTTTTTTTTTAAGTGCAGACCCTCAACCCCACACAAAAACCTGAAAACAAAAACATTACAAAGAAAAAAAAAAGCTACATAAACTGGGTACACGCCCCTAGTCATTTCCTTTACACATTTGTCAGACGGATCCACACATATACACCAGACTGATATAAAAAATAAAAAATAAAATAAAAGGAAAGGGAGAGGCTTTGTTATGTAATTGTTGTCATTTCATTAAAAAGAAAAAACTGCTATTGTTTAAATTAATAGAATACTTTAGGTTTGAATAAAAAGCAAAAAGCAAAAGTAAAAATTAAATAGACATGTCATCCTTATTTAAAAGATATGAGGCCCACCTTTTTTCGAAGACATTTTCCTTGCCATTAATTTTATAGGTCACCTTCTCCATAAGGTACATGTCCTCCATTTTTTCCACCATTTCTCTACCCTGGGAGGTTCAAAACTTTTCCAACTCCTTGATATTTGTTTGAGCGCTGTAATTCTCAAGATCCAAAAAAGGTATAAGTCTCGACTTTGCAGACTTTGGGGACGTGTTCCAAGGAGTAGTATATTGTGATTTTGTAAGTTTAAAGCTCTCCCAAATATTTGTTCTATTGTTTGTGTGACTCTTGACCAGAAAGTTTGTATTTTGGGGCATGTGAGGAATATATGGGTGTGATCCGCATTACTCTCCCCGCATTCCCTCCAGCAGCCAGAGTTTAAATTATACTTAGATATTGACAGAGGTGTTTGAAAGTACCTTATATTTATTTTCCAGGCGTATTCCAGCCAGAATGGTGATCTTAAAAAAAGAAAAATGTCTTTGAAACTCTGATTCCACTTGTTTCCATTTATAGTAATTCTCAGTTCTTTATCCCACTTGTCCTTAATGTAAACTAAATCTTCAGGTTTATTTTCCTGAAATATTTTATAAAGTTGTCCAATTGTATTTCTGTATTCATTTCTTTGATGCAATTTTATTATATATCTCAAGAGAGGGTGAAGGTTTCCAAGAGTTCTAATTTTACGCTGATCTTTGAGGTAGCTCCTCACTTGCAAATATCGATGAAATTGATTTCTAGCAATTCCATATTGATCTACTAAATATTCAAAAGAGACCACCTCGTCTTCCTTGTACATTTGATAGAATCTTGTGAGACCTTTCCCTTCCCATATCTTAAAAACTTGATCCATAGTATTTGGAGTGAAATCTGAGTCCTGTGACATTTCTCTCATAAGAGTAATTTCTTGTTCTTTGACTTTACTTATTTTACCTATTGTTTTCCAAATTTTGAAAGTATTAATTGTGTATAGAGTGGTTGAGTGTTTTAATCTGTGCGGGGGGGGGGGGGGGGGGCATGGATATGGGGGGGGGGGGGAGACATGGATATGTCCCATTTAGCGCCACCTTCAGGCCGATTTTTTAAAACACATTTTTGGACACTACTCCTACAGATTTTGCCCTAAAATCACACAAATCGGTACACACTTGCTCTACACTGATGTCATCAACATGGATCTGTCCCATTTTGCGCCACCTTCAGGCCAATTTTTAAAGCACATTTTTGGACACTACTCCTACAGATTTTGCCCTAAAATCACGCAAATCACTACACAGTATGTCTACACTCATGTCATCAACATGGATCTGTCCCATATAGCGCCACCATCAGGCTGAGTTTTTCAAACACATTTTTGGACACTGCTCCTTCACATTTTGGACGGTCGCTTATCTCCCGATTAGGGAGTCTTACTGGTGTTTGATAACAGTAAGCTAGTCCCCTTGTTGTTAACTCAATTACTGCCGGGCGCCGCAAGGTGCCGCTAGAGTGCCAGCCATTCTCCCGTAGACATTCACTATCACATCCGGGTCCCCAGCCTGAGCTGGCTTGGCTTTACACTGGAATGAGTGCTATGCTAGCGAGCCGGAGGAAGTTAGCTTTCAGTTAGCAATCGGCTATGTAATTTTTTAGAAGACCGATCTAAAGTTATTCAGCCGCCAAAAAAACTTTTCTGCTGGCCTCGGAACACAATCCGGAGAAAATCCGCTGTAAAGATGTGTTTTTCTATTGGAGTGGGCGGCGTGGCGCGGCCTTTTTTTCCCATTACGGGCCATGTAAACAGAATCGCGGCCTTGTGCTTGGATGGAAAATTCGACCGGGGCTTCGTTGAGGCCTCCGATTATTTAATTCATTTTACTAAAGGAACCGGAAAATGTCGGTTCTAGCAATCCTTAATACGTCTTGCTGAAACAGCGTTTTTTGGGGGGGGCTCTAAACTTTTTTCTAAACCATTTTCAATGGAATAAATCATCGGGACAAGTAGAATGGCTCGTTGTGAAGCGGTGGAGGAGCCAGGACCACCCACGTCGCTACTAGCAGCTCAGGGTAAGCGAAATAGATTACAAAATTAGTATGGGAATGGAAAAAAGAAACGAAATTATTCGGTTCGGGCACTAAATGAGTTAAGATGGAGGTTGTCTGGCTTATAGGTCTCTTCTGGTCCAGAAAGTGTCAAAGTTGCTTATGAAGCCATGACCCTCGGCTACACAGAAATGAATGAGCCAGCAGTGCAGTGCATAAAGGCAGCTGAAATGTTCACTATTTTTCCTAAGAGTAGGAATTGGGCCACAGAAAATGTAGGTTTTACCCAAATTCTTAATTGTCAATGATAGTAGTTCACAGTCCTGATGTAGCTTGGTGGATTGTCTGAGCCTAATATCATTAGTTCCATCGTGATCAATGATGGTATGAGCTGTTGGGTGACGGTTAGTGAGAGATGGAATAAGTTCAACTAAGTCCAGAACTTTTGCACCTGGTTAACAGTATGTTATACCATTCGGTGGCTCCATGAACCTAACCAGAGAGTCCCCTAACAGTAGGAACTCAGGTTGTTTACAGCCTCCGTTGTACACGGCCAGTTTAGCCGGCGTACCGCTCGAAGGAGGGCCGAATTGACGGTGACACCATCCGTCACAACAGACAAAGATGGAACGGAGTCAGGCGAAGAACTCACCCCATGCCGCCGGACAGAAACGCTGGCCCCGGGATTACCTTCCAATGGCCGCTCGCCGCAACGCTGCGAGGGAGTGCACCCGTTGGAGCCTGGTCCAGGCCCGGCTACTGCCGTCGGCAGCTTCCCAAGGCTCTACGGGGGAGACAACACCGGCCGCTCACCGCAGCGCTGCAGGGTCGCAGGGTCGCCGCTCCTGGGCTTGGAGTTGCGCTCCACAGCGGCCCGGAGCTGGAGGTGTTTTGCAGACAGTTGCTGCATTTTCCTTAATGGTTTCGGTCGGTAAGGTAGAGGTGGAAACTCCTGTACATCCAGGATGCTAAAGCTGTTTTTTAGCGGGATCCCTTGCTGCTGCGGACGGTCCAATGATGACGATGTGGCTGCTCTTTCACGTCCAACCACAGCCCAGTGATTCGCCGGTTCGCGCCGGGGAGTGGAGCTGGCGTAGGCCCTGGGTCTGGTTCCCAGATCCCTGGGCTGGTCAGGAGCAATCTCCCGACATCCATTGTCCATGGACGAGGACCACGGGAGTCGTTGTCGGATGGAATCCTGCTCAGGGCTTCGAGCTCGGAGGGGAGAGTTCAATGCATTTTCTATCTAAGTCACGTGGTTTTCATGTCGTTGCCGTGTCTCTTGCTCAACCGAAAGCTGTCTTTTTGCCAAGAGACACGGCAACGACAAAATACCATGTGACCTTCGTTGACAATGAATTGGACTCCCCCTCATTCTCAGGCGATACGGACACTGTAAAATAGAGTCTATGAACCTTGCCAAGATCCCGCGAGATCTCGGCATCTCGCGGGATTTCACCACGAGATCCCGCGACTTCTCAGGAAACAGGAAGAGACTGTGACAGAACGTTCCTCACCTAGTAAATACAGACCTCTCGTTTTTGTCTGTTATTGTTCTTGTTTATTTAGTTGGTTCCAGTTTCTATCTCAGTGGGGTACTTGTGTGCGTTACTGAACTAAAAGTAAGTGCATTCTATGTTGTTCAGTTGAGAATGTATAAGCTACAGTGATGTACAGTATATGCTATTAGCCATTAACAATAAGTGAAGGCCCCTTTCTGGAATGTGTACACCAACTAATTTTAAGAAGAGATTTGCACCTTACTGATTTCTGGAATGTTCTTTGATGTTATCCACATGTTGTATAATTCAGCATTGTGAGTTCTTAGTTTACATTGAGCTCCACCATATTCCACAATAAGCATCCTACACAGTAATATTAGTTAAAGGGTATTTCTGTATGTTGCTTTAATTTGGTTATATTTTTTGTGTATAAAGCACTCATGTTATTTTGCTATTTGTGCTTATTCCCTTTTAGACCACATGTCTACCCCCACCCTAATCTTCAATAAAACTGGCTAAAGGCCAAAGACTATCTCTGCGTGTTCTTACAAACACCCGTGGCGACGACCACCCTACCTTGAACCACTCTAGCCAGGCTGAGTCAGCAACAAATGGTCCTTCGAGCGCCGGAGCAGAGTCGTTGCCATGGAAAATACAGAGAACAGTCCTACAGGCCCAGCACACCCACCCATCCATTCCCCAAGGACCCCCAGCCGCAGAGCAACCCAAAGGCCTGCCCATCTCAAAGACTTTGTTGTCAACTACGGAACCAGATCAGCTCCACCTTCACCCAGACGTGATGTAAGTCCATCAAGCAGCCATGCATCAGCGACACACTATCAAGATCAGTCAAGTTCACCCAGTAGCCTCATGCTGCAAATAGTCGAGACAGCTAGACTGCAGAGTGAGACAGCAAGACGCCAGACAGAGCTCCTCGAGCAAGTCCTGTTAAGGTCCTCAGCCCCGGCCTCCATGGCATCCTCCAGAGCGTCATCCCGACACTCGTCACCTCACCCTTCCCTGAAATCAGTGGGGAGGGTACAGCAGAGCCCCGACATACGCCATAATGCGTCCCATCTCAGAGCTACTGAGAGACCAACAGAGAACCCCTCCTTGCCAGTCATGGCCGAGCTTCCTTGCTCTCAGTCGAACACTCAAATCCCCCCAGTCCATCCCTCGCCTCCACCACTGAGCCGAGCATCGTCCCTGCATGATTACTCGATGCTCAGTGATACTCCACCCCAAACCAACATGCCCCCCCGCTTCATGCAGCTGCGACCACTCCTACAGAACACCAACCAATGCCTGCCTCCCCATGAAACCTGCCACACAGCAACTACACACAGAGAAAGAGATGTGCAAGCCCATTACCACCAGGCGACACAAGCCCAGATCCATCATTCCCAAATACCATTAACTGACCCACACTCACGCCCCAAGCACAACCCTCCCCCAGGGTCCACGCTTCGACCTGATGCTCCAGGTTCTGTCCCATTCCATGCTTACCACAATGTAGAAGGTCCGACATTCCCTGACTTCACAAAGGAAGACAGAGCACAGTACGTGGAGCTCCGAATGTCCCTGAATAATCTCCTCCATGAAGAGCAGTCCGAACAGTACAAGTATTCTCTCCTCCTGAAACATGTGAAAACCCCTAATGCCCACCGACTCGTCCTTGCTTATGCTGAGTCATCCCAGCCCTACACCAATGCTCTACAGGCACTGGACAGAAGGTATGGGCGACCCTACCAATTCGTCCTAAAAGAAATTGAGGTACTGGAGAATCTCCCCCCAATCCATGCAGGAGACGAACGTGCCTTTGATGAATTCTCCCTCCGAGTGCAGGCCTTAGTAGGCATGTTGAAAGCCCTCAAAGCTGATGGTAAAGAAGAGCTGTACAGTGGCTCAAACGTTAAGCGCCTACTGAACAGGTTACCTCGAGACCAACAGCAACAATTCAGAAGACAACACAACCAGAATGATCCCACGTCAAGCAAGACCTCACTCATAGAGCTCGCAGACTGGTTACAATCTGAATCCGAATGCATGGAGTTTGACCCAACAGACCCCCTTTATAAGAAAGACCAGAGGCACGATCATAAAGCAGCACATCGCTTCCAAAGCAGAACGACTACCATCATGCATGGAGCGGCGCAGGACCCCCCAACATCACCACCTGACTCACCAAAGGGACGGAGTAAAGGAAGGGTGTTCTGCCCATACTGCAATAGCACCGCTCATTACCTCAGCCAGTGCACAGACTTTACATCCCTCAACAAAGACCAGGCCGTCAGCTGGATCAAAACAAACAAACGGTGCTGGAGGTGTGCCAGACAACACTTGGCAAAGGACTGTGACCTAAAGAAACCATGCCGTATCTGTAATGGGAAGCACCTTTCACCACTTCACGATGTTAACGATCGAAGCAATGAGACAAGCGGTGAAAGACAACAGAACAGCACCGACGAGAGACAACAGGAAGACACCGCAGTATACAACGCCCACTCAGAGACACTATATCTAGATCAACCTCGTTGTGGTGGCAGAGTGTTCCTGAAAATCGTCCAAGTCATCCTTCACTACAAGGAGAGGATGTTTAAGACCCACGCAATCCTAGATGATGGTTCAGAGCGAACCATCCTGCTCACCCCTGCCGCCCAGCACCTAGGACTGCACGGAAAGTCAGAGGACCTGAAACTGCGGACTGTACATCAAGAGATTAAGACACTGCGCGGTGCCTCAGTATCTTTCGCTATATCCTCAGTGAGTCAGCCACACCAAAGGTTCCCTATCCAAGGTGCCTTCACTGCTGACCAGTTGGGTTTGGCAGAATACACTTACCCTGTGTCAGCACTGCAAGATAAACATTGCCACCTCCAAGGACTACCACTACCCCCTGTCCACAAGGCATGCCCCATGCTGCTCATCGGATCAGACCACCTAGACCTTATAGTCCCGATCGAGCCTGTGCGTCTGGGCCCACCTGGAGGTCCTGCAGCAGTAAAGACCCGACTTGGCTGGACTATACAAGGCCCATCCAAAGGCCTTCAAGATCACCTTCCAGCCTCCCAATGCCTATTCACCTCACTTAGTTCCACAGCTACGGATCTGTATCGCCATGTGGAAAGGCTCTGGCAGCTGGATACACTGCCCTTCCGCTGTGAAAGGGAGGTAACCAGATCACGACAAGATCACGAAGCAGTCAACATGCTGGAGGAGGAAACAATAAGAGTGGATGTCGAAGGGACTCGGAGATATGCCACACCGCTCCTACGCATTAAGGAAATGCCTAAGTTACAGGCCCCGAAGGAGGCGGCGACGGCCTGTCTTCGGAGCACAGAGCGCCGACTGGGAAAGGACAAACAGCTAGCAGCCACCTACAAGGAGGAGATCCAGAAATTGGAGAAGGCAGGCTACATAATCAAGCTCTCCCCTAAAGAAGACAAGCAGTCACAAGAGTCATGGTACCTCCCTCACCACATGGTGTCCCACAATGGCAAGAACCGAGTTGTTTTCAACTGCTCCTTTACCTACAAGGGCAACAATCTCAACAATCTCCTGCTCCCGGGACCCACCTTAGGATCCTCACTCCTAGGAGTACTCCTCCGGTTCCGTGAAAATCGCGTGGCAATCAGCGGAGACATTAAAGCTATGTTTCACCAGGTCCGCCTCCTGACCAAGGACAAGCCACTCCTGAGATTCCTATGGCGAGACCTGAAATCAGAGAACCCACCAGAGATCTATGAATGGCAAGTCCTCCCATTCGGTACCGCATGTAGCCCCTGCTGTGCTACATTCGCCCTTCAGAGACATGTCCTCAACCATAGTGAACCAGAAGATGACGTTCGACATGCAGTTGAAAGGTGTTTCTATGTCGACAACTGTCTGCTGAGCACAACTTCAGAAGACAAAGCCCAACACCTAGTGAACACATTGAGGGAGATACTGGCTCTGGGTGGGTTCGAAATAAGACAGTGGGCAAGCAACGTGACCTCAGTTGTCAGCCACCTCCCCAAAGAGGCGAGATCAGAGAGTACGGAGCTGGGGATCTCAGAGTCACAAGCAGAACCTCAAGAACATGCCCTTGGATTGACCTGGCACTGCTCCTCCGACACTCTGCATTACAGACATCGCCCAGTCCCTTACAGTGAAGTAACCATGCGCAACATTTACCGTACCCTTGCAAGCCAGTATGACCCCCTCGGGTTTATACTCCCCTTCACCACCCGAGCCAAGGTCTTAGTCCAACATCTCTGGGCCAAAGAGAGAGAGTGGGATGACCCTCACTTGCCATCAGATCTCCTGCAGAAATGGAAAGCCTGGGAAGATGAGTTGCAGCACCTTCCACAGATCAGTCTTCCCCGGTGTTACGTGACCACTGCCTGTCATGATGCGGAGGAGAGCAGAGAACTGCACATATTCTGTGACGCGTCAGAGGAGGCCTATGGGTCAGTGGCTTATCTCCGTACGGACGATGGGCAAGGAAAGGTACAGGTGGCCTTTGTACTGGCAAGATCTCGTGTGGCCCCGAAGCGTCAGCTCTCCATGCCAAGATTGGAGCTAAGTGCTGCTCTTACCGGAGCTCAGCTCAGCCAGTTACTCCACAAAGAGCTCACACTGAGAATCACTAACACCATCCTGTGGACAGACTCTACCACTGTACTCGCCTGGCTGCAGTCAGAGTCATGTAAGTACAAGGTCTTCGTGGGGACACGGGTAGCAGAGATCCAGGAACTCACAGACGGCCAAACCTGGAGGTACGTAGATACCACCAACAATCCTGCCGATGATGTGACACGTGGCAAGAGCCTCGCAGAGTTATCTCAGCCTAACAGATGGGGTCAGGGCCCACAGTTCCTATACTTAGGCCCGGAAGCATGGCCTGTGTTGCCTATCACTGAAACATCGGAAGACCTAGCTGAGCTCCGAAAGCCTAAGTTCTGTGGACTGACCAAAATAGTTCCCCTCATGGCCGACGTCACCCAGCACTCTACCTTCGAGTCATTGGTGGAAGCCACCTGCAGATCCGGAGACGGGGCGGCCGACCAAACAGCCACTCTCACAGCCTTAGACTACCAGAAAGCAGAAACCAACATACTGCAACAAGCACAGATGGACAGTTTTGAGGAGGAGTACCAGGCTCTCAAGGCAGGCAAGTCCATCTCACCAAGCAGTCGCCTAATTATGCTGTCTCCAGAGTACGACCCCAGCACAGGACTCATCCATGTTGGGGGTCGACTTCGTCGTGCAGAAGGCCTCTGTAATGAAGTACAGCACCCTATAGTCCTCGACCCTAAGCATCCAGTTACGCCACTTCTAGTAAAGCAGTACGATGTCAAGCTGTGTCACCCCGGCCCAGAGAGGGTCTTTGCTGAGATCCGACGACGCTTCTGGATTCTGAGGGGCCGGGAAGCAGTTCGTAAACACCAGCGGCTGTGCCCAGAGTGCCAGAAGTGGAGAGCCAAACCAAAGGTACCCAAGATGGCTGATCTCCCTCCAGCAAGGCTCAGACTCCTGAAGCCAGCCTTCTACTCAACCGGAGTAGATTGTTTTGGCCCGTTCCTAGTCAAGAGAGGGCGGGGCACTGAAAAGAGATGGGGAGTAATCTTTAAGTGTATGACGACCCGCTGTGTGCACCTAGATCTCCTCGCCTCCATGGACAGTGACTCGTTCCTGATGGCCTTGAGGCGCTTTGTAGCGCGTAAGGGGACTCCCTTCGAAATCTTGTCCGACCGGGGGACAAATTTTAGAGGAGGAGATAGAGAGCTACAGGAGAGCTTCACAGCCATGAGCCCTACCCTCCAAGCGGAATTAGCAAAGCAGAAGATCCGGTTCATGTACAACCCTCCTAACTCTCCACACTTTGGAGGCACCTGGGAACGAGAGATCCGGTCCATTAAAGCTGCACTCCATGCCACCATTGGTGTCCAGACACTGCCTGAAGAGGTCCTTAGGACTGTCCTGACAGAGGTAGAGGGCATTCTAAATGCCAAGCCACTGGGCTACGTCTCATCCGATGTAGCTGACCCCGATCCCGTCACCCCCAACTACCTCCTGATGGGGCGGCCTGACTCATCATTACCTCAGGTGGTCTATCCTGAGTCAGAACTCCTGAGCCGAAAAAGGTGGCGACATAGCCAAGTACTGGCGGACCAGTTTTGGAGCCACTTCATAAAGAGATACCTCCCCACTCTTCAGACTCGCCAGAAGTGGCAAAGTGATGTAGAAGAGCTTACACCGGGCACTGTGGTCATGATCATTGACCATCAACTTCCCAGAGCTCGCTGGCCAGTAGGCAAGGTGAAAGATGTCCACAGCAGCGTCGATGGTCACATTCGTTCAGCAGACGTCCAAGTCAAAGACAAAGTCTACCACCGAGCAGTGGCCCGCCTGATCAAACTTCCAGCGATCCCTGAGAGCGACCATGACTCTGCACCCCCTACTGAATGTCCATAGCCTCTACAAGATGTACTTTCACATAGCGAAAGTAGGGGCGGCTGTAAAATAGAGTCTATGAACCTTGCCAAGATCCCGCGAGATCTCGGCATCTCGCGGGATTTCACCACGAGATCCCGCGACTTCTCAGGAAACAGGAAGAGACTGTGACAGAACGTTCCTCACCTAGTAAATACAGACCTCTCGTTTTTGTCTGTTATTGTTCTTGTTTATTTAGTTGGTTCCAGTTTCTATCTCAGTGGGGTACTTGTGTGCGTTACTGAACTAAAAGTAAGTGCATTCTATGTTGTTCAGTTGAGAATGTATAAGCTACAGTGATGTACAGTATATGCTATTAGCCATTAACAATAAGTGAAGGCCCCTTTCTGGAATGTGTACACCAACTAATTTTAAGAAGAGATTTGCACCTTACTGATTTCTGGAATGTTCTTTGATGTTATCCACATGTTGTATAATTCAGCATTGTGAGTTCTTAGTTTACATTGAGCTCCACCATATTCCACAATAAGCATCCTACACAGTAATATTAGTTAAAGGGTATTTCTGTATGTTGCTTTAATTTGGTTATATTTTTTGTGTATAAAGCACTCATGTTATTTTGCTATTTGTGCTTATTCCCTTTTAGACCACATGTCTACCCCCACCCTAATCTTCAATAAAACTGGCTAAAGGCCAAAGACTATCTCTGCGTGTTCTTACAAACACCCGTGGCGACGACCACCCTACCTTGAACCACTCTAGCCAGGCTGAGTCAGCAACAGACACGATAGCTCTCGCAACTGTCTGTAGCGTGCCTAACAATTGTGCACCATTGATAGGCAGGTAATGAACAAAACAGTGACAGTTTGTGGTCAGACTGTCACATTACTTCCCTCCTCTCCAGCGTCTGAAAGCTGGAACAGGCTGTCGCCTCCTATGAGGAGGGCAGTTCAGCTTTCATCTGATAATCATTGGAAACATTCTGTAAATCTATTGTATTTGTTTCAGTATTACAGTAAACAAAAAACAAAACAAAAAAAGAAGAAATAAAAGAACTGATGGACTCATTTAAAAAAGAAGTCAGCATCCCTAAGTGCTGACGTTTCTAATAAGACTTTTCTTTTCAACATATTTAATTATGATTGATTGATTGATTGATTGATTGATTGATTGATTAACAGGTTTGTTAACATTACAGGTAGTACAGTCAAACAATTATGCTAATATCTTTATACCGATAAACACAAATAAGACCCAGTGGCTTCCTTCCATTTTGATCGATTGAAGACTTTATTAGAAGTTTGCATTGAAAAAAGTACAGTTTTCATGACGGTCCATTGTAGCCTACTCAATTCATCAATACATACACTGCATGCTATGTAGCCTATGCCTAATGAATGTTAAATGTCAAATTAGAGGTTGTGAGTGAAATATATCTAGGTAAGCAGAAGTATATCATAAAGGCTCAACACTCAAGCTTAATTCAACATAATTCTAAGATTTCTGAATTAATGTCAATCATTAATTTGTACATGTTTGATTTAGTTTCATGTTGTGACTCATTCAGGTTACCTGTGGGAGTGAGATAGAGGAACTCACTCTCAGAAGAGAAGTTAGCAACAGATCAGTAAAAAACAAAGAAAGTGATAAACACAGCGGTAGCTTTATTGGTGGGTGTTGTCTGCTGCCAACATGAAGCTGGTAAAGTGATTGACAGCTGGCTGGATGTGGTTTGATCCAGTGAAGGTTGGTTGGACGGACCCTCCTGGATTCTGTGGCTGGATGGAGCAGCTGATTCTGGATAGAAGTCGGAACCATCAAACATCTGCAGCCCGTGTTGCTGGTCCTAAGCACACAAACAAAATTCGTAAAATTGTCAACATGTCAACACAGACAGACAGACAGACAGACAAACAGACAGACAGACAGACAGACAACAGTGGATGGACAGAAATGGTTTAATGTTTTGACCGACACAAACTCAATACCTCTAAGAGTTCAAAGAATGCCCTTACACGCTATAGTTTGTTTTGAGCCACACACACGCACAAGTGTGTGAAGACCTTCTGCCCATGGGAAAAAGGTTGGGAGCGGTCCATTTTGCTGACAAATAACGTCACGGTATAATGGTGCCTAAATTCATCTTTAGAAGACGTTTTAGATGATTAAAAAGGAATACAAAAATCATTTGGCTTCAATATTTGGGAAAAGTTATGAAAGGAGAGACTTCTGAGAGCTTCACAACCTTGCCCACAGCAAGGAAGCTGGACTCACGACCTTCACGAAGATAATAGACTTAAGAGTCATAAAATCGGTCAGGCTGACTGCTTAGACACACTGATATGAGACTATAAATTACTATAGTGATATGAGACTATAAATTACTGTAGTGGTATGAGACTATAAATTACTGTAAAGTCATTGTTTGTTACCTGAGCAGATCAGCTCCAGTCTGTCCCAGGAATTACCAGACCTAATTGTGCTACACTCCCTCAATAAATATTCAGATCCAACACAGGGAGATGTAATCCACCATACAGGTTGACGTGTAGAACCAGAGATATATTCTGTTGAAACAAACGAGCCACAATACAGCTGTCTACACACTGCAGACAATGACCCTTGGCTCCAGTCTGAATTAAAATCAGCTACTGGTCTCCATTCTCCCTGGTGTTTCATCTCCAATGTACCAGTACAGCGACTGATTCCTCCCACCAACCTGACACCACCAGAATCTGAAGAGAGACAATACAATAAGCAGTACAGCAGGTTGGTTTATCTGTTGAAATACATAGATGATGTCCTTTGATTCTCCTGTTAGATGCTCCTGTCTTTGTTTGACATTCACAGGTGTGAATACATAACTTTAGTATCAGAACACATACAAGACAAGCAATGGTTTGATTTAAACAAACAGGTTGGTTGTCATGGTGATTTGTTGACACTGACCCCCCCCCCACTAAGGGTGTAGCTATCATTTCAGACAGAGAGGTAAGGACATCTGTAGGCCAAGGGTTCCCAAACTATTTTGGCTCGGGGCACCCCTATAAATATTTTTTTTCATCCGAGGCACCCCTACATTATTATATTCCTAATTTTCACCCCCAGCACCTTATATTTATAGCATATTTTAGCGATTATGTTGCGAGGAAAGCGAGATAATAGCCATTTTAGTTAGGACTGACTGAAAATAACTTTTTACTTCAAGTTTAAAATGATACTAAATATATTTTTAAATGTCCAAATACATTTCAAATATTATCAAATTATCTCGCGGCACCCCTGTACTGCCGTCGCGGCACCCCAGGGTGCCCCGTCACCCACTTTGAAAACCCCTGCTGTAGGCTATATACATGTTTTCATGTCACTTTCACAATAAAATGTATAAAATGAGTCATGAACATTTTCATGCAGGTTACCTGTGACCGTGAGAGAGATTAACTCACTCCCAGAGGAGAAGTTATGATTAAAAACATTGATGTGATAAACACAGCTGTAGTTCCCCTGGTGAGTGTGGTCTGCTGCAGGGAAAAGGAAGTTGGCAGAGTGACTGACAGCTGGCTGGGTGTGGTTGTGTGTTGTGTTGGATCCAGTGAAGGTGAGGTGGAAGGAGCCTCCTGGGTACTGTGGCTGGATGGAGCAGCTGATGGTGAACTTTGAACCTTCCACCACCTGTAGCCCCTGCTGCTGGCCTTCAGAAATCCCATTCATGGAGGGGAATAGGTTGATGCTTGGCTTAAACAGCAGCTCTGTAACAAGACAGAGGTGATGAGTAATTATAGTAGACATGTTTGTTAAACTAATTTGGGCTCTTGATTATTCTGTGCCAAATGCCAAAATGGCTCCAAGGTAGCTGTGCCACGGTTTTGTATGTTTTTCTTTATTGCGCAATCAAAAAAAATGTTTTTTTTTTAATATTTTTTTCCCCCACAGAAACAGACACAGTTGTTGTGATTCAGTGGCAAAAAGAATGTTGTCAATCAGACAAATGGTTCCAGAGATAGAGCTGTTTGAATGAAAAAAAGTGTCCATCCACTAGAATGGACACACATTTTCTCAATCAGCTAAACGAGGGAGCCAACACACAAACAGAGAAAAGCATCTCTCTGATCCCAGGTCATTTTGACATCTTTTAGAAAAAAGAAAAAAAAATGAAAAAAAGTTTTTTTTTTATACAAAAAACTCAAAAGACGTCATGAGACGTCATTGGCACTGAACGCCTTTGCAAAAAAACCGTCATGAGACGTCATTGGCACAGAATGAGTTAATATGCAAGCAGCCTCTTTAATAGACAAGTCACACACATTCATAATCCGGACTCAAGCTGGTCCCATGAGCAGCAAACAGTTCGTAGAGCAGACAGAGGAGCAAGTTTTGAATCTGAAGGAGCTTGGAGTGGAGATATGCAGGAGAACAGCCAGGGGCACAAGTATGTGAAAGGCAGAGTGGGGATCCGTGTTAGAAGTGAGGCATAAAAGCTACTAATTGACAGAGCACATCATCACAATGTCATTCTAGGGCAGTGGTAACTAAGTACATTTACTTAACTCATTCGTAGTTTACGGCCGTAGAGCCCGGAGATTTCTCTATGTCTTTCACTGCCGGCTTCTCCTACCTGTTAACGTGGGCGCTCATCCAGTTCCCATCGTGCGTGATCGGACACTGCTATGCATCGTGTGTTCGCGTATTCCATCAGCTTCTCAAATCCGTTGAAATTGTTTCAATTGATCAATACGTTCTCCATCTGTAAGCCGCGGAGTTTATACAGGAAGCTAACGGGCCAAAATAGACGACGGACCATCAGCTTCCGGTTCAGGGGCTCAATGATAAGTGGTCCGCTCAATAATGTGTCCGTGTAGAAACCGATCACGGAGCATTAGTTCCGGCCTATTTTAGTTCCGCTTCGATAAAAAAATTTTTTTTAATTAAAGCTTATTAAATCTCCGGGTTCTACGGGCATGGCAGAGAAGGGGTACAAAGGGGTATTTTTTTGGCAGCAAAATGGTTAAGTACTGTACTTAAGTACGTACAATTTGGAGGTATTTGTACTTTACTTGAGTATTTCCTCATTCCAATACTTTTACTTCTACTCCACTACATATCGGATCCAAATATTATACTTTTACCCCACTACATTATTTGAAAACTGTAGTTGCTAGTTACTTTGCAGATATAAATTATAATATTATAAAACATACATTATTCCACTTTAGCCTTATATTATACCTTGGCTATTTGAAAATAGCCGATCTACAAGCTCACAACACATCGCATCACGGCACAACTTAACTTTTGGTACTTAAGTAGTACATAGATAGATAGATAGATAGATAGATAGATAGATAGAAAGTACTTTCATTAGTAAAGTCATTGTTTGTTACCTGAGCAGATAACCTCCAGTCTGTCCCATGAACTACTACGAGACTTAATTGTTCCACAGTCCCTCAGTGAAGATTCAGATCCAACACAGGTAAATGCAATCCACCATACACGTTGACGTGTAGTACCAGAACTCCATGTTGTTGAAACAGCAGAGCCACAGTCTAGCTGTCGACACACTACAGATGATGACTTCAGGTTCCAGACTGAAATAAAATCTGCTACTGGTCTCCATTTTCTCTGGTGTTTCATCTCCAGTATACCAGTACAGCGACTGGTTCCTCCCACCAACCTGACATCAGACTCTGTGAAGAGACAATGGAATATGTATTAAAAAGTCAAATTACTTTGATTAGAAGAACACCGTTTAGTGTACAATAATATTTAGCTTGTTTGTTAATCTTTTTTTCAGTTTTGTGGTGTGTTGGTTGAACCTGCAACGCTGAATATAAATGTTTTCATGTCACTTTCACATTTGCCAGTTTGACTGAGTTATATATTGTGACTTGTTTAATTTGGGTTACCTATGACGGTAAGATAGAGGAACTCGCTCTCCGAGAAGAAGGTATGATTGAAAGCACTGATGTGATAAACACAGCTGTAGTTCCCTTGCTGGATGTGCTCTGCTTCAGGGAACAGAAAGTTAGCAGAGTGATTTACAGCTGGCTGGGTGTGGGTGTGTGTTGTGTTGGATCCAGTGAAGGTGAGGTGGAAGGAGCCTCCTGGGTACTGTGGCTGGATGGAGCAGCTGATGGTGAAGTTGGAACCCTCAAAAACATGTAGCCTCTGCTGCTGGCCTTCAGAAATCCCATTAATGGATGGGAAGGTGATGAGGTTGATGCTTGGCTTAAATAGCATATCTGTAACAAGACAGATGTGATTGGCTGAAACAGCAGATATGTAAGTATAGTAGACATTGGGCCTGATACTTTAAAGTGCCGTAAATAAGGTGTAAATAAAGTGACTAAACCTGGTGTATATTCTTAATTGGAATTCAGGACACGCAGAAGTTACTTTTTTTTTTTTTTTTTTTTTTTTTCGGTGGAATGAAGAGAGACAAGTCTTTTCAATGTCCGTTGTTTACATCCGCAGTGGGAACAAAAAAAGTCTGTGGATCTTCAAAGTTTAGTTAAAACGCTCAAAATCGCTGGCAGTGGTAGACTAGATGATGCTTTCACTCTGGCAGTGAAAGAGTTAAGAGCTCCTGGGAAGTGCAGGAGTGAACTACAGACCTGCAAAGACAGTAGTGACCAGCAGGGAATTTACCCAGAGTTAAGAGCTCCTGGGAAGTGCAGGAGTGAACTACAGACCTGCAAAGACAGTAGTGACCAGCAGGGAATTTACCCAGTAAAGCTATAAGTAAAGTATCTGAGTATTTTTTCCACCGTTGAGGAACCTAGCACCTGAAGTCAACACACAAGCCTCACATTGACAAGTAGGTAGATTGATTACTATTTACCTGAACAAATCACTTCCATTCTGATGGTGGAATTATGAGGATAAGGATATGTCGTTCCTATGCACTCCCTGAGCGAAGATTCAGATCCAACACAGTAAGATGTAATCACCCATGTAGGTTGATCTGTAGAACATTTAATCCTTACTGTTGAAACAGCAGAGCCACAGTCCAGCTGTCTACACACTAAAGATGATGACATCAGGTTCCAGTCGTACTCATAGTTGAGCGCGAAGTCTGGCTCATCAACGTCTTCAACGCCTACAAACACTGGTCTCCACTCTCCTTGGCGTTTCAACTCCAGTACACCAGTACAGTGGCTGGCTTGTCCCACCAATCTGACATCATCAAACTCTGCACAGAGTCAATAGAATAAGCATGAAAAGCTTGATTATGAAATAATAACTGAACCCAAAGTTTCTCTTTTACCTGAGCAGGTAAGCCTAACAGTCTTGTCGGGTGAGCAGCTGTTTCTAGTTGAGTCTGATGTTCTACAGTCCAGGAGAACAGACTCATTGCCTTCACACTGGAACTCTTTGGTTGACATTGGAGGCTTCACTTCTCCATAGAGCGCCACCTGGATGACTGAAGGAGCCCCACAGCCAAGCTCCCTACAGACCACTTCTGCCTCCTGACGGTCAAAGTCACCTTCACACACTGAGACCCACGACTGATCAGACTTCACCTCCACTCTGCCTGAACATAAAGTAGTTCCATTCACCAACCTCACAGACTCTGGGGAGAGAGAGAGAGAGAGAGAGAGAGAGAGAGAGAGAGAGAGGGGGGGGGGGGTCAGAGGGAAATTTCAAAGCAAATGATTGCATTTTGCATTTTAAATGATATTTGTGGTTAATGTACAATCTTAAATAAAAGACAGACAGACAGACAGAGACTGCAGGCCTACAGATTACTGGCATTGCTGAAATCATTGTCTGTTACCTGAACAGATCACCTCCAGTCTTCCAGAGGAACTTCCAGACTGCACTGTTCCACACTCCCTCATTGACGATTCAGTTCCAACACAGGAAGATTCAATTTGCCATACAAGTTGCTCTGTATAATTTCCATCCATCTCTGTGTTAACAGCAGAACCACAGTCCAGCTGTTTACAAACTATAGATGCTGACTTCAGGTTCCAGACATCACCGGCCATTGGTCTCCACTCTCCTTGGTGTAGCATCTCCAGTAAACCAGTACATTGACTGGTTCCTCCCACCAACCTGACATCAAACTCTGTACAAAGAACAAGAAAGACAAAACAAGAACAAGAAAGAAAAATAGAACAAGCATTAATTTTATGGAAAAATAAAAAAAGAATTGATAACAAAAAAGGTGTATTATGAAATATTAACTGAACCTATGTTTGTTTTTACCTGAACAGGTGAGTTCGATAGTCTTGTCAGGTGAGCAGGTGTTTCTGGTTGAGTCTGAGGTTCTACAGTCCAGGAGAGCAGACTCACTGCCTTCACACTGGAACTCGTTGGTCCACATTGGAGTCTTCACCTCTCCATAGAACACCCCCTGGAGGATTGAAGGAGCCCCACAGCCAAGCTGCCTACAGACCACTTCTGCATCCTGTTGGTCAAAGTCACCTTCACACACTGAGACCCACGACTGATCAGATTTCACCTCCACTCTGCCTGAACACCGACTAGGCCCATTCACCAACCTCACAGACCCTGGAGAGAGAGAATAACAATAGCAAAACAATAGCAAAATTCCATCCTTCAACCCATTCAGGCCGGGAATCACATTTTAGTGTATGGGAGGTGCTTACAGTACAGTATGTAGCAACAAGTTTGTTTTTGTAGGCCAATTTCTGATTTAGGCCTAACTATAGGTTAGGCCTAAATGGGTGCACTCCTGGGTCTGTTCTACCCCTTCACTTCTATGATTATAGGAGAAAATAAACATTTAAAATACCCAGAAGTTAAACAGGCATGAACAACGAACGTACCTGAGAATAAGCGCTGCCCTGCCTGCATTCTCATTGGCTGAATGCAAGACAGAGAAAACATGGACCCATGGACATTACATTTACAACAAATGCGACAGAGGCTCGCTGTCTCAGGCGACCTTGAGCCGAGCGAGCTAAAACGAGCGAGTTGCCGTGTCGAGCATTGCGAAGGTCGCATGAGCCGACTCAGTGCCGACAGAGTTATGTCATTATAGGGACAGAATAGTAATTAATGTTTGGGTTGAACTTTTACTCAAAGTACCTCTGGCCAATCAAAGTTTGTCTTTTACGGGACTTTGCTGCAATCATTCACTATCACGCAGGAATAAGCTACAGTTTAACCCTACGGGCACGCCTATGCGTGTTCTTTGCTCGTGCATTTCACGATTTGAACCGGAAGTGTTTTGATGGTTTATCATATATCATATATCATATATTCGTTGACTTCTTTCTGCTGACTTCGGTAGAAGAGAGATGTATTGATAATATGAGCGGTAGGCCTATGGATCTTTTTTTAAATAGTTTTGCCGTTCAGGTCTCGGATTTGCCACTGCAGCATAACCCTAACCCTTTGGAAAGAAGAATTTGAAAATATTTTGACAACACAGGGATGCATTGTTTAGTGTAGTTAATATAACACACACACAGCAAGACTATAAGAAACTGTATAGATCAGTGTCATTTTTAAGTCATTGTTTATTACCTGAACAGATCACCTTCAGTCTGTCCGACGATCCAGAACCCTCCACTGTTCCACACTCCCTCAGTGAAGATTCAGACCCAACACAGGAAGATCTAATCCTCCATACACGTACATCTTTATCTGTAGTAACAGAACTCTTTTCCACGTGAGCAGCAGAGCCACAGTCCAGCTGTTTACACACTAATTCTGATGCTGACCTCGGGTTCCATTCAGAATAATAATCATTCACTGGTCTCCACTCTCCATGGTGTAACAACTCCAGTACACCATTACATTGACTGGTTCCTCCCACCAACCTGACTTCATCATACTCTGTACATAGACAATTGAATAAACATTATGAACCCAAGCATCCATAATCTAGGGCTAACATTCAACAAACAAAAACAGAATGCTTTAATATCTATAAGCTCAGATTGCTAGCCTGTACTTTAGATCTAAGAATGACTGTAGAGCAGAAATGGGGTAAACTGGGATCCAGCCTGCATGCTACGTTCAGCGTTCTCATTTCCCCCCCTCTTTTTTCTCACTCCGCTTTACAGTCTGGAAAGCCTCCTATATCTCTGTGCCCAAACACGGGGAAAATGACTTGTGTGCTTCTGATTGGTCTGTGGAGGGGCCAGGACCAGTGTTGGCCAATGCAAAACTCAAGTCACTTCCTGACGTAAAGACAATACAAGTTAAATGGACCCTGGCCAGACTGAGGTGTGAAGTGAGAAAAAGACAAACGTATAGTGAATCAGGCTGGATTCCTGGCAAGAAATGGGGTGCGCCTAGTGTAGAGTTTACAGCAAGTGGTTAAAAAGTAATAATGCTTTCATTATCAAATAATAACCAAACCTAAAGTTATTGTCCTTTACCTGAGCAGATGAGCCCAACAGTCTTGTCGGGTGAGCAGGTGTTTCTAGTTGAGTCTGAGGTTATACAGTCCTGGAGAACAGACTCACTGCCTTCACACTGGAACTCTTTGGTCCACATTGGAGCCTTCACTTCTCCATAGAGCGCCCCCTGGAGGACTGAAGGAGTACCACAGCCAAGCTGCCTACAGACCACCTCTGCATCCTGTTGGTCAAAGTTACCTTCACACACTGAGACCCACGACTGATCAGACTTCACCTCCACTCTGCCTGAACACCGACTAGGCCCATTCACCAACCTCACAGACTCTGGAGAGAGACAACCGTGAATTAGTTTTCCCCAAGGGCCGAATTATGTCTTGGGTACCAAGCCGAGGGCCACAAAATTGCAGGGGGCGACGGCGGCGTTCCGGCTACTCCAGCGACAGTTCAGATATCATCGTTGTCGGGTGAAAATCTTGTATGTCCAAAACCGTTCGTTTTGAATTTATAATTTTAAAAATTATTTAAACTAGTGAAAACGCCTCGCGTTGTGTGCTTGTAGATCTGCTGTTTTCACTACTTTTGTGCGACGGCCTTGTATGATTTGCGAAAGAACGTACACATTTGGAGATACGAGATTTCCAGCCGACAACGACGATATACTAGTGTTGTTGCTGCTCTTATGCCACCATTATTACTGTGGTTAGTGTGGGCCAGACAGTAGCCCCCCGCGGGCCGCAAATGGCCCGCGGGTCGCCTATTGGGGAACCCTGGTCTATATTCTCAAAGTCCAGGCATCCTACTGCATATTCACACACTTGATCCCTACTTAACGCTTTGGCAACTTGAAAATAGGTTTTGTGAGCCTGTCGATCTGCTATTTTTGCTATTTAAAAAATACGGTTCAAGAGTTACAGGCCAAAACGTAAAGTGGGGTGTTATGGCGCCACCATGCGGCCAAATGACACAATTATTTTTTATTTAATCCTTGAAATCATTATGAACCTCCTCTCCAAGTCTTGAAACTCTAGCCCCTATGGTTTGCGAGAGACAAATAATTGAATGTGAGTTTTTGCGATTCCCATTATAAGTCAATGGGGAAAATTAATTCACTAATAAATTAATATCAATTAAACTATAGAACCTTTCTCTTAGAAAAGTAATAGCCCACGATTCCCGAGTAAGGCGGTCGATTTGACATATGGCGCGAGTGTGTGGTGGCAAAACTGTGGGACTAGTGGCGTGCCGAAGTTTAGGAAGTTCAGGCTACATACACACAGACACACACACACACAGACAGACAGACAGACAGACCCACACAGCCACGTATAGGGAGCCTGTGCTTCACACAGCTCCAAAAATCATCAATCACACACACACACACACACACACACACACACACACACACACTGATACAATACTGTCATTGTTTGAAATAATTGTTTGTTATAATTGTCTGTTACCTGAACAGAACACCTCCAGTCTGTTGGAGGAAAAATGATTCGACTTTATTGATCCACAGTCCCTCAGTGAAGATTCTGATCCAACACAGGTAGATGTCATCCACCATATAAGTTCTGTTCTTGTATAAGTCCTTTCTGTGTGAACAGCAGAGCCACAGTCCAGCTGTCTACACACTACGGAAGATGAATTCCGTTCTTCGTAATCCACTGGTCTCCATTCTACCTGGTCTTTAACCTCTAGTTTACCAGTACAGCGACTGGTTCCTCCCACCAACCTGATTAAATTAGACTCTGTACAGAGACAAGTGAATAAACATTAAGAACCATCTCGTCCCTGTTCTAGGGCAAACATTTTGCAAGCTTGTATATCTGCTATTTTCAGCGAAGATTTACGTGAGTGGGCCTAGTGGGCCCTTGGGAATACGGTCCAGTTACTTTTACCTGAGCAGGTGAGTCCAACAGTCTTATCAGGTGAGCAGGTATTTCTAGTTGAGTCTGAGATTCTACAGTCCAGGAGAACAGACTCACTGCCTTCACACTGGAACTGTTTCATCCACATGGGAGCCGTCACTTCTCCATAGAGCGCCCCCTGAAGAACTGAAGGAGCCCCACAGCCAAGCTCCCTACAGACCACCTCTGCATCCTGACGGTCAAAGTCACCTTCACACACTGAGACCCACGACTGATCAGACTTCACCTCCACTCTGCCTGAACATAAACTAGTTCCATTCACCAACCTCACAGACTCTGGAGAGAGAGAGAGAGAGAGAGAGAGAGAGAGAGAGAGAGATGGTCTTAGAATACCGCTATTAAAAAAGGGGGGAAAAATTTTTCACGAAGAATTCTGTCTTACCTATGTATATGATATATTGTGATGTCACACTATTTGATGAGTGTGTGCTGATATGCACGGACGGTAGTACTCTACTGATGATGTGGCTGGTGTATTTGCATTGTCCAACGACAGATAAGCTCTAATTCGTGCAATATATTTCTAAGGTGAAAGAAGGCAATCTTGGTGACATGATTATTGTGTGTATTAAACTTAAATTCAGCAAATTCCGCCAACTTTCTTTTGCCAGAATACAGAGTCTATACTTATATATTCTACTTATACGAGAACATCTGTCTTGTCCTCATTTAGCTTGAGAAAGTTTTCACTCATCCAGCTTTTTATGCTAGACACACATGATTACAACAATGGGTCTAGAGCACAGGGGTCGCCTGGAGCTACATAAATATATAAGTGGGGTATCATCAGCATAGAAATGGAAATTCACACGATGATGAACCATAAACTTTAAGGGCCCTATTATGATCCAGGTCTTATGCCTTATGCCTTAACTTCTTTACCTTTTTTTTACTATTTTGAAAAACATTTTTAAATACTTCAAATGCTGATCTACATCTGCACGTTGTGAACTTGCAGATCAGTTATTTGAAATAAGCCCCAGGGGGGTCCAGGGGAAAAATCCGCCTAAAATGTATGCCCAAATTGGAACAGTTGTGGACACAAAACTACAATGATTGTGGCTAATCTTGTCCCACCAAATGTCAGCTAACCCCTGAAAATTCACAAATGCAGTGTAAAACATCACATTTCTCTTACCAAATTGTCCTGCTGTGATTATTTAGCTAGGAAAAGAGGATTGAAAAAGACCTCCGCCTATGGAAAATTTGCCTTCTGAATAGTGAATGAGCCTCAAGACCTCATTGAAAACATAAATATTGAATAGAGAAATTGTTCACCAAGGTGTCATCAATTGATAGGCAAAATTGTATGAATATATTCCAAACTATGTAAACTCTACAGATGTTTTAGTGAGAGTAGTGCTGTAATATTAGTAATGTTAAAGTATAGGGTGAAAAATGATAAAAACGAGTAACAATAAGTAGTAATAATACTGTAATAAGAGTTATGTATGGATGAAAAGTACAATGGCAGCTGATTACTATACTGTAGGACCACTGTAACAGTAATCAACAATGAAATTGTACTTTTATTTGGTCTCTATTGATTTATTGACATTTATTGACAGCTGTTCAGAGGTCAACACCTTTTGCCCCCGCCGGCGGGGGCAATGGGGTTCAAGAGGTTAAAAAATAAATAAAAAAAAAATAGTCAAAAAAGGCAAAGAAGTTAAGGCATAAGGCATAAGACCTGGATCATAATAGGGCCCTAGAACCTTTAAAACCTTTAAAACTTTTAGAATGTTTAAAACCATTAGAACCTTAAACCTTTTAAAACCTTTAGAACCTAAAACAATTAGAACCTTAAACATTTTAAAACCTTTTGAACCTAAAACAATTAGAACCTTAAACATGTTAAACCTTTAACACCTTTAAAACTTGTAATACTACGAATATGTTATAGGGAGAAAACATTCATTACATACTCCACTCGCAACCACACACACACGCACACAAGAGGTGTGAATCTCCATCACTAAGGCGATTCCATAAGCATCTCAATACTGCCAGCGATACGATAGCCCATGACGATACAATGCATTACGATTCACCCCTGTTCTCGATACGATGCGATACTATTCACCCCAGTTTCCGATTCGATGCCGATTCAGTTCTGCACAGTGGCACAATGCAAGTATGAATTAGGCTTCTTTCCCACAACGGAGAACAGCAGCAGAGGCAGCAGAGTTGCATCAACAAAAAAAGTTGTGAAACAGTGAAAAATACTTTGTTTTAAACACAAGCAGTAGGCCTACATCCAGCAACATATACGTGTGTGTGTGTGTGTGTGTGTGTGTGTGTGTGTGTGTGTGTGTGTGTGTGTGTGTGTGTGTGTGTGTGTGTGCAGTTAATAATATAGCACAGAAGCTTTCTTTAACAAAATGAGATGGCGGTGCATTCAAGGTGCCTTGGAAACACAAGATAGTATGAAATACAACATTAAAAAAACAATACAACCGTGGAGTTTACCAATTCAGACATGCCGCGAACAATCCATCGCAATCTTGTGTATTGTTATTACGAGCCATATCAATTAAACTCTGCATCATTAACACACACACACACACACACACACACACACACACACACACACACACACACACACACACACACACACACACAGATGAAATAAGAGACTGTATAGGTTATTGTCATTGTTGAAGTCATTGTTTGTTACCTGAGCAGAATACCTCCAATGTGGAGGAGGAAGTATCAGACTCCATTGTTACACACGATTCCGATGATCCAAAACGACAGGAAGGTATAACTGACCATACAGGTTGAGCTGTGGAACTATAGCTTCTTTCTGATGAAACAGGAGAGCCACAGTCGAGCTGTCTGCACACGATAGATAATGACTCCTGCTTCCAGAAAGACCGATATCCATTCGCTGGTTTCCATTCTCCCCGGTGTTTAACCTCCAGCCTACCAGAACAGTGGCTGGTTCCTCCCACCAACCTGATATTACGTTCTGTACAGAGCCAATGGATAACATTAAACATACAAAATAAATAACATTATATAGCAATAACTGTGTGTGTGTGTGTGTGTGTGTGTGTGTGTGTGTGTGTGTGTGTGTGTGTGTGTGTGTGTGTGTGTGTGTGTGTGTAGGATTGCTGCAAGGCGGAGCAAGCGGGAGGCTTCCCTCCTCAATGCGTGGTAAACAGCACTCTGCTTACAGGCTGACAACAAAATATTAGCAGCTACGCTACAGTATGCTAGGGTTAGTTTTAGGCATAGTTTTACTGAGGTTAGGTTAGGTTTAGGCATAGTTTTAATGAGGTTATCGGTTAGGGTAAGGGTTAGGTGGTTTAGGCATAGTTTCACTGAGGTTAGGGTAAGGGTTAGAGATACGGTTAGTAACCTAATGGGGAGAGTCGGAACAACGCTACGCACCCGGGGCCTACCAGGAGAGAAAACGAGCACTCCTTTTTCAATTTAGCTGTTATTCTTTTTTTTTTTTTTTTCAACATACTGTAACATTATATACTTTATATACACTGAATAGAAGAAAAACATTTTAGGATACAAACTATAATATTTTGTTGTTTATCATGTTTGTTTACCTGTTATGTGATGTTCAACCGGGAGAACTGAAAAGAAAAAGAATAGCATAATAGTTATAGTTTGAGCATGATTTGCTGCTATTTGTTTGACATTCATATGATGGGTATGAGTAACTGTATGATTTATCAGAACACACTATTGCAGGGGTCTTCAACAGGGGGTCACTTATACATGCATGTTTAAAATACAAGCAGGAATATATTAATCTATTTAAGCAAAAGAAGATACACATCAGCAATGGTTTTCTCAGTGGAGAGCTAAACCTAAAGTCAAATATACATAAAAAGTAGGAATTTAATTCCAAAAAGGTAGCACATCCAAAAATGTAAATCAGTGGAGGACAAAGTACTCACATTTCCACTTTTTTATTGGCACACCAAAAAGAACGCTTACGCGTTTCGGCTATGAGCCTTCATCAGAGCATTCACATTGTAATGACATTCCTGGATCAGTCACGGACAACAGAAGTATGATTTATATATTAATAAATCATAATGTACACTTTTTGTGTTATGACCTGAACACAAGGGAGAGACCCTCTTTTTTTAAAGGGACTCCTTGGCTAAACCAACCCCCACTTCCTGTCACGCATGGCTTGATGCAGTGCAAGGATACACTTTTATTGCCCCCTGGAATGTTTACATAAGAGATAAGACTCTTGCCAACATGGGCTTCCTCTGCCATGCACTATTCAGTCTCTCACTGACTGAAGACAACCAATGGAAAAACATGGAATGTGATGATAACTTCTCAATGAAATGACATTTATAACATTCAAATATATGGTGGTATTGCCATATGATGTACATCAACTATATTTTGAATTTAACGTGTACAAATATGTTTTTCTTTCTTTATTTGACTTTTATCATCATGTACTCTCTACACAATTTGAAGCAATGATGTTTGGTATCTAAGTGCATATTAACTCATTGACTGCGCCGCCACGAGTTTCCCGAGTTATTCTCATTGTCTGAGGCTGCGTCGCCCGAGTTTCACGAGTTGGGGCTGTTTTCAAGGTTTATGCAAAAGTACACTTTCCCCTAGCCTGTTACAAAATGTCATGTTTCTATGATAAAAGGGTGGTTAAAAATCACACATCAAAGTCAGCTTGTTTGAAAACAAAGGAGAAATCGACCTCCCCAGTCCCCATGACCCAAAGTGAACTCATTTATCAGGACACGGCTTCAGTTCTGCCGACACAGTGCGGCGCGGCCGCAGCAGTGGTGAAACAAAACTAGCAGATCTTCAAGCAGACCATTCTGCATGAATCAAAAACTTTTTCACTTGAAAAGCTGTGACCTGCTGCACTGGGTCACCCTAACTCTAACCCACACACAGCTCCATACCCACACAAAAAAGTTCAAAGTTTCTACAAAAAAAGTTTACCAAAACGGTAAGACCCAGCAAGAAAACAATGGCTACATCAGAGCCTCGTAGCAACCGCCCGGCCTCTCAGGCCTCTCTATACCAAAACAAGCCAACACAAACACATCAACAACACAGCAACACCTCCCAGATGAAAGCATTGACAAATCAACACTCAAAGTGTTATAAAAGTTTCAACATAAACTTACCTCAGTGTGATGAGGAGAGCGTTGGTGTAACACACACACACACAGAGAGAGAGACAGATAAGTCCAGTGCCGTTTAGTGTCAGTAGATCAGTAATCCTATAGTTTCATTCGTGTAGTTTTCTTTTTCTGTTTGTGAGCGGGTTTCATGCCCTCACCGCGGCACAGCAAGCGCCCGACGGCTAGCCATGGTTCGCCGGTCGCCTCTGATTCTGGTTCCCGTCGCGAACCAGCCCGATCCCTGGACGCGGGCAGACGGATGAGGCGGCGCCGCCGTCCCAACAACACACACCGCGGGCAGACATGGCTCCACTGCCCGCACTCCTCACGCCGGAATCGGTGGCTTGCGTGAGGCCACGCGAAGAACGCTCTGCCATGCCCATGTCGCCGAGAGATAACATCGAGACGCTCTCCCAGTCCCAGAGTGAGATGTATGTATTATCCATATCATTGATCCATTCAAAAACAGCAGATAGCAGTCAGACACTGACTGTCAGTGCAAGTTCACAGCGCATCACTTTGTAGCCTACTTTCCTGACTAACTAACTTTCGCTAAATTATTCACTCGATCAAATGATGTGTAGCCTACAGCTCCGTGTCCGATGCAGATGATGTCATCGGCAGCACTGATGATTGTCAGAGCAGTATAATCAGAGAGTGGTGTCACCGCGGGGTCAGAAACAGCGCTGGTCACGTGGTTCATTGTCACTTTACACCTCATAGACTTCAATGCATTTTGTAAACTTCCGGTTGGCCGTTTATCACTATACGCCAATAGATGTGTGCGTAGAAGACCTGGCCCCATGAAGTGAACGGGAGTGACGCAACTCTCCATTCTAGGGCTCTGATGATTGTGAGTGGCACCCCCGGAGAGCAACACGCAACCGCAAAGACGACCCTTTCTATGCGCGTAAGTTGTGCACATGCAGCACACATTGCGCGCGTGCACACACACACACACACACACACACACACACACACACACACACACACACACACACACACACACACACACACACACACACACACACAGTATATTCTGTATAATGTATTTATTTATTTAGATGAGTAACTAATCGCTCTGGGTCTACTAAATGCCTAAAACATTTCCCATGTCAATATGTTCAAAATAAAACAGCATAATGGCAAATATAAATGTATTTTTCTGTTCAAGTTATTCTAGTCAAGGTATTGATGTTTTGTCATTACCCATAACAGTAAAATACATATTCCCATTTTCACCATGCAGTACCCCTGCATACCCATAGTACACATACACCCACAGCAAACCTTTATGTATCTCATATAGCATTGATGCTTTTCACACACACACACACACACACACACACACACACACACACACACACACACACACACACACACACACACACACACACACACACATGGAAACAGAACTTTTCATTCAATTTGAGGAGTAAATAATGTATTTTATTTTGGTATGCGTTTTCAGAAGCTGATCAAGGAAGTGCTTCTCTGTCAGGCACTGGGACACAGAGACCTTCAAGCAAAGGAACAGGCAAAGGTAAGATAAAAATAATGATATTTTATATATATATATATATATATATATATATATATGTGTGTATATATGTGTATATAAATATATATATATATATATATATATATATATATATATATGTGTGTATATATATATATATATATATATATATATATATATATATATATATATATATATATATATGTGTGTGTGTGTGTGTGTGTGTGTGTGTGTGTGTGTGTGTGTGTGTGTGTGTATATATATATATATATATATATGTGTGTGTGTGTGTGTGTGTGTGTGTGTGTGTGTATATAGGAGCTCCTGAGCTTCACCGAAGCCATTGTCGAAGCCTGGTGCACCCCGCGACCCACCCAACCCCTCTGGCCCGATCCTCGGAGTGTGAGGAGGTCAGCCCATGTCCCTGAGAAGATACCGCCCAGACCACGAAGGAGAAACCCTACAAGGGTCTGCTACATCTGCAGCAAAATACATAAGAAAAGGAGTGAGACCTCATTCTACTGCCCTTTGTGTCTTGTGCCTTTGCACAGGAGGCTTTGTTTCGAACGGTACCACGCAGAGATTGACTATGAGCATGCAAGCGGTGCTCGACGTCGACGATAGACAGACACATTTTGATGACATGAGTGTAGACATACTGTGTACCGATTTGTGTGATTTTAGGGCAAATTCTGTAGGAGCAGTGTCCAAAAATGTGTTTGAAAAAATCGGCCTGATGGTGGCGCTATATGGGACAGATCCATTTTGATGACATGAGTGTAGACATACTGTGTAGCGATTTGCGTGATTTTAGGGCAAAATCTGTAGGAGTAGTGTCCAAAAATGTGTTTTGAAAAATCGGCCTGAAGGTGGCGCTAAATGGGACATATCCATGTTGATGAGATGAGTGTAGACATACTGTGTACCGATTTGCGTGATTTGAGGGCAAATATTGTAGGAGCAGTGTCCAAAAATGTGTTTTGCAAGAATCGGCCTCATGGTGGCGCTAGAAGAGGGGCATGTGAGAATTGATGGGTGGAGGTTGTAGGTTGGCAGGCAAGGAGTGTGTGTGCGAAATTTGGCATGGATCGGGGCAACGGTTGCGGAGATACGATGTGACGTGCAAAAGTGTGACGTGTGACGGACGGACAGACAATGTGCCCATTACACTGTAAGAAAATATTGTTTTTGTTTCAAATCATAAAGTAAGCATCTGATGTAATAAATAAAGAGCTGTGAGTAAAAAAAAATGAGTTGTTTGCTTGAAAAGAGACCATTCACAAAAACTTCTTTTTCTCCAGTTGTTATTCTGAGAGGGCTTGGTTTTGGTGAAACAAGGGTTTTCAAATGGCTATAACTAAAGAAGTGTACATGATAAAAACATAATTATTTTTTCTGTGGAAACTAGAAGTTATCCTCTTTCATCTGGGCCATGGCATGACATAGTCATCATTAGACAGAATTAAAAAAAAAATGGTAAACATGGTAAAAAATCAAGAAATGCTTGGCAACCTAGCTTGATAGTTCACTTTTAATGGTGGCAGTCAATGAGTTAATGATGATTACAAATATCTGGTCAGATGTAGGAAAGTAATATTCCTTAGAACTTTATCATCAAAGTTAATTTTCATTTTTGTTCAAAGGAGGATGAACACAGGCATCTCTGCCTTCGCTCCTCCCATTGCGGAGCTTACAGACAAAAAGTTCCGCCTCCCATGAAAAGCCTGGACCTTGAGGACCAGGCAGTTCCCCAGTCTCTCTCCGGAAAATCATCAGCAAGGAGGCAGGATAGACGTACGGTCTCCTGCAGATCCTCTCTGCTCAGTTCTTCCAAGACTCCTACCAAACTCATAGCAGAGTCGACTCAGGTCCTCTGTCTGTGAGCTCAGCTTCGCGCTCAATCAGCAGGGACTCGAGAGTTGGACTCACATCCTCTCGCTGTCTCTCCTGCAAAGAGATCACAGAGTGGGACACGCATTGTCCTCTGTGGCCTCATCTACACAGGGTCGACACACGTCCCCTGCCAGACTCTCACCAGCGGCCGGGCAAGTTACCCTGCCTCTCTGACAGACTCTCTCGACTAGTGGGATTGGAGCCAGCGCTCTCTCACTCCATCGACGGCAAAGACACCAGACTTGGGTGATAACCACCAAAGATACCTCCAGCTCTACTCCAGCAGCACGCCTCGACTTCCAGCCTCTCTTCTCCTGCCCTGAGGGATGCACGTCGACGCCCTGCTCCACCAACTCCAAGATGGCCACCGCCACTCAGCACATGGAAGCCGCATGGGCCGACGCCTTGCTACCATGCTAGCAGCTACACGACGCAACACCACATGGTCACCATCCAGCTCTAATGCTCTCCTCTTCTCCTCTCCTCACCCTGCTAGACTGCTACGCTAGCAGCTACACTCGTCATCTACAACACGCTAACGGACGCGCCGAAATCAGATGTTTGCAGGCAAGCAGTTTCTCGTGTCAAGTGGCAACCATTACAGTGTGTAGTGCAGTGTAGGGGAGATATGTTTTATTGATGTTGTTTGACTTTATTTCTTTTATTCCCTTTTATTAGGATGTACCCATCTGACCAGTTCTGCTTGTAGATCTGTCTTTTTCACTGCATACTTTAACGCACATGCTTTTGGGTTTTTAACCTAATTTTGACCTTTTATCCTTTACTCCATTTATGGTTGTTCCTATGAATTATTATATGCATTTTCCTTTTTAATAAATGAGCACTATTAATAAGGTAATTTGTCATTTTTCGTAAATATTCATATTTTACAGTATGTATGCACAGTAATGAACATTTATTGCAACTCTGCCAAGAATTCACGCTTTTAAACAATAGCGTGATAGAAAAATTATGTTTCATAATTTATTTATGAAATATGATTTTTAATATTACGATATATTAATACTGTATCCATATTCAGTATTCATATGTTCGCTACAACATCACATAAAGCAAATTCACTGTATAGGGAAAGGTCAGAGTTCACCTACAGCTGAAATCTCAGATTAATCACCAGGGTCCAATCACAAACACTGCTTTGATTAAATAAATTAATTCATCATCATTATACAGCCAATAAACAATGATTCAGTTTTGTGTTCTAATGTTCTTTGTTTGAGGGGTCGTTTAGTTTGTCCTAAATATGCTAGACCACGGGGACATAGAGCATCGCAGTTGAAGCCCCACCCCGTCTTCACTCTGGGGTCGGAAGCGTTTTCCCCATTCATTTCTTCCATAGACATTTCATAAAATATGTATTTAAACGTTTTTAAGCCTCGGACAAAGCCACCTCGACTTGTGAGGAATCATGACAATATTCATTTTTTTTAATGCAACGATTAATTAGAAAGCTGAAAAAAGGGCAGAGTACAGGACTGTGTACATCATTATTTTAAAAATTGCGGAAACTACACTCCCAGAATGCATTGCGAATTACACTTATTTCTTGAAATATATTACGCTTAAATCACATATTACGCTTAAAATTACCTTAAATCACGCTCAGTTTAGTTATGCAGGCCAGCATATGGCCTGACATGTAGTGATTCTCATCTCTGTGGACGCTCTTATCGTCATCTTTAAAATACTGCATCATATTTAAAAGAAAGACACTCCTCACGGAGATCTGCTGAAGTGCAATAATCGGCTGGGCAGACAGGGGGCAGTAGCTAAACCGCAAGATACACGAAAGAAGAAGAATCTCCACCAATCACAGACGTCGATTTCACCGGATATCCATTTTAGCAGTATCTGCAGTTTTTCTCTGTGCGATCATGAAAAAAAAAAAAAAAAAAAAAAAAAGTAAACATGTTTTTACTAGAACTAGAGTGATTGCATACATACTCGGGGGTTCTACAGGAGCATATAGAACCATTTTACAACCACAAGCCTACTGGTAAGTGTTCATGAATTTTATACATATATACACAATATATGTTGTGACCCCACCCCCACCCTACGAGGGTATGAGTTGAGGTGCAAAAGTGATGAACTATCATTGAGGCAATAAGCTTGGCAATGTACTGTGGTTAGTATTTGTATTTCAGTGGGTGGGGGCATGCGTACAGTACAAGTGGCTAAATATGTATTTTTAGAAACAATAAGCTGGCAATATCTTTGTTACTATTTACACCAGCCTCCATAAGTCACATCTGCACATGAAAGATCACGGTGCATCTTGGGAATGGGCTTATTGTGTCTAAAAAAGACACATTTAGCCACTTGCATGCATGCCCCCAACCTGGGGGCATGCATGCAAATCAAAATAGTTAAAATCACAATTTCTTTTTAGAAAGAAGTAAATTAAAACATTTCAACACTCATCTTTTCTTTTCTCTAATCACTATCTAAAATATGAACCCTTGTTGTAAAAAAAACAAAGTTGTCCTTTAAACTTCCCCCAAAATGACCATATCATCCAGAGGCATGGCCACATTATAGGCTATCGTCCCTACCTTCAATAGACTTATATACGAGTAATTTAATTTTTTACAACATTTTACAGGCCCCCAATGGGGCCTGTATCTCTAGTTATAATTATTGTTCATGAATCTGTTATTAGTTGTCATTGTACACAAATCCATGCCCTAGTTGTCCCACATGAGCTGCCACAGTCTCATAAATCATGTTTTGGGGTGAGCATTGGATACAACTGCCAATCAATGGTGATTTGGTCCTACTATAACCTTGTAGCTATAGCATTAGGGCGCATTCGAACTATGTCTGCACTGGACCATACATACAGACAGACAGACAGACAGACAGACAGACAGACAGACACATTTTTAAATCCTGACCATTGCTCTCCTTTTTTGTGCAAGACTCTTTTTTGAAGCGGTGTGGAGCAGCGACTTCCAATATACAGAATTGTCTGTCCTATGCCTTGTCCTCACTCACTCACTCACCGTCGTCCAGTGCGAACAGGATCTGCGCCTGCGCGACTTTACACCCCCTCTGGGAGCTGCATTGCGCAATGACATCAGACAGTGTGGAGTGGGGACATGCTGCCTTGTTTTGTTAGACACAGCCAACATGTTGTCTAGGCAGAGGCGTTCTAAAGTCTGGCTGTATATTTCATGACAATGTGCATGTTAATGTCACACTGTCATTGGCTGCACCTGTGTGCTGTACTCGTTTTGATAACGAGACGTCAGCTTTCATATATTCAGTTGTCAACAGTTAGAGCCTACTCAAAGCTCACTGCATGAACAGACATCTCGATGTCTCCCCGTTCTGTGTCCCAGCTAGAGAGTGCCTTAAAAAGTGTTTTCAAGCCGCCTCCTACCACGTTCTGACTGCTGTGATCAGTGCCGTCATCATTATAACACAAAACAAGCTGCTTGTTCAAAGTGCTCCATGTTGTTATGCTCCCCTATACATCACATGTGCAACTTGTGCAAGAAAGAAACATGTGTAACTCCATTGATAGAAGTGTAGCAGCAGCTCCAACAAGGAAGCACAAAGTAGCCTATAGGCTTCTGGTTCTGACTACCGCAAAAAAAGGGGCATTGCACTGTAAAAGAAATATTTACAGAATATATATATATATTTTTTTATCTTTTTAATAAATAAATAGCCTACAAATAAAATAAACATGTAGCTGTTAATATTATGGGCTCATTGGGCTGTATGCAGAGAAATATATTTACTACACCCAGCATTTAGCTTGTCAGAGTGGTTGTGTTGGAGCACCTCAATGCAGCTGCAGAGTTCATGTGCAACCTCTTCTTCTTCTTCTTCTTCTTCTTCTTCGAGAGATTGATTGATTGATTGATTGATTGAATACTTTATTAGTTTGCATAGGAAAAAGTACAGTTTCATGACAGTACATGTCACTAGTACAAGGTCAACTAAAAGAATATCATAGTAAGCTTTTCAGCTTAGAACACATAGAATTTATAGATCTAGAACACAGAATTCATAGATCTAGAACACAGAATAAAAAACATGGATCTGGAACTGCTCTAATTCACCGCTTCACTTCGAACCAAGGTTTGATTTTTTTTGTGTGAGTGAGTGAGTGAGTGAGAGAGAGAGAGAGAGAGAGAGAGAGAGAGAGAGAGAGAGAGAGAAAGAGAGAGAGAAGACAAGACAGACGGACGTGGGGTGTACATCAGGAGTCTGAACTGAAAAATAGCAGATATACAAGCTCACAGTGTGGCACCGAGTGTCGCGCTGCGAACTTGTAGATCTGATATTTTTGAAAGTTTTTGTTTTTTTTTCCACATGAAAAAACATTTCTATGTCAGTTTCTATGTTTCTATGTCACTTTTTCATGTGAAGAACCCCCAAAATATTTAGGGACCCCCCAGAAGCAAACTTTGAGTTACAAATGTTCGCTTAAGATTTGCACACATTTTCACGACTTTTCAAAAAATAGCAGATCTACAAGCTTGTAGACTACAAGCTTGTAGATCTGCTATTTTTCAATAGCTAAAGTATGGCCCCTCCACCTTGGGCCCTATAACTCAGTCCCACTCCCCCCCCCCCCCCCCCCCCCTTCCCCCCTTGTGACGCCCCTGTTCGCTTCTGTCACAATGTTTACAGTATCTATGAACTCAGCAAGAAAAAAAAGAAAAATAACACAACTGAACAAATATGTAGCAACACAACCCTCTAGGCGATGACATTAACAGTTCACTATAGGACATGACCTGTTCCCTATTCCCAGCTCTTATTCCTTCATTAAGTGATAGCGGCACCATCATATGTGCAATCGTTATGCAATGATTTAAGAGATTTAAGAGTCGCCAGCATATTTAACACATGGGAGAGTGTTCATATAATCATATATATATACAGAGAGAGAGAGAGAGAGAGAGAGAGAGAGAGAGAGAGAGAGAGAGAGAGAAAGAGAGAGAGAGAGAGAGAGAGAGAGTGTGCACAAACAAACAGGCATATGGGCAGACAGACAGAGGGAGAGAGGGGCATCAGGGGAGAGTTTAAGGGTCATTTTGAACAAACTTCAAACAAATGCCTGCAATATCAACCTTTTTTGGCCCCAAGGACCCCTTCGTTCCAATATGTGCAATGTTGCAGATTGGAACTGGGACAGCATAACATATAAGCTGATAGATGGCTGCTCTCTCCTGATTGGCTGAAACATTTGCAACCCCCTGAAAAAGCATTTTCGGAGGGCTGTTACTGAACAAATATTCTATAGCAGCAGCTGCCGCGCTGGTCCTCAAAGAAAGACGAGAGGCACTGTCTACAATAACCGATTTATGCCTGTGGCCGATTCTAAAAGCACCTTCTAAATACTTACCTAGATTTCAGATTCCATACATTAGAAAATAAATATTTAAGAACTAGTGAAAATTGCCAATCTACAAGCTCACAACGCGGCGCAAACGTCTAATTTCTCTTTTGGGTCTCGACCTGAAAGGTTTGGGAACCACTGCTGTTCATAGCAGTACATAGCAGTCTTGAAAGGTAAAAAAACAACAAAAGGGGTTATCGTCCTAAATGGGATAAGATAAACATGAGCAGAATGCAGTGTCTGTCCCAAACTGAGTGCGCAGATCATTCCTGGTCACCACACAGGGCTTACGTCACTCTAAAACATGTGATCATGGTGAGATCACCAGTCTCACATGGTATCAGCAGCTGGTGGATCAGATCTACTTACATGGATCTGGCTCCATGGAGTCCATGGTTAGAGAGGGAAGCAGCAGAGAGGCCACACTCAGCCACAGAACCGTCTTCATCCTGCTGTTTGCTCCTGTGTCTGCTGAATACCTCCACAAATATACCTTCACTCGCCCACTGTGTACTGACACACCCCCACCATAGCCTGACCAAACATGTCCATCCAGCCACAGTATACCCAGGCCAGGAGGCTCCTCACCCTGGCCACAATAGGTGATGTAAATGTCACGAACCTGCAGACACCGGAAGTGGCGGATATGCTGCGGTTAACGGAAGTTCCGTCATGCGCTGCAGTCTTCCGGTGAAATTCTCCCGGCGGAAGTAGCACCGTTTCATGCCGTTTCAGCCTATGGTCGTAACCAGGCTTTTCTCTTCGCAGTTGCGTCCCACTGGGAGGAGGCCCCGTGGCAGGCCAAAGACCAGATGGAGGGATTATATCTCCAAACTGGCTTGGGAACGCCTCAGTATACTCCCTGAGGGAGTGGAGGAAGTTGCTCCTGATAAAGAAATCTGGAGGTCTCAGTTGGAACTGTTACCCCCGCAACCCGATTCCGGATAAGCGGTCCAGTCCAGCATGATAGTGTCACCTCCTCCTCACACACATGTTAACAGTCATTAACAACAAGCCGACAACAACGAGCAAGCATGAAGCCATCAGAATGGTCACCGATAATTAAAAAAAGAAAAGGCAGCATGCTGTGACAGATAAAGCCCAATGTCTGAGTAACATCATCACCCATGCAACTATGCGATGCGATCACCCATTTCTGTCTCAAGCCCCCAACACCAATGTCGGTGTAATATGCATGGTGTTGTTGTCCTTCCTGACCGAGACACAAGCTTGTTCTTCAGGAAACAATTGGATTTTCCAAAACAGACCCGTCACCCATCGATCCCGTTTTAAAGAGAAAAGAAGAGATTAAAACCAACTTACTAGGGTTAGGTGGTGTTGATGATGACAGGTTTATATCCGATCTGCAAACTCAAAACTAGTCGCGTCCGCCTAGTTGTCTGACTGTTGCTGTTGCAGCTGCGACGCGTTACAGACATTACATGATTATGTCAATCCTACCTTACTGCAAAAACACATTTCTTATAGAAAACATTTGTATCATATTCTTCTTCTTATTCCTTGTTGTATTGTTGTTTTTACTGTGCAAATAGCGAGCTTTATTAAGGGAAAAAAAAACAGATGTATTTTCCCTTTTTTAATTGGGTAAAAAAGCAACATTTTGAACACATTTCGGTTAACAACGGTTATCGGTTAAGCTTTTGTTTTTGCTCCCTGAACGATTCTAAAAGCACGATTGCATATACAGTATGTGCACATGCACGCACGCACGCACCCACACACGCACGCACGCACGCACCACTCGCTCGACCCCAGTCACATTTTGACCCGCACGCACACACACATTCTAAGTCCACACAGCTGTCAGCACTGAGCACACAAGAACAGCACTGTCAAAGTGGAAAGTCAAACTGTAAAACAAATGTTAAGTCCATGCAACCCTGACATTCAGAGACCATTTCTCATAAATGTTAAATTAGATTAGTGATGGTGCGCTGAATAAATGGGTTATAATATTGCCTCGATTAACATCAAAGTAAAAAGTGTGTGTCTGGGTGTGTGTGTGTGTGTGTGTGTGTGTGTGTGTGTGTGTGTGTGTGTGTGTGTGTGTGTGTGTGTGTGTGTGTGTGTGTGTGTGTGTGCGTGCGTGCGTGCGTGCGTGTGTGTGCGTTCAATCTATTTGCTTTTGCTGTCAGTTTGTTTGTCAGTCAGTTTTATCAGAAATCAAAGCATTCCAAAGAAACCCCTGTTTCCCCAAAGGCCAGTCTTGTATATTTGTAACACACATACACTTTAGATATACTTTATATTATGCCTCATCTGTTCATTACAGGTTCAAGTTCAAGAAGCACACACTTTGCCAGCACATGGCCCGGTATGTTCATAACAAGGCCAGATACATGCAGATAAGTAATGAGGGTAATCAAACTCATGCTCAACCCCACATTATCAGCCCTGGACGCACACATCATCTATACATAGCCAGTCTGTGACAGATAACCAGTTCACACATGGATTCTCTCCCATCCTACACAAACATGGTCTCAAACATGCACGTCACATGCACGAGAACCAGTTCACCCTGAACATTCCCTATAAAACCCTGACGAAACAAAGCAACCCTGCTCCCTTCCTACATCTCCTTCCCTTAATCCCTCTATTCTCCACTTTATGCAATAAACTACTGAGAACTTTGTCATAAGCCAATATCTAACAGGTCATGGCCGGTTCTACAGACAGGGATCTCCATATATGGGCATAAACGGGATTGTATGTATGATGTCAGATGTGATAGACGTCATAGGACTTTCACATAACAAATAACTGAGTAAGCATGTTTGGGAAGTTCACTGCATATCTCCATAATATATTACATTGAACTCCATATATATGGGTACTAGGGGCACGTCCCGTCCGTCCGGCCGTCTGTCTGGCCGTCTGTTTTAAAGGCATGTACAGAATATTCAGTGGTGTACGTTTTTTTGGGGTCTATGGGTTTTCCGCTCTAACATCACACTCTGACATGACTGTGATGTCAGGGGAACCACACTAACATAATCCCTTTATGCCCATATATGGAGATCCCTGATGTCATCAGCACTAAGCCCATATCTAACAGGACATCATATGGAGATGCCCATAAATGGTGGAAGACAGCTCATATCTGTGTGGCTGGTTCTACAGACAGGGATCACCATATGTGGGCATACAAGGGTTTGTATGTATGATATCAGATGTGTGGTTCACATAACAAATAACTGAGTTAGCATGTTTGGGGTCCCACTGCATGTCTCCATATACAGTACATGGATCTCCATTATATAGTATGGGTACCAGGGTTCTCCATATATGGCTAACTGGTCCGATATGCATCACTGGCCAGACGACCAAGACATGGTGCGACCTTGCCCTTTAGGGCGAAGTCGGTTGTCGCCCTTAGGCTTCTTACTAGTATATATGTTACAGTACGTTTGGGTAACTCAGTACGTTCATTGTAAGAGCGCTTGTTTTGTCGTTCACCACACACCAATCACCACCAGATGGCGACGACAGCCATTCACTAGTGAAGGCGCTGACGTCACTCGTTTGCGACTCTCTTTCTTTATTTACTAGCCTAGCTCGGCAGTGTTTAGCCATTAGCTTACTATGAGCTAGGGAGCGCTCCATTGTAGTCACTTGGACAGGGCGTTTATCGTGGGCTTGCCATAAATATAACGATTGCATTCACCACGGCTTCGTAACTCGCGCGCCCGCTCTTCGCGGCCACTCGCGCCTGCGACGCTCGGGGGCGAAGAGCAGGACCAAGGTCCGCTGGCCTTCGCGCCGCTTGCAATGTCGTGGACAATCGAACGGCTCCGCCTGGAGGACGTTGTTGTGGTTCAAAGCGACCGCTTGTTCCGCCCCGTGCCGCACGACGAGTGCTCCGTTTCTCGACCGTACTGTTTCTCTATCAAACCGTGACATATATACTTTCAATGATATCCCTTAACTAGTTCTAGAAGGGTTCTGTTTAAGGTTTTCTCGTCCTCCTCACCCACTGGTGTTTATTGTATGTATAATCCATTATAAGGCCATTAAAGGCTCTATTCTCTAGTCCAGGGGTCTTCAACGTTTTCAGGCCAAGGACCCCTTAGTTGAGAGAGAGATGAAGCAGGGACCCCCACAACCTTATCATAGATTCCATATACCGTAGTTTCATTGTTTGGCAGCCCGATCATCAGTATATTTTGGATTCATGTTAATATGGTTTTTCAGATATTTAACCGTCAATATGTAATAAACTTGACTTTTCACTGTACTTAATCTGCTCTTTTCCCCCTCCAAAGCTCTTTGCCAAAAGTAGCCGATCTACAAGCTCACAACGCCTCGCAGTGCGAGGCGTTGTGAGCTTGTAGAACGGCTATTTTTGGCTAAAGTTCTCAGAATAAGGATGCTAGGGTTCAAGTGGTTAATATAAAAAAAAAGATTTTCTATCACACAAAGATTTGGAGGACCCCCTGGAGTAACTCTGAGGACCCCCTAGGGGTCCCAGACCCCCTGTTGAAGACCCCTGCACTAGTCATTATGATTGATAGAATTGCATAGCCTATGTAGAATGATCAATGAGAGAAACAGATGTACTGTATCAAATGCAATATAAAACTAATTAGTACGAGGTAGCTTGTCGCCCTTAGGCGTTTCACTGGTATACATACCTTATATTATGCCTCATCTGTTCATCACAGGTTCAAGTTCAAGAAGCACACACTAAGCCAGCACATGGCCCGGTATGTTCATAACAAGGCCATGTGCATGCAGATAAGTACAGAGGGTAAACAAACTCATGTTCAACCCCACATTATCAGCCCTGGACGCACACAGCATCTATACATAGCCAGTCTGTGACAGATAACCAGTTCACACATGGATTATCTCCCATCTTACAAGAACATGGTCTCAAACATGCACGTCACATGCACGAGAACCAGTTCACCTTGAACATTCCCTATAAAACCTTGACAAAACGAAGCAACCCTCAATGCCATCCCCCCTCTCACCCTCTCCTTCTTCTTTATCCATGTGTCTCCCCTTCCTACATCTCCTTCCCTTTATCCCTCTATTCTCCACTTTCTGCAGTAAACCGTTATACTGAGAACTTTGTGTGTCAGTACACAGTGTCAGAGTACAGTATAAGTACAGTGGGAGAGTGAAGGTATATTTGTGGAGGTTTTCAGCAGACACAGGAGCAGACAGCAGGATGAAGACGCTTCTATGGCTGAGTGTAGCCTCTCTGCTGCTTCCCTCTCTAACCATGGACTCCATGGAGCCACATCCATGTAAGTAGATCTGATCCACCAGCTCCTGATACCATGACTGAGTGATCTCACCATGATGACATGTTTTAGAGTGACGTAAGCCCTGTGTGGTGACCAGGAATGATCTGCACTCAGTTTGGGACAGACACTGCATGCTGTATAGGTTTATCTTATCCCATTTAGGACGATAACCCCTTTTGTTTTGTTTTTTTACCTTTCAAGGATGCTACTGCTATGTACAGCAGTGGTTCCCAAACCTTTCAGATCGAGACCAAAAAGAGAGATTAGACGTTTGCCTTGACATTTCTAAAAAGGCCTTTTGGTGAAAATATTGAAACCTCCAAGCTGACCGAAAATAGCCGAGGTTGAGGTTGGCTATTTTCTATTTTCGGTGCTTGATACCACCCTAGTGTATGGCATGGATTCCTACACAGAGAGGGCAATTCTTTCAGCATAAAATGTTCCGTTCAAGTTCAGGAGAATTTTGATAAGGCAGTTCTCTTGAATACTGCCTTCAGGTATGGCTTGGAAAGTGGGCATTTGAATTTCTTTCACCATAGTAAAAACTGCATTCATGGTCTGGAGAGGGCACTTTTTACAGACGGATAAAAAGGCAGGGGTTCAAGCCCCCTTTGATGCCTATGTGTGCATGTGCCTGCCCTTATCCAAATCACTGTTATAGGGGGAGGTGAGAGACAGCCACTGGCCGCCGCGTCCACGTCCATGGACGCGGCCGTGGACGCGGCCGTGGACGAGGCCGCGGCCGTGGATGCAAACGGCCGGCCGTGGACGCGTCCATGGACGAGGCCGAGAAAAAAAGGCCGCGAAAAAAATAACAAATTGGGTGTCTATTGTATGTATTTTTTTATGGAGAATTCAAATATGACCTTCTTTTTTGCATAGGACAACTCTAACCTGCATCAATTGGTATTTTATAATTGCCAATTGTACCCTATCCATCTAAAAAACAAACTTAACTAACTTAATCTATCAGTAGTTAAGACTATGTTAGTTAATAGTTAGTTAACATCAACCATATTATGGATGGTTTGTAGATGTGTTTTTTTTTTGGTCAATTTTATGCCCAGAATGAGTGCTTCATAGGCGAGTAGGATTAGTGCGTTGACCCGGTGGTACTGGTTGGTCTAAAACTTCCAGAAAAAAACAGATCTACAAACCATCTGTAATATGGTTGATGTTAACTAACTATTAACTAACATAGTTTTAACTACTGATAGATTAAGTTAGTTAAGTAATAGATATAACAACATTACTTGATGATTTTTCATGGTGAAAAATTAACTAATACATCAGTTAATCATGAACTGATGTATTAGTTAATCAGGAATAAAGTGTTAGTTAAGCATTAACTAAGTGTATTACTTTGTACCTTATAGTAAAGTGTTACCATTATTTTAATATGAACTGTGGGAAGATTATATATTTTTTATTTTGCACTTACAGTGTTGTGATATTATTCCTGAAGGAAGAGGGGTATTTTCACAGTCCAGGCTTTGAACCTAAATGCTGTTTACATTTTCTATAAATATTTATTTCTATATAAAACTCAGTTGTGTGGAGTTATTGTGTGCCTTTTCTTGTAGCTAAAGAGTCCATTTGTTCACTAGACATTAAGCCAAGGTTACTATTTTGAGTTGAAGCTAAGTGTTTTATTACTTTGTGGTTTAACATTATTTAATAGTCAAATTCATTGTTATGGTTACTTTAGAAGACTGCTTTTGCATTCATGAGTTAAAAAGAGAGCCAAGCTAATTCAAAGAGTTAAGTTAAAGGAACACAAAACATGACCTAACTCACAGCTGCCATTGGACAGACAGTTACAACATACTCTTATCTTTCACAGAACAGACACTTATCATTTATTTTATCTATTTGAGACTATGTAGCTGCTCTAGGGGAAATAGAGCATTAATTTGGGGTGATATATTTATCAGCCTATTCAATTGATAATGACCAATGGGTGCCAGTTTCTAAGTAGTTAATCATATTAACGTAACAATATATGTGGCCTAGACATGGATATTGCCCACTCAACTCGTAATCTACAGAAATGTCCACCACATCACACAGTATAAAACCTATTAGGCTTAGTGGATTTACCTATGTTAAATCATGTCAGGTTAGTTTGGTTCAAAGTTCAAGTATAATAATTTATGAGACAAAAATGTAAACAGCACAAATGTACAATCACATCTAGGCTAGAATGATGTGTGTGAGTTTATCTGGAGACTTACTCAGTCTGTGACTTACAGAGATCTTGATGGTCTTTGGGTTCCACCTGTTCATCAGAATTGCCGCTGGTGCCGTCTAGAGATTTCATCTTCACTTGAAGTCTGGAGTCTTGAAATTATGTACAGTGTATTCTGGACAGTTGTGGGCACTTTGCAACTAACCTAACCTAACACACACTATGTGTTAATGTTGATCAATATAATAATGTCTAAATACAAAGTAAGACATAGCAAATACGTTGTAATAATAAATTGAAGGGGAAAATGTATGAAAACAAATGCATCTCAGCATTGAATTTAAGGCAAACATTTTGCTACTCAACCCTTTCCAAATAATATACAATTAAGAAGTGGGATTTTCCACTTAGTAAGAGAAAGAATTAATGAAATATTACATTTTTAAAAAGGTAGAAGACTCACCTATTATAGTAACCATGTGAATTGCTAATAATGTTATGGGTCAGATGTGTAAAGATCTATCACATTTTCAACACATTTTCTGGTGTTAACATGAAGGCCATAATACACAAATAACAAAAAAGAAGACTAATCAATAATAGCAATTAAGTAATTAAGTTTCTCTCTGGCGTGAATATAAAACAAATCACATGCACAATTGCTATGTCCGTAATTTCACGGGTAACTTTGTCATTGATTGTTCTAAAGCTTTTACATGCAAATGTGATTTAAGTGCATAATTATGGAGTTTAATTGTCGTTAACGGTCAGACATTATTTTTTTCCCACACTCGTCACAGCAGTAAGGTTTCTCTCTGGTGTGAATTCTATAGTGGTCTTTGAGACTAGACGATGTACTGAACCTTTTCCCACACTGTTCACAGATGTAAGGTTTCTCTCCGGTGTGAATTCTCTGGTCTTCTTTGAGATGACGATTGTCGTCAAACTTTTTCCCACATTGGTCACAACAGTAAGGTTTCTCTCCGATGTGAATTCTCTTGTGTGTCACAAGGTGAGTCCTTTGTCTGAAGCTTTTCCCACATTGTTCACAGCAGTAGGGTTTCTCTTCAGTGTGCATTCTCTGGTGTGTTTTGAGAGTACTGGAATGAGTAAACCTTTCCCCACATTGGTTACAGATATAAGTTTTCTCTCCGGTGTGAATTTGTTGGTGTATTTTGATATGTTCCAGTCTAGGAAAGCTCTTTCCACACTGGTCACAGCAATAAGGTTTCTTTCCAGTGTGATTTTTCTGGTGTGCTCTGAGATGATGCATATCACTGAACCTTTTCCCACACTGGTCACAGCAATAGGGCTTCTCTCAAGTGTGAAATCTCTGGTGTACTTTCAGAGCAGCCATTAAACTGAACTTTTCCCCACATTGGACACAGCCGTATGGTTTCTCTCCTGTGTGAACTTGTTAATGTATTTTGAGATAAGACAATCGAATAAAGCTTTTCCCACACTGGTCACAGCAATAGGGCTTCTCTCTAGTGTGAATTCTCTGGTGTTCTTTTAATATCCCCTTTTGAACAAATCCTTTCCCACACTGGTCACAACAATAAGGTTTCTCTCCAGTATGTGAACGCTTATGATCTTTTAATTGTCCAGACCGAGCAAAATACTTCCCACATTGTTCACAGCTGAATGGCTCCGGTGTGTATTTTCTGGTCTACTTTGAGATAATAAATTGAGCTGAAGCTTTTTCAACATTGGTCACAACAGCACTGTCTTGGTTTAACTGAGGACAGCACAGGACAGGGAGAGAAAACACCCACCTGATAAGAGCCAGATTCACACATTGATCAGCATTTAAGTAACTCACACACATCAAAGTGTTTAAACATTACTTTTATCATTCATGACATAATATCATGTTACTGATACCTACATGCCTTTATATGGGGAGAACCAAGTTTTTATACTGTGTGATTTGGTGGACATTTCTGTAGATTACGAGTTGAGTGGGCAATATCCATGTCTAGGCCACATATATTGTTATGTTAATATGCTTAACTACTTAGAAACTGGAACCCATTGGTCATTATCAATTGAATAGGCTGATAAATGTATCACCCCAAATTAATGCTCTATTTCCCCTAGAGCAGCTACATAGTCTCAAATAGATAAAATAAATGACAATTGTCTGTTCTGTGAAAGATAAGAGTATGTTGTAACTGTCTGTCCAATGGCAGCTGTGAGTTAGGTCATGTTTTGTGTTCCTTTAACTTAACTCTTTGAATTAGCTTGGCTCTCTTTTTAACTCATGAATGCAAAAGCAGTCTTCTAAAGTAACCATAACAATGAATTTGCCTATTAAATAATGTTAAACCACAAAGTAATAAAACACTTAGCTTCAACTCAAAATAGTAACCTTGGCTTAATGTCTAGTGAACAAATGGACTCTTTAGCTACAAGAAAAGGCACACAATAACTCCACACAACTGAGTTTTATATAGAAATAAATATTTATAGAAAATGTAAACAGCATTTAGGTTCAAAGCCTGGACTGTGAAAATACCCCTCTTCCTTCAGGAATAATATCACAACACTGTAAGTGCAAAATAAAAAATATGTAATCTCCCCACAGTTCATATTAAAATAATAAACACCCATTAGATGTCTCCCTTTGAGTCACTTAATGACAATTATAATAATTTGTGGGCCTACACACTCACACACAGTCCCTAAAAGCCAGCAAAATGAACTACTACCTAAGTTAACCTTAACTTGTGTCAGACTTGAATTCAAATGCAAGAGCAGCTTTATATAAATGTAGTAGTAGTAGTGTTATGAGAGGGAAGGTGATGTTTGTTCAGACTAGCAGGGACTTAGGTGAGACAGTTAACAAAGCATTATCCAGTTTCTGTCTATTGTTGATCCCTCCCCCCACCACCACCACCCTGATTGGTCCATCAGAGTCATTGTGAGTATTTAACATAGCTCGGTTTAGCTAATGCAAATTCGAGACAAATCATTGAATCGAGTACTACATCACTAGTGTTTTCTGATAATTCATCCAGTTACTCAAACCCACCCTGCAAATGTCGAACAAATGGCAGCAAATCACACTCACACTATATTATGTTATTCTTCTTCTTTTCAGCTCTCCCGGTTCAACATCACATAACAGGTAAACAAACATGGACAATTAACTAAATATTGTAGACTGTAGTCTAAAATGTTTCTTATATATATATATATATATATATATATATATATATATATGTGTGTGTATATATGTGTGTGTGTGTGTGTGTGTGTGTGTGTGTGTGTGTGTGTGTGTGTGTGTGTGTGTGTGTGTGTGTGTGTGTGTGTGTGTGTGTCCTATTGGCTCTGTACAGAACATAATATCAGGTTGGTGGGAGGAACCAGCCACTGTACTGGTAGGCTGGAGGTTAAACACCTGGGAGAATGGAAACCAGTGACTGGATATCAGTCTTTCGGGAACCAGAAGTTATTATCTACTGTGTGCAGACAGCTCGACTGTGGCTCTCCTGTTTCATCAGGAAGGAGCTATGGCTCCACAGATCAAACTGTATGGTCGATTAGATCTTCTTGTGATGCTGGATCATCAGAATCTTGTGTAACAATGCAGTCTGATACCTCCTCCTCCACATTGGAGGTATTCTGCTCAGGTAACAAACAATGACTTCAACAATGACAGTAACCTATACTGGCTCCTATCTCATCTGTTTGTTTGTCTGTCTGTGTGTTTGTGTTTGTGTGTGCGTGCGTGCGTGCGTGCGTGCGTGCATGCGTATGCGTGTGTGTGCATGTGTGTGTATAAAGTAATAATCCATCTTCTTAATTTAAGTTATTAACACTCTTGCTGCCGTTGACATGTCAACTCTTTAGCCTTACATTAAGAACCTCCTGCCGAGACTTCTGCATTGTGACGTTGGGGTGACAGCAGGAGGGTCTTACCGAGTTTGTGATACACTCCTTCTGCATGCTCGTCAAATCGTCTCTAGCGACTCGACACATCCACAAATGAAAAATATAAGACGCCGTAGGAGTTCTCCAAACTCCGAAGCTTACCGACTCTAACGGTAACTTTGCACAATGTATTAGTCTGTTGTTTTCAATAAAAATAGTTTTTACCTTAGTGTACCAAACGAGTGACACTCCGACGTGTCACTCATTTGGTTAAACATGGCCACACTTATCACGTGACATTCATCCCTTCCCCCATTCGCTCATACCAGGACATGACGTATGTGCGGAAGAGAGCACAATGATGTTTCTCAGCCACCGAGAGGCGCTGTTGCAACCAACATTGTGGCAAACGGGGAAAAGCATTGCCACTTGGTAAAAACTATTTTTTATTGAAAACAAGGGACAAATACATTGTGCAAAGTTACAGTTAGAGTCGGTAAGCATTTGGAGAACTCCTACGGCGTCTTATATTTTTAATTTGTGCATGCAGCAGGAGTGTATCACAAAGACGGTAAGACCCTTCTGCCGTCGCCCCAACGTCACAATGCAGAAGTCTCTGTCTTAATGTAAGGCTATCAGCTCGTCATTGAAAGGGTTAACTACATGGTGTCATAACAGTAAAACTGTTATGACTTACTGTACGTCTGGGCTGTCCAGTGGTGATCGCTAATGGCGGTGGGTTGTTTACATATGACGTTGACGTGCACTGAAAGTGCTAATCCTCCATAGAAATCCATTGATCTTGCAATAAAGAGACTTCATTTACTTGAAAAAATACATTTTGATCCCAAGGCTGGCATGTTTCATGCTAAAAATGCACTTGCATGGCAGCCGACATGACACCCTCTCCTCAACACACGTTCAGGTCTAGATGGGGGCAAAGTTGAGAAAAGTAAAGTGCCCAAAATCTGCGCAAATTCCCGCCCGGCCCTTCAAATCGAGGAAGCGGCGTGGCAGCTTGGAGAATGCATTAGCTTGGCTCTCTTTTTAACTCATGAATGCAAAAGCAGTCTTCTAAAGTAACCATAACAATGAATTTGCCTATTAAATAATGTTAAACCACAAAGTAATAAAACACTTAGCTTCAACTCAAAATAGTAACCTTGGCTTAATGTCTAGTGAACAAATGGACTCTTTAGCTACAAGAAAAGGCACACAATAACTCCACACAACTGAGTTTTATATAGAAATAAATATTTATAGAAAATGTAAACAGCATTTAGGTTCAAAGCCTGGACTGTGAAAATACCCCTCTTCCTTCAGGAATAATATCACAACACTGTAAGTGCAAAATAAAAAATATGTAATCTCCCCACAGTTCATATTAAAATAATAAACACCCATTAGATGTCTCCCTTTGAGTCACTTAATGGCAATTATAATAATTTGTGGGCCTACACACTCACACACAGTCCCTAAAAGCCAGCAAAATGAACTACTACCTAAGTTAACCTTAACTTGTGTCAGACTTGAATTCAAATGCAAGAGCAGCTTTATATAAATGTAGTAGTAGTAGTGTTATGAGAGGGAAGGTGATGTTTGTTCAGACTAGCAGGGACTTAGGTGGGACAGTTAACAAAGCATTATCCAGTTTCTGTCTATTGTTGATCCCTCCCCCCACCACCACCACCACCCTGATTGGTCCATCAGAGTCATTGTGAGTATTTAACATAGCTCGGTTTAGCTCCATGGCACAGTCATGACACAGTTCCATGTGTGCAAGTTCCTGAGGCTGAACTCTCTTCTGGACTAAAGGTGAAGTATAAATAAATAGACAGACAGACAGACAGACAGACAGACAGACAGACAGACAGACAGACAGACAGACAGACAGACAGATAGATAGATAGATAGATAGATAGATAGATAGATAGATAGATAGATATAGTCACTTAATGACAATTATAATAATGTGTGGGCCTACACACTCAAGTCCCTAAAAGCCAGCAAAATGAACTACTACCTAAGTTAACCATAACTTGTGTCAGACTTGAATTCAAATGCAAGAGCAGCTTTATATAAATGTAGCAGTAGTAGTAGTGTTATGAGAGGGAAGGTGATGTTTGTTCAGACTAGCAGGGACTTAGGTGGGACAGTTAATAAAGCATTATCCAGTTTCTGTCTATTGTTGATCCCTCCCCCCGCCACCACCCTGATTGGTCCATCAGAGTCATTGTGAGTATTTAACATAGCTTGGTTTAGCTCCATGACAGTCATGACACAGTTCCATGTGTGCAAGTTCCTGAGGCTGAACTCTCTTCTGGACTAAAGGTGAAGTATAAATAAATAGATAGACAGACAGACAGACAGACAGACAGACAGACAGACAGACAGACAGACAGACAGACAGACAGACAGACAGACAGACAGACAGACAGACAGACAGACAGACAGATAGATAGATAGATAGAGTCACTTAATGACAATTATAATAATGTGTGAGCCTACACACTCACACACAGACCCTAAAAGCCAGCAAAATGAACTACTATGTTATTCTTTTCGTTTTCAGTTCGCCACGTTCAACATCACATAACAGGTAAACAAACATGGTCAAACAACTAAATATTGTAGCCTAAAATGTTTTCTTTTGATCAAAGTATATATATATATATATATATATATATATATATATATATATATATATATATATATATATCCTAACTCTTTATTTCTTATGTTTATTCTATTGGCTCTGTACAGAACAAAATATCAGGTTGGTGGGAGGAACCAGCCACTGTGCTGGTAGGCTGGAGGTTAAACACCGGGGAGAATGGAAACCAGCAAATGGATATCGGTCTTCCTGGAACCAGAAATTAGTATCTATTGTGTGCAGACAGCTCGACTGTGGCTCTCCTGTTTCATCAGAAAAGAGCTATGGTTCCACAGTTCAAACTGTATGGTCGATTATACCTTTCTGTGATGTTGGATCATCAGAATCTTGTGTAACAATGCAGTATGATACTTCCTCCTCCACATTGGAGGTATTCTGCTCAGGTAACAAACAATGACTTCAACAATGACAGTGACCTATTGGTCTCTTATTTCATCTGTCTATCTGTGTGTGTGTGTGTGTGTGTGTGTGTGTGTGTGTGTGTGTGTGTGTGTGTGTGTGTGTGTGTGTGTGTGTGTGTGTGTGTGTGCGTGCCCGCGTGAGTGTGCATTGGTCCCTTGGTCCAAGACCGAGTAAAATCATGGGCGAGACCAAGGCAAGACAGAGTCAATGCAAATTCGAGACAAATCATTGAATCGAGTACTACATCACTAGTGTTTTCTGATAATTCATCCAGTTACTCAAACCCACCCTGCAAATGTCGAACAAATGGCAGCAAATCACACTCACACTATATTATGTTATTCTTCTTCTTTTCAGCTCTCCCGGTTCAACATCACATAACAGGTAAACAAACATGGACAATTAACTAAATATTGTAGACTGTAGTCTAAAATGTTTCTTATATATATATATATATATATATATATATATATATATATGTGTGTGTATATATGTGTGTGTGTGTGTGTGTGTGTGTGTGTGTGTGTGTGTGTGTGTGTGTGTGTGTGTGTGTGTGTGTGTGTGTGTGTGTCCTATTGGCTCTGTACAGAACATAATATCAGGTTGGTGGGAGGAACCAGCCACTGTACTGGTAGGCTGGAGGTTAAACACCTGGGAGAATGGAAACCAGCGACTGGATATCAGTCTTTCTGGAACCAGAAGTTATTATCTACTGTGTGCAGACAGCTCGACTGTGGCTCTCCTGTTTCATCAGAAAGGAGCTATGGCCCCACAGCTCAAACTGTATGGTCGATTAGATCTTCTTGTGATGCTGGATCATCAGAATCTTGTGTAACAATGCAGTCTGATACCTCCTCCTCCACATTGGAGGTATTCTGCTCAGGTAACAAACAATGACTTCAACAATGACAGTAACCTATACTGGCTCCTATCTCATCTGTTTGTTTGTCTGTCTGTGTGTTTGTGTTTGTGTGTGCGTGCGTGCGTGCGTGCATGCGTGTGTGTGTGTGTGTGTGTGTGTGTGTGTGTGTGTGCATGTGTGTGTATAAAGTAATAATCCATCTTCTTAATTTAAGTTATTAACACTCTTGCTGCCATTGACATGTCAACTCGTTAGCCTTACATTAAGAACCTCCTGCCGAGACTTCTGCATTGTGACGTTGGGGTGACAGCAGGAGGGTCTTACCAAGTTTGTGATACACTCCTTCTGCATGCTCGTCAAATCGTCTCTAGCGACTCGACACATCCACAAATGAAAAATATAAGACGCCGTAGGAGTTCTCCAAACTCCGAAGCTTACCGACTCTAACGGTAACTTTGCACAATGTATTAGTCTGTTGTTTTCAATAAAAATAGTTTTTACCTTAGTGTACCAAACGAGTGACACTCCGACGTGTCACTCATTTGGTTAAACATGGCCACACTTATCACGTGACATTCATCCCTTCCCCCATTCGCTCATACCAGGACATGACGTATATGCGGAAGAGAGCACAATGATGTTTCTCAGCCACCGAGAGGCGCTGTTGCAACCAACATTGTGGCAAACGGGGAAAAGCATTGCCACTTGGTAAAAACTATTTTTTATTGAAAACAAGGGACAAATACATTGTGCAAAGTTACAGTTAGAGTCGGTAAGCATTTGGAGAACTCCTACGGCGTCTTATATTTTTAATTTGTGCATGCAGCAGGAGTGTATCACAAAGACGGTAAGACCCTTCTGCCGTCGCCCCAACGTCACAATGCAGAAGTCTCTGTCTTAATGTAAGGCTATCAGCTCGTCATTGAAAGGGTTAACTACATGGTGTCATAACAGTAAAACTGTTATGACTTACTGTACGTCTGGGCTGTCCAGTGGTGATCGCTAATGGCGGTGGGTTGTTTACATATGACGTTGACGTGCATTGAAAGTGCTAATCCTCCATAGAAATCCATTGATCTTGCAATAAAGAGACTTCATTTACTTGAAAAAATACATTTTGATCCCAAGGCTGGCATGTTTCATGCTAAAAATGCACTTGCATGGCAGCCGACATGACACCCTCTCCTCAACACACGTTCAGGTCTAGATGGGGGCAAAGTTGAGAAAAGTAAAGTGCCCAAAATCTGCGCAAATTCCCGCCCGGCCCTTCAAATCGAGGAAGCGGCGTGGCAGCTTGGAGAATGCATCCCTTCAAAGTAAGAGGCAGCAAAAGTGTTAAGAGTTAGGTGAACTGAAGTGTTGTGTTCCAAAATAGAAGATTGACAGGCTCACAACACTTATTTCCAAATGGCCAAAGCATAACGTAGGGATCACGTGTGTGAATATGAAGTAGAGGATGCCTGGACTTTGAGAATCACAGATCGACATGGTTGTGTCTCTCCAGAGTCTGTAAGGTTGGTGAATGGGACCAGTTTGTGTTCAGGCAGAGTGGAGGTGAAGTCTAATCAGTCGTGGGTCTCAGTGTGTGAAGGTGACTTTGACCGGCAGGATGCAGAGGTGGTCTGTAGGGAGCTTGGCTGTGGGGCTCCTTCAGTCCTCCAGGGGGCGCTGTATAGAGAAGTGAAGGATCAAATGTGGACCAAAGAGTTCCAGTGTGAAGGCAATGAGTCTGTTCTCCTGGACTGTAGAACCTCAGACTCAACCAGTAAGACCTGCTCACCTGACAAGAATATTGAACTCACCTGTTCAGGTATATAAAAAAAAAAATATATATATATATATATATATATATATATATATATATATATATATACATAAACACACACACACACACACACACACACACACACACACACACACACACACACACACACACACACAATTAGGTTCAGTTATTATTGCATAATAAACCTTTTAATGCTTGTTCCATTTCCTCTGTACAGAGTTTGATGATGTCAGGTTGGTGGGAGGAACCAGTCAATGTACTGGTGTACTGGAGCTGCTACACCAAGGAGAGTGGAGACCAATGGCCGGTGATGTCTGGAACCTGAAGTCAGCATCTGTAGTTTGTAAACAGCTGGACTGTGGTTCTGCTGTTAATACAGAAATGTATGCTAATTATACAGAACAACCTGTATGGAAAAATACATCTTCCTGTGTTGGATCTGAATCCTCACTGAGGGAGTGTGGAACAACAGTGAAGTCTGAAAGTTCCACGGAGAGACTGGAGGTGATCTGTTCAGGTAACAGACAATGACTTCAGCAATGTCAGTCTCTTTGATAATGTAATATTTTAACAATATGATTTTATGATTGTACATTAAATTAACCATGATTGTCATTTTAAAATGAAAAATGCAATAATTTGCTTTGAAAATTCCCTCTGCCCCCCCCCCCCTCTCTCTCTCTCTCTTTCTCTCTCTCTCTCTCTCTCTCTCTCTCTCTCTCTCTCTCTCTCCAGGGAATGTGAGGTTGCTGAATGGGCCTAGTCGGTGTTCAGGCAGAGTGGAGGTGAAATCTGATCAGTCGTGGGTCTCAGTGTGTGAAGGTGACTTTGACCAGCAGGATGCAGTGGTGGTCTGTAGGCAGCTTGGCTGTGGGGCTCCTTCAGTCCTCCAGGGGGCGCTCTATGGAGAAGAGCAGGCTCCAATATGGACCAAAGCGTTCCAGTGTGAAGGCAATGAGTCTGTTCTCCTGGACTGTAGAACCTCAGACTCAACCAGAAACACCTCCTCACCTGACAAGACTATTGAACTCACCTGTTCAGGTAAAAAAAAAAAAAAAAAAAAAAAAAAAATATATATATATATATATATATATATATATATATATATATATATATATATATATAAACAATTTAGGTTAAGTAATTTTTGTTATATTGTCTCTGTACAGAGTTTGATTCTGTCAGGTTGGTGGGAGGAACCAGTCAATGTACTGGTGTACTGGAGTTGATACACCGAGGAGAGTGGAGACCAGTGGCCAGGTATAACTGGAACCAAATGTCAGCATCTATGGTGTGTAAACAGCTGGACTGTGGTTCTGCTGTTAACACAGAATTGGATGCTAATCATGCCAAACAACCTTTATGGGGAATTACATCTTCCTGTGTTGGATCTGAATCCTCACTGAGGGAGTGTGGAACAGTGCAGTCTTTAAGTTACTCGGGGAGACTGGAGATACTGTCTCTTATCTGTTTAGGTAAGAAACAATGTCCGGGTTTCCCAAAGCGATTTAGCCCATCATAAGCCCATCGTGGCTCACGGATGGACATAGAGACCAAGCCCCGACCGTCATGTTCCCGTGTTTACATGGGTTCGGGCAGAGCAACTTATTTAACCCTTAAGTTCTGTTCAGGTCATTTTGACCCGTTTTACATTTTCATGTGGAAAAAAAGGTAGAAGTTTAAATGTTTTCCTCCTGAAAATGGCCTTAAAGATTCTTCTGAGATGAACATGTAAAAAATATATTTTATCACTACACCCATGCTACACCCCCCTCATATTTTTTGAACCTTAAGTGCTGTTCGGGTCATTTTGACCCGGGAAGCACAGATGCACAGAAATACACAGTATTATGCCAAAACACAGACACACAGTCACCCCCACTTCTAACACCCCCCTTCCGAAGCCCCTTTCCGAACCCCCACACACACACACCTAACCCCCCCTCCCCTGATGCACAGAAATACAAGGAATCATGTACAAACACAGATACACAATCACCCCCTAACCACTTCCACCCCTCCAACCCCCTCACCTCACCCTTACCCCCTCCTCCCCTCCAAACCCCCAACCCAACCCCACCGTTTCACATTTCACAAAGCGCTTACTAAAGTCTCACTCATGTTTAAATACGGCACGGCATTTTATAATTACTCGTATCCTCCGTGTTCTTTAATAAGAAGCCATTTATACGATCGCGTTTTGTTTTCCCATGTATTTCCTGGCGTTCCTCATGCGCACCAACCCCATTGAGATAAACAGACAATGATCGGATAAAAAGGCTTCTTATTAAAGAACACGGAGGATCTGGGTAATTATAGAATGCCGTACCGTATTTAGACAGGTGTGATACTTTATTAAGCACTTTGTGAAATCTGTATGTTGGTGTAGTTGTAGGAAGCGAAATAAGTCGCTCTGCCCAAACCCATGCAAACACGGGAACATGACGATCGGGCTTGGTCTCTACGTCCATGCGTGAGCCACGATGGGATTACGATGGGCTAAATCGCTTTCGGAAACCCGGCCAATGGCTTCAGCAATGCCAGTTATTTATAGTGTCTGTCTGTCTGTCTGTCTGTCTGTCTGTCTGTCTGTCTGTCTGTCTATCTATTTATCTGTCTGTCTATGTATCTGTCTATCTATCTATGTTTGATAATGTCATAATTTAACAATTTGATGTAACAATCAACAATTTGATTTTACATTTGATTTTACATTAACCATGAAGGTAATTTTAAAATGCTAAATGCAATCATTTGCTTTGAAAACACCCTCTGACCCCCCCCCCCCCCCCCCCCCATCTCTCTCTCTCTCTCTCTCTCTCTCTCTCTCTCTCTCTCTCTCTCTCTCTCTCTCTCTCTACAGAGTCTGTGAGGTTGGTGAATGGAACTAGTTTGTGTTCAGGCAGAGTGGAGGTGAAGTCTGATCAGTCGTGGGTCTCAGTGTGTGAAGGTGACTTTGACCAGCAGGATGCAGAGGTGGTCTGTAGGCAGCTTGGCTGTGGGGGTCCGACAGTCCTCCAGGGGGCGCTCTATGGGGAAGGGCAGGCTCCAATGTGGACCAAAGAGTTCCATTGTAAAGGCAACGAGTCTGTTCTCCAGGACTGTAGAACCTCAGACTCAACCAGAAACACCTGCTCACCTGACAAGACTATTGAACTCACCTGTTCAGGTAAAAAAGAACAAACTACAATTTAGGTTTAGCTATCAATACACCTTTTAATGCTTGTTCTATCCTCTCTGTACAGAGATTGATGAGGTCGAGGTCAGGTTGGTGGGAGGAACCAGTCAATGTACTGGTGTACTGGAGTTGATACACCAAGGAGAGTGGAGACCAGTGGCCAGTTATTACTGGAACCTGAAGACAGCATCTATAGTGTGTAAACAGCTGGGCTGTGGTTCTGCTGTTAACACAGAATTGGATGTTAATTCTAACCAACAACCTCAACCTGTATGGGTAATTACATCTTCCTGTGTTGGATCTGAATCCTCTCTGAGGGAATGTGGAACAGTGCTGTCTTTACATTACCCGGGGAGACTGGAGGTGATCTGTTCAGGTATGAGACAATGACTTCAACAATGCCAGTAAATCTATACTGTCTGTCTGTCTGTCTGTCTATGTTTGATAATGTCATAATGTAACATTTTGATGTCATATTGTACATTAACCATGAAGGTAATTTAAAAATGCTAAATGCAATCATTTGCTTTCAAAATTCACTCTGATCTCTCTCTATCTCTCTCTCTCTCTCTCTCTCTCTCTCTCTCTCTCTCTCTCTCTCTCTTTCTCTCTCTCTCTCTCTCTCTCTCTCTCTCTCTCTCTCTCTCTCTCTCTCTCTCTCTCTCTCCAGAGTCTGTGAGGTTGGTGAATGGAACTAGTTTGTGTTCAGGCAGAGTGGAGGTGAAGTCTGATCAGTCGTGGGTCTCAGTGTGTGAAGGTGACTTTGACCAGCAGGATGCAGAGGTGGTCTGTAGGGAGCTTGGCTGTGGGGCTCCTTCAGTCCTCCAGGGGGTGCGCTATGGAGAAGATCCAATGTGGACCAAAGAGTTCCAGTGTGAAGGCAATGAGTCTGTTCTCCTGGACTGTAGAACATCAGACTCAACTAGAAACACTTGCTCACCTGAAAAGACTGTTAGACTCACCTGTTCAGGTAAAAGACAGACTTTAGGTTCAGTTACAGTTTTCACGATTGTTAACACACATTTCTCAATAAAATTACAGCTTTCTCAAAACTGCACACACAAAACTGAAAACTTAACACACAAAATGCTGAACCTGACGGTCCAAGATACTCTTTGCCATCAAATCAGTTACTGTAATTGTGTTCACAAAATGGAACTTGTGTTTTCATTTGGTACACGGGTGGGTGACGTGACGTAACGTTTTCGCTGTCCTCGGTGTCAAACATGTATAAATAAAAAATATATTTGTCAAAAACCTTCTGAATATTGTGCAGGACATTAAGCTTTATGTGAACTTACTCAAGATTAAAACATTTCATTCCTCATTTCTTCAGAATTTTCAACCAAACATGGCAAAACTCATATGGTGTGACCGTCCTGACCTTGTTTCTCAAAGTGGGAACTTGAATAAAACTAAGAAAAATAATTGCTAAAAATCATTTGAAAATGAATTTAGGCTAAAAAAAATGTCTATTTGTGAGCCTATATCTTATTCAAAGTCAAAGCATAATGTTTTCAGTCATTTCTGATCAAAAACATTTTGTCCCCCAAACCAAAATAATTTGGTGTGACACTAGTTTGGACAAATTAAACAGGCAATTATTTGGACACCTATTGGCTAGAGAGGTCCTTCTTCTGTAAGGCTATTCAGCACTACCAGCACAACTGCAAGACAGGTGTCTGAGGTGAGTTATGATTTTAACATTTTCATGAAATGCCATCTTGTTGAAACTTTGACAAACTCACCACTTTGGATGTCTGTTGGTGTGACACCTTTTCATTAAAAAAAGCTTAAGTTATTTGAAGTTTTGGTCATATTTCCATGTAGATCTAGGTTGCTTTGTTATAGCTAGCATACTGTTAGCATGCTAATGTGTACATAGTAGCCTCAAGGTAAACCTAAATGCAGAAAACGTAATATGGTGTGACACTTAATCATAATGGTGTGACAAGTCTGCTTGTCACGCCATATGACTTGATTGTCACACCATATGATTTATACTGTATTTAACTACAGATATAACAATAAATAACAAAGTTCCATGTTTCTTTTGTACATTTAAACATTTGTTTTAAACATTTTTACATAAAATGTAATTTAGCTTCATTCAGTGATACTTCAAATTCATCGGACAGAGCAGAAACCCCTTCACAGAAACCTTAACATATTGTTTCAATCTAAACAATATTTTCTCTTTGTCTTAAACTATACATTCCATTTTCTTTTGTCAGCTGGAAAATGACAAGTGCTGAGAGAACGAGAAAGTACAGGGAGAAACTAAACAATGACCCAGCAAGGAGAGAGGAGCCAAAGGGGCGAGACTGCATTTTCTACGAAGAGCAGGAGGTTGTCTGTGGCATAGCAGAACCGCAACAAGGCAGCCGGTTTGCTACCCTCACCAAATACGACTGGCTGATGTACAATACAGTCTAAATGTATAATCTTATCTGATCTAATACTTTTGTACTTTCACTCACTGGACTGGACAGTGGACAGTGTTAAGGTAGGACCCGAGACAAAACTAGCGAAAATAGCTGATCTACAAGCTCTCAACACGTTGTGCTGCGAGAGCTTGTAGATCAGCTATTTTCAGAGTTGCGCAACCCAGCACTCTTTAGCTAGTGGAGATGTGGTGTAATGTCATGATTCCTAATTACATTTGTTCAACACAAAATGCTGTGTTCAAGATCAGGAGACTTCGGAAAAAAGCAATTTACCTGAATGCTGAGTTCTGTTTCCACTAATTGGTGTTAATAAAATGTTGCCTTGGCTCCAAGTGTGGCTATGCGCCTTATTGTCTCTTTAGGATCCTTCTGCCGTGGGCCGGCAGAAGACTTAGGTGTGCGTAGCATTCCTGTGCACATCCTCATCATCCATCTACTACTACAATTCTTTCTTATCCCATGTTAAAGCCCTACAATAATATCCTGTTCAGAAATATTAAGGCCATGTTATCCTGGGTAATTGTTTAATCAATCAGTAAAGTTCAGTACTCACTATAGGTAGGTTAAAACAAAGTTTGCTTTCACACATGAAGATATGATCATACGGTGTGACACTAAATCATTTGGTGTGACATTCCAAATAGTGAAAAATCATACCTTTATTAATGATTAAACCAAAAAAATGTTTATGGATTACATAGAGTATATTATCAGGAAGAGTCACAAATATTTGTGTAATTTTAGAGAAAGTTTTGACAGAATACATTTAAAATATGTTGTAAGATCATGAACATGGGCCTCACACAGAGTGTCGATTATGAAAAAAATATACAGATATAATTAATTTTCAAAAAACTATAGTGGATCACTGGTTAGTTATGATAAAGGACTTTGATAAAGTGAGTAACTTAAGAAAAATGTACTCCATTTTCATTTTATGAACAATTATTTTCATGTCACACCATATGACGATTTTAGGCACAAGTACAACAAACTGCTGAATAAAGTCTGATTCCAATAAAATATCTAAAAACAAAATGTATTTCCATAAGGTTGAGAGTGAGTAGAACAAAAGTAAATAACTTTTATGCCTGCAATTTAAAGTTTTTTTAAAAACACATTTTTTGGGGCGTCACGTCACTGACCCACACACAACACAGCCATAACACACATAACACACACACACACACACACACACACACACACACACCATTCATTGAGTACACACAACTAAGCATTTGCTGCACTCTACCAAGCATTTACAGCACACTGAAGTGCAAAATTGAAAACAACCGTAAAAAAATGGAACACATCATATAACAGCACACACATATGCATCCAATTTACAGCCTCATGCCTCCTGTCAGAGATGGGCACAAAATACAAAAAACAAAAAAAAGTATTTTGAAAAAATGTTCAGTACTTGTTGGTCTAATACTGACCAGGTTACTGTCACCAAGATACTATCACTGTCACCAAGATACTATCCTGGTGACAATATCCTGTTATTTCTATCTTTGTATTTTATGTGTGTGTGTGTGTGTGTGTGTGTGTGTGTGTGTGTGTGTGTGTGTGTGTGTGTGTGTGTGTGTATGTGTGTGTGTGTGTGTGTGTTTTGTGTCCATCTCTGCCTCCGGTTCCTGTCTCAATGTTCAGTTGTCACAACTGAACGTTGTGTGTAGTGTAGACAACAAGGTGATGTGTAATTGACTTCAAACCTGAATGTGTGAGATTTGAATATTTGCATGATGTAGGTTGATACTTTGAGATGTTACGTGAGAAGTGTGCGCAACAACTGAACATTGTGTGTAGTGTTTCAACAACAAGGTGATGTGTAATTGACATCAGTGTGTAAAGAAGGAAAATCAGAGTCTAATGCAGAAAAGTTAGTGCCAAATCGGATCAAGCGATAGGTAGGCCTACATGAAGTTAAGATTGTGCAAATTTTGCTGTTTTTATTTAATTTTTGTGTGTTAAACAAAATCGTAAAAATGTATTTCATAATCAAGCATTTAATGCTTATTCTATTGACTCTGTGCAGAGTTTGATGATGTCAGGTTGGTGGGACGAGCCAGCCACTGTACTGGTGTACTGGAGATGAAACGCCAGGGAGAGTGGAGACCAGTGTTTGTAGGTGGTGCATGGGGGCCGGACTGGACCATGATGTCATCATCTTTAGTGTGTAAACAGCTGGACTGTGGCTCTGCTGTTTCAACAGTAAGGATTAAAAGCTCTACAGATCAACCTACATGGGTGATTACATCACATGGGTGTGATGGATCTGACTCTTTGCTGAGGGAGTGTAAAGGAATGGCATATCCTTATCATAATTCCACCATCAGACTGGAAGTGATTTGTTCAGGTAAACAGTAATCTATCTACCCACTTGTCAATGTGATACTCCTGTGTGTTCAACGGTGGATAAAGTACTCAGATACTTAACTTAAAGCCTTACCGGTGAATTTCTCTTCTGGTCACTACCGTCATTGTAGGTCTTTAGTTCACTACTGCACTTCCCATGACTTCTTAACCATTTACAATAGAGACAGACGCACAGGGGGATTTCTGGATGACGTAATTTTGTGTTTCCTGGGTGTCCTGAATTCCAGTTTTATATTATTAAGAATATACACCAGATTTATTTACACATTATTTACAGCCAGTTTAATGAATCAGAACCACTGTCTACTATACTTACCATGTGCTGTTTCAGACAATCACATCTTTCTTGTTACAGATATTTTGTTGAAACCAAGCATCAACCTCATCACCTTCCCATCCATTAACGTGATTTTTGGGGACCAGCAGCAAAGGCTACAGGTTTTTGAGCTTTCCAGCTTCACCATCAGCTGCTCCATCCAGCCACAGTACCCAGGAGGCTCCTTCCACCTGACCTTCACTGGATCCAACACAACACACACCCACACCAAGCTAGCTGTAAACCACTCTGCCAACTTCCTGTTTTCTGAAGCGGACCAAATCCATCAAGGGAACTACAGCTGTGTTTATCACATCAATGTTTTCAATCATACCTTCTTCTCGGAAAGCGAGTTCCTCTATCTCACTGTCACAGGTAACTTAAAAAAATCAAACCTCGGTTCGAAGTGAAGCGGTGAATTTTCATTCTATGTGTTCTAGAGCTATGCAATCTGTGTTCTAGATCTATACATTCTACGTTCGAGATCTATACTTTCTATGTGCTTCAGTTCTATGTTTTATGAATTCTGAATGAATGAATGATTTTATCTGGAGGGCCAAATTGTCATGTGAAGCTTGACCAATCCTCAATCCTGGACGCACGGGACACACAAAGCTACTCCTTGGAAGCGGCTTTCACCGCTTCAAAAATACGAAACTGAAAAGTGACGTGAAAACATTTATATTCAGCTCTGCAAGTTCCACCAAACCACCACAAACAGACAAACACAGATTACCAAACAAGCTAAATATAATATTAGACTAAAAAGGTTTTCTTCTGATCAAAGTAATATATCTTTTTAATGCTTATTCCATTGTCTCTTTACAGAGTCTGATGTCAGGTTGGTGGGAGGAACCAGTCGCTGTACTGGTATACTGGAGATGAAACACCAGAGGGAATGGAGACCAGTAGCAGATTTTACATCAGTCTGGAACCTGAAGTCATCATCTTTAGTGTGTCGACAGATGGACTGTGGCTCTGCTGTTTCAACAACATGGAGTTCTGGTTCTACACGTCAACGTGTATGGTGGATTAGATCTACTTGTGTTGGTTCTGAATCTTCACTGACGGAGTGTGGAACAATTACATCTCATAGTAGTTCATGGGACAGACTGGAGGTGATCTGTTCAGGTAACAAAGAATAATTTCTACATTAACAGTAATATACAGTATCTGTTTTTCTGTCTGTCTAGTGTCTGTCTGTCTGTCTGTCTGTCTGTCTGTCTGTCTGTCGACAGGTTTTGCTTTTTTTAAATAAAAACAAACAAACAAAAATAAATCCATTTCGGCACCCCCTCTATTGGTAGTATCTCACCCAGTTGCCTACTATGTGGGTCAAAATAAAAAGTATATTATAAAAAAATAATCTGTTTGTTACTGCGTGACTGCGTCTGCTGCCTGGTTTGGAACACTGGGGGACTCACTCTGCCGCAGCAGGGCGAGCATGAGATTGGTACTACCCCATCCATCCATCCATCCATCCATCTTCAACCGCTTATCCGGAATCGGGTTGCAGGGGTAACAGTTCCAACTGAGACCTCCAGATTTCCTTATCCTGAGCAACTTCCTCCACTCCCTCAGAGAGTATACCGAGGCGTTCCCAAGCCAGTTTGGAGATATGATCCCTCCATCTGGTCTTTGGTCTGCCACGGGGTCTCCTCCCAGTGGGACGCGCATCGAGGACCTTCCTACGAAGGCGCTCGGGGGGCATCCGTACTAGATGCCCGAACCACCTAAGCTGACTCCTTTCCAAGTGTAGGAGCATCGGTTCTACTCCAAGTCTCTCTCGGGTGACTGACCTTCTTACCCTATCCCTAAGGGATACCCGTCTGAGGAAACCCACTTCGGCCGCTTGCACCCGCGATCTTATACTTTCGGTCATGACCCACACTTCATGACCATATGTGAGAGTAGGAACGAAGATTGCTCGGTAGACAGAGAGCTTTGCCTTCCGGCTCAACAATTGTTTTCTTCACCACAGTGCGATTTAGCGACTGCAAAACCGCTCCTGCTGCTCCGATTCTCCGGCTGATCTCCTTCTCCCTCTTCCCCTTTCTCTCATTCATGAACAAGACCCCGAGATACTTAAACTCCTTCACCTGGAGTAAAGCCTCATTCCCTACTTGGACTGCACAATCCATCGGTTTCCTGCTGAAAACCATGGCCTCAGATTTAGAGATGCTGATCCTCATTCCGGCCGCTGTACACTCGGCTGCAAACCGGTCCAGTGAGAGCTGAAGGTCTCGGACCGATGGTGCCATCAGGACCACGTCATCCGCAAAAAGCAGTGAAGCAACCCTTAGCTCACCGAGCCTTACACCTTCTCCACCACCACTTCGCCTCGAGATCCTGTCCATGAATACCACAAACAGGATAGGTGACAAGGCGCAGCCCTGGCGGAGGCCAACCCCCACCGGAAAGGAATCCTACTTATTACCGAACACACGGACACAGCTCTCGCTTTGGGCGTACAGAGATTGGATGGCCCTCAACAAGGACCCCCTCACTCCATATTCCCGCACCACCTCCCGGGGTACCCGGTCATATGCCTTCTCCAAATCTACAAAACACATGTAGACCGGATTGTCATACTCCCAGGCCTTCTCCAGGATCCCTGTCAGAGTGAAAAGCTGGTCAGCTGTTCCACGCCCAGGACGGAATCCACATTGTTCCTCTTGTATCTGAGGTTCGACTATCGGCCGGACCCTCCTTTCCAGTACCTTGGCGTAAACGTTCCCGGGGAGGCTGAGCAATGTGATACCTCTGTAATTGGCACACACCCTCTGGTCCCCCTTTTTGAAAAGTGGAACCACCACCCCGGTCTGCCACTCCCTCGGCACTGTCCAGACTTCCATGCGATGTTGAACAGACGTATCAGCCACGACAGCCCCTCAACACCCAGAGCCTTCAGCATTTCTGGACGAATCTCATCAACCCCCGGGGCTTTGTCACTGTGGAGTTGTTTAACTACCTCAGTGACTTCCTTCCCCTGCCCTCTTTATCAAAGAGAGGGCGCCACACAGCACATGGCTGGCTGGCCGTACACACATACATACGTATACGTAAGGGATAACTTCTCGCTCAGCAGTCATTATCAAGTGATAGGAGCCCGACAGGTTGATATGCCACCGACGTGAAACCTGAAGGGCTCCTATCACTCGATAATGACTGCTGAGCGAGATGTTATCCCGCTTATTACCCGGCTACTAAATAAAAATAATAATTTGACTCAAAACTAAAAACAAAACAAAGTATTTCCTTTTTTACAGACGGCTTAAAGTGCGTCCCCCCCACCGTGACACGGTCGCCTTGGAAAACAAAGAAGTGCTGGTCAAATAGAATCCATTTTCTGTTACTGCGTCGTCTATTTCTCGCCTCAAATGTTTTTAAAGACATTCTTCACAGCAATGTTTAGTTGTAAATGTCGCTGTGTGTTTGTTTACATGGTAGACATGTTGGATACAGCACTAAATCCACGCAGTGCAGCCTGAATGCAGCAGCTGCTCTGAGCCGTTGATTAGGCAGCGGTCTGTTATAGAGCAGAGTGGTCTGTTATCGTGGGATATCAGACCTCTGATTTCAGCGCTCGACCAATCAGAATCAAGCATCCAAACAAGCCGGGTAATAATACAGATACATCATGCATACTACACTATACATACTATAAATTCATATAAATGATTCTCCTAACGGTTTGCTGCTCATGGGACCAGCTAGAGTCCAGATGAATGTGACGAGTCTAAGAGGCTGCCTGCATATTAGCATTGCATCAACTCAAATACAATAGAAACAGATATACCGTAGACTCAAGAAAGCATGTCAGAAATGTTGTACCTGGCTTTGATGTGAAAGGTTACCTGGGGACAAAATTGTGTCACAGAATACTCTCCATTCCAAAGCTGTAACAGTTCAATAATCCCCCATTGCTCACATTTGATCAAATGTACAGTATTTGAAGTAATTATTTTCAATATATTTGATCTCTCAAAGATGTGTCCACCATAATCACTTCTGTCTTGTTACAGATCTGCTGTTTAAGCCAAACATCAACCTCTTCCCCTCCATAAATGGGATCTCTGAGGGCCAGCATCAGCAGCTGCTGGTGGTGAAGGGTTCACACTTCACCATCAGCTGCTCCATCCAGCCACAGTACCCAGGAGGCTCCTTCCACCTCACCTTCACTGGATCCAACACAACACACAACCACACCCAGCCAGCTGTCAGTCACTCTGCCAACTTCCTGTTTCCTGCAGCAGACCACACCCACCAAGGGAACTACAGCTGTGTTTATCACATCAATGTTTTCAATCATAACTTTTCCTCTGGGAGTGAATTAATCTCTCTCACTGTCACAGGTAACCTGAATGAACATGTCAAATTAATAAACATTTTAAAGTGGCATGAAAACATGTATAGCCTATAGCTTACAGATGTCCTTACCTGTCTGTCTGAAATGATAGCTAAATCCTTAGTGGTGACAGTGAGCGTCACCAAATCACCATGACAACCAACCCGTTTGTTTAAATCAAACCATTGCTTGGCTTTTGTGTGTTCTGATACTAAAGGCATTAATTCACACCTGTGAATGTCAAATGAATTGCAGCAAACAGGAGAATCAAAGGACTTCATTTATGTATTTCAACAGGTAAACCTGCTGTACTGCTAGAGATGTTTTATTCCAAAGTAACATCACATTTTTCTACTTATTCTATTGTCTCTGTTCAGATGCTGGTGCTGTCAGGTTGGTGGGAGGAACCAGTCGCTGTTCTGGTAAACTGGTGATGAAACACCAGGGAGAATGGAGACCAGTGGCTGATTTGAATTCAGACTGGAACCAAGGGTCGTCATCTGTAGTGTGTAGACAGCTAGAGTGTGGCTATTTTGTTTCAAAAGAATATAGATCTGGTTCTACACGTCAACCTGTATGGTGGATTACATCTCCCTGTGTTGGATCTGAATCTTCACTGACAGAATGTAGAACAATTAAGTCTGGTAATTCCTGGGACAGACTGGAGCTGATCTGCTCAGGTAACAAACAATGACTTGTCTAAGCAGTCAGCTTTGCTTATGAAGCTCTCAGAAGTCTCTCCTTTCATAACCTTTCCCAAATATTGAAGCTAGATTATTTTTGATTCCTTTTTTTAATCTAAAAAGTCTCCTGAAGATGAAATTAGGCACCAGTATACCTTGATGTTATTTTTCAGCAAAATGGACCATTCTCACCCTTTCTCCCATGGGCAGAAGGTCTTCACACACTTGTACGTGCACGTGTGTGCGTGCATGTGTGCGTGCTTGTCTGTCTATCTGTTGACTGGTTGACAATTTAAACAAGTGTGTGTGTGTGTGTGTGTGTGTGTGTGTGTGTGTGTGTGTGTGTGTGTGTGTGTGTGTGTGTGTGTGTGTGTGTGTGTGTGTGTGTGTGTGTGTGCGCTTAGGACCAGCAACAGGGGCTGCAGGTGTTTGATGGTTCCAACTTCAGCCTCTCTATCCAGAAGCAGCTGCTCCATCCAGCCACAGAATCCAGGAGGGTCCGTCCACCCAACCTTCAATGGATCCAAACACATCCAGCCAGCTGTCAATCACTTTACCAGCTTCCTGTTCTCTGCAGCAGATCACAGCCACCAATAGAACTACAGCTGTGTTTATCACTTTCTTTGTTTTTATTATTCTTCTGCTTATATTTCACCTCTCATTTGTCATTTAACATAAGCATAGGCTACATAGCATGCAATGTATGTATTGATGAATTGAGTACAATGGAAGGAAGCCACTGGCGCTTTTTTATGTTTATCGTTATAAACATATTGGCATAATAATGTCTGTACTACCTGTAATGTTAACAAACCAAGCAAGCAAGCAATCAATGAATGAACATTAAAGAATATATTATGTGGAAAAGAAAGAGTCTTATTAAAAATGTCAACACTTGATAAATGATTTCGTTTTTCAAATGGAGTACTGTACATCATTGTGTACATCGTTTTCTTTTTCTTCTTCTTCTTCTTCTTCTTCTTCTTCTTCTTGTTCTTCTTGTTCTTCTTCTTTGTTTTGTTTACTGTAATAAAACAAATCAAATACAAGAGATTTACAGAATGTTTCCAATGATTATCAGATGAAAGCTTCTAACTGATAAATTGCTGAACTCTATTGATTTATATGGTGCTGTTTTGTTGACCTTCTAGTCACTGCTAGCTAGTTGTTCTGTGTTGGATGCATTTCATTGCTCAACATTAAAAACATGTAAGGTGCACAATAATGGGGTCACATGGTATCAGATTAAAGTTTAAGATTAAAATATCATTCTGTTTATGATGATGATTAATAATGTGATTGTTGAATGGCTTTGTACTTGCAAGGCAGGCTGTGTGCTTGTCTCTGTCCAGCTAGCCACCCCCCAACACACACACACACACACACACGCACGCACACACGCACGCACACATGCATGCACATTCAGACACAGAAATCTGAAATTAGATTAGTGATGTTGCGGTGAATATATGGGTTATATTATTCCCTCAATTAGCATCAAAGTAAAATTACACCACAGTACTGTGTGTGCTTGTATGTGTGCGTGCGTGCACGTGTGTTCAATCAAGTATTTGCTTTTGCTTGTTTGTCAGTCAGTTTTATCAGCATGAAAGCATTCCAAAGAAACCCCTGTTCTCTTAAAGGCGAGCTCCTCCGCCTCACAATTTACAATTCAGGCTCTTATAGCAGACTTTATAGTAGACCCACCACTATGCTACCATGACCATGTAACTCATGCTAACCAATTAGTTTAAGCACATAAACAGTCTCATTATGACAATCTAGTTGAATCTCTCTCTCCTTATATGGTTTGATCACAAACATGCACCCACCATATTTGAATACTTTTATTTGGATCTACAACAACAATTAACATGCCAGAAAAAAAGGGAAAATGTAGAAGAAAAACTGAAAGGAAAATTGAACAAATGGAAGTGGTTGTTGCCAAAAATTTCCTTTAGGAGCAGAACACTAATTATCAATAATTGATCAATAATCAATAATCAAGCTTTAACAGTTGACTTCTTTTGGGACAGAATGCATTGGATACCTCAAGCTGTTTTATTCTTGCCTAAGGAAGAGGGGGGGGGGGGGGGACTGATACATATTGAAAGTAGAGTTGCAACGTTTTGTTTGCAGTTCATAGAGAAATATCTCACAACAGGACATGAATACCTCATCTGGAAAGACGTGGTGAGCACTATCCTGAGGAGAGTGGATGGACTGGGGTTGGATGCTCACTTGTTTGTAATGAATGCTAATGTTTCTAAAGTGACAGAACGGTCTGCCTTTTTGTAGGGCTGTGTTTGGCCCTGAGGAAATGAGTGGACGTAGCTGGGCCAAGGTTGGAGAATGCACACGCTGTAGCTGACCGGCTGGGGTTGAGATCATTCCGCTATGTGGAACACATCCTGGGGAGATGGGCTGAGGATAATTTTGATCTCTTAAAGATCTGCAGTGAGGGGGAGGAAACCCCTGATGAGGAGATATAACTTTATCCTGATCTGAAGAGCTACTCAGGACCTTTGCTAGACAAAAAAAGAGGGTCAAAGTGTTGATTTGTTTACTGCAAATGGTAAGGGTGTGCTGTGTTAAAGCTCTTAATAGAGAGAAACTAAATGGGAAAGATGACACAGTGTGGAGAAAGTATTTGATGAAAACAAACCAGGGTGGAGAGTCTTGTACAAACTGCGCTCAAAGAGACAGACTGGAGACTTGCAGTGGAGGATTCTTCGCGGGGCGGTGGCTGTTAATGTCATTGTGTCAAAAATTAATTCAACTGTTTCAAATGAGTGTCCGTTTTGTGGAAGGATGGAGAGCATTGCTCATTGTTTTGTAGAATGTGATAGGATTGATGCCTTATTTTGAAGAAAAATGGTCTAAAGTGTTTTCATATTTGGAGCTGCATGCTACAGGAGAAACAATGCAAATAAGTGGCAACTGCTACATTTCCATTTAGGTGAAGCAAAAATGGCTATATTTTTGACACGAAGGAACACAATAGAAATGGAAGTGACCCAGGTTTAAATCAGTGTGTTTATCTCTTTGGCAAGAGTATGGATAGACTTTAGATTTTACAAAGTGATGAAGCATCTGGAAATGTTTGTGCAACAGTGGTGTTATGTTATCTGTTCAGTCGAGGATGACATTTTATGTTTTGGTTTAATTTTTGGGTAAAATGCCTTCTTTATTATTACTGTGAATATTGAGAGAAAATAAGTAAAGTGTAAGAACAAGCTTGGCTCTCTCTCTCTCTCTCTCTCTCTCTCTCTCTCTCTCTCTCTCTCTCTCTCAACCAGAGTGTACTGGAGCATACCAGAATCTGAGGCCAATTAAAACATGCTGCCACCACACACACACACACACACACACACACACACACACACACACACACACACACACACACACACACACACACACACATACACATACACGCATGCACACACACACACACACACACACACACACACACACACACACACACACACACACACACACACACACACACACACACACACACATGCACCTCCCACCATGCAATGAAAACAGGAGAGCATATCAGGAAAACTGCTCAGAGTTGTCTTTGGTCTCAGCTGTCTCCAGTGATCATGAAGAAGTGTGGAGAGTTGCTGCTCTTCCTGTTGTGTTTGTGTGAATGTGGGGCTCATGGAGAGAGAGAGAGGGTCCCCATCATGGAACAGGTAAGGTACGAACAGGTGGCTAGATATCTTGAAGAGAACATTTTGATTTACGAGTACCAATCTGGCTTCAGAGAGTCCCATTCCACAGACACATGCCTCATCTATTTGAATGATTACATCAAATGTACGATTCACGATGGCAAACATTGCGGCATGGTCATGCTGGACCTCCAGAAGGCATTTGACACAGATCACTCTATTCTGATTGATAAACTTAAAGCTATCAGTCTTGACAGCACAGCAGTAGATGGATGCACTCTTACTTGGTGGGGAGGGAACAGATGGTGGAAGTCAATGGAACACTGCCTAAGTACTATGTTCTATCCTTCTGACTTTCAATGTTATATGAGATACATGAAGTGTTTTTTTTTCCATTGCAAACTGCTACTCTTCAATCAATCAAACAGAGGCTGACGCGCTTGGAGAGTGGTGTCGCAAGTGGACTGGCCAGACAAAATGAGGGTTAGTATTTACACACACACACACGCGCACACACACACGCACGCACGCATGCACACACACACACGTGCAACAAAAAGAATATATACACACACATATATATATATATATACACGTATATATATATCCTTGTGATCATTATAAGCCCCTAGGAGAAACAGAGGCAGGGAGCAGTGGAGGAGAGGGGCGGGCTGTGCAGTGACAATATGGTCGGGGAGCCAATGAACTCACTCTTCAGAGCCTCATTATGCACAAAACCACAGACAACAGAAAAAACACTGTATGTTGAGAGTTCAGTTTTTTTTTGTGTAATTGAGGTCAGGAAACAAGTAACAGTTTAAAAACAAAGATTTTTGGATGTCATAACACCTTTAAGCTCATCTGTGTGGTTGAGCCTGGTGTCTCTCATCTTCCTCTTGACAATACAACACAGATTCTCTGTGGGGTCCAGGTCAGGCCAGTGGACCAAAACCACCAATACAAATAGTAAGACACCTGAGGGTGGAATGCGACCTCAGGGTGACATGCAACTCGCGCCAATTCTTGACCATCTGGCCAACCACAGCGTTTCTCTGACGATTCTAGTTGTTGTCATTCTGGGGGGAGTTTGTTCATGTTTTTGTGAGGGTATCAACCCTAGGAGACACGGGGAGAACATGCAAACTCCACACAGAAAGGCCCTATCGCTCACACCCTAGGTTGGGTTGGCGATAGGGCCTTTCTGTGTGGAGTTTGCCTAAACATGGAGATGTGGTACAGAAGGACTCATATATGGGCATAAAAAGTATGTCATGTGACATCACTTCCTGTACAGACAGTCAAACAGACAGCCATTGACTCCGACCTAACAATGGCTACTGTCTATGACGGTAGTCCCATATGACATATTGGACTAGACTATCTCCATATATAGTGTTATCCACATCTCCATGTTAGTACTCATATATGGGCATAAAAAGTATGTCATGTGCAGTGTTGGGAAAGTTACTTTAAAAAAGTAACTTATTACTTTACTAGTTACTGCTTTGAAAAAGTAACTTGTTACATTACTAGTTACTAAATTATAAAAGTAACAAGTTACTAGTTACCTGACTTTACTTTAAAAAATATATATATAATCAAAACAAAGCATTTTGAAAAAAGTCAGTTACACTTTTTTTTTTCTTTTTCTTTTTTTAGCCCTGCAAGGCTGATAAAAAAATCAGATGGTGTTGTAGGAGTCCTAATCACAGGAAATTTAAAAAAAAATAAAAATGTTTTTGTAAGGTTTTATAGCCATAAATCATAAATCATGTTCTAATTTGCATTTTGGGGATATTTTTCACAATAATAAAAATATGTACATGTTCTAGACATTCTAAGGATCGCGAAAAAAAATATTACAGGCATTTTACTTATGTTTTAGCGAGGAATTAAAAGAAGCTGGAATTTCAACTTCTCTGGGAGGTGTGAATGTCATTCTCTGTGGGGGGTATTTATATGCAAATATCGTGGCCAATGGCATTGTAATACTAAACAATAGGATTTAATGGTGATGTTAATGTGAAAAAAGAACAGGAAAACTAATTATAACATTTTAAAAAAATTATTTAAAAAACGTTGCCAAAAAGCAAGGGGGCTTCAATAATGACCTTATAAAGAAAAAAGACAACTCCCTGTCATTGTAGCAATTATTATGCATAGAAATGCAGTGGAACAATAAAGCTAAAGATATGTTTAGAAATGTTGACAGGAATATAATCATTGTAGCCTTTTTCAAACCAAGTTGTGAACTTTGTGCTGTGCACACTATTACACCTGCCCCATCCTATTTTAAATATTCACAGTTCACACAGGAGTTAATATAATAATAATATAATATAAGAATACAGTATGCATCTTTTTTGGTATGGTTCATCACTGAACTGGCCACTTGCACTTTCACACTACAGAGTAGCCCCCGAGTTCCAAGGATTTACAAGTGACGCCACGATCATAAGCATCGTCGGCGGCCGCTAACCGGAAACAAACAACCACTACGTCCCTAACGTAGCCTTTGGGAATAATAGCTCCGCATACAGTCAGCGACCACCTCCGCATCCATCATGATCCAGCGAAAACAAAGTCGCATCAACAGTTTGCAACAAACAATCCAATTAATTTACGTTTGCTTAAAAGCCAACATTAGCCTGAAGCTTAGCACCAGATGTTATGGAAAACATTGCGATAGTATTAGTAGGAAAGCGACCACGGATGGGTCCAGTTGTCAACTTGTCAATAAGCAAATCGACTTCTCAGCAAGGCAAAGGATAAGGACTATCATTTTGTTAAAAGGACTGTCAGCTTACCGGATTGGAATAGCAGCCACGCTCCATCGTAAGTAAGCCTGCATTATTTCCTGGATTGTAAAATAGATCCATATCGTGTCTTCTTTTCTGACGATCGAATCTATTAATTAATGTTGACGGCGCTGCTGCATGAGGCAGACCTACAGTAGGTCTTTCCTCAATCAGATTATTAGCTTTCATATCCCAATAGAAATGTAATAGCATTTCCAGCAGTAATGTGTGCAACTAACTTCTGAAAAGTTGACAACAACAAACAACACGTGTGTAATCATGCCGACATTCCGGCCAATCACAGAGCCTGTTGTTATATCCGTCCTAGAACGTTCCATATGATTGGCCATTACTCCTCCATTGAAACAACTACTATAATATATTGCAGCTTTTCATGCATGTTTAACGTCAGATAGACCAGATGTTCGTCTCGTCTTCGTTACGTCGTTCCGCTGCCGTTCTCAGTCTCTCCGCTGCGGAGATTGGACCACTGAAAGTAACTAGCCACTTGATACCACAGTAACTAGAACGGCGTTATTGAAATGGGAAAGGTAACGAGTTACGTTATTAGTTACCGAGGAAAGTAGTTTTGTTACGTAACGCCGTTACAAGTAACGGCGTTCTTCCCAACACTGGTCATGTGACATCACTTCCTGTACAGACAGTCAGCCATTGACTCCGGATTAACAATGGCTACTGTCATTGACGGTAGTCCCATATGACATATTGGACTAGACTATCTCCATCAGATGTTATCCACATCTCCATGTTTAGGCCAAACAGATTCGCTCCATTTCTCCATGTATAGGTCCAAATGCCCAACGTTGAGCTTGACAACGAAACGTTCTTAACACAGATGCCCCCATATTTACATATAAAAAGTATGTCATGTGACATCACTTCCTGTACAGACAGTCAGACAGACAGCCATTGGCTACTTTCTATGACGGTAGTCCCATATGACATGATGGACTGGACTATCTCCATATATAGTGTTATCCACATTTCGTGTAGCCGCCCTGTACAGGAAGTGATGTCACAACTCGCTGACATCACACTGACATCACAGAGGTTACGGAAGGAAGGTCACTCAAGCGACACGGTTCTTCAGAGTATATGCGACCTTCGGTCGCAATGCACACTGTTTTAACAAATTCAGAGTCAACACATCCATCTATGTGGTTTTAGAGCACTTTGTGCTTCCATAGGTTGACAAGCTCTATGGAGATGATGATTTCCTTTAAGCCAGAAGCACTTGGCACCTGCCCACAGAGCCAAAATTACTATTAACCCTTAAGTTCTGTTCGGGTCATTCTGACCCGTTTTACATTTTCATTTGAAAAAAAAAGGTAGAAGTTTAAATTCTTTCCAGCTGAAACTCACTGGCCTTAAAGATTCTTCTGAGATGAACGTGTAAAAAAAATATTTTTGCACTACACCCATGCTACACCCCCCTCATATTTTTTGAACCTTAAGTGCTGTTCGGGTCATTTTGACCCGGAAGCACATAATTATGCACAGAAATACACAGTATTGTGCCAAAACACAGACACACAGCCCCCCCCCCCTTCTAACACCCCCCTTCCGAAGCCCCCCTGTCTGATTTACATTTTTTCCTATAAGCATGAGCAATATGGCCCAGTATTAAATAAAGTCGTTTTTTTACATGAATTCCAGCTAAATCAGTAAAAACGCCTAGCTCGTTCAGTGTTTAATGTGATATAGCAAAGCAGAAATGCAAAAATTTACCATATATATCATATGAATTGTTTGGTATTGAGTCAAAGTCAATGTATCATGATGATTTGTTAAGTTAAAATTTATATTAGTGTTGTTTTTTTTAAACCAAATGTCCCCCGGGTCAAAATGACCCGAACAGAACGAAGGTGTAGTGAATCTGAACAGAACTTAAGGGGTAACTGGTGTACTGACCATGGCCAACTGGTTGTAGTTATAGAGTTTATAATGTGAATATAATATGGTCAAAACCCAGTGTATTGCTGGATGGTTTGGTTCTCCTTCTTACAGATTGTGAATTGGTGAAAGACGACCTGGCCAACCTGACTGCACGCTATGGTTCCTTGGAGTCCAGTTACCATCAGCTTCAGACCCAGTTTGACCAGTGCCAGTCCAGTTATCAACAGCTGGTTATCAACCCAGAAGAGCGAAAGAGGAAGTGTTGTGGTCAGTGAGACATCAGTGTTTTATTCTCTGTTACATCATGTTAATCATTTATCATTAATCTGAGCAAACGGAGAGAAGAAAACGCTGACATCACTAACTTTAACTTTATTCTTTTTGTTCTTAGAGTCTGATGGTTTCACGTGGGATGGTGGAGTGTGTTACTACATCTCTGCTGAGAGGAAAACCTGGGCTGAAAGTGGACGATTCTGTACAGCCAGACAAGCTGACCTGATCATCATCAACAGCCAAGAGAAACAGGTGTGTGTGTGTGTGTGTGTGTGTGTGTGTGTGTGTGTGTGTGTGTGTGTGTGTGTGTGTGTGTGTGTGTGTGTGTGTGTGTGTGTGTGTGTGTGCGCGCGCGTGGGTGTGGGTGTGTGTGTGTGCGTGTGGTGTGGTGTTGATTTTTTACAGCAACCTAAGTAAAATTCCATTTAGTTTTAGGGCCTTGGTGTTATATAATGGCAGATTCTACCCTTGGTTAAGAGCTGAAAATGGCCGATCTACAAGCTCACAACATGCAGTGAGCTAGTAATTTAGTTTTTGTCAATGAAAAAAGGCAGTTGGACATTTGGCAAAATGTCATAGGAAAAATGTTATGGGTAAAATCTTGTTCCATATCTGTATGGAAGAATCAATCCAACTATCAAATCTGTATGGTACAGTATGTTACAGTACATGTACAGTAATCGGTATGGTACAGTACCGGTATGTTACAGAACATTGTGGCGTCTGAGCCAAACCCAGCAGAGATTACAGAGACAGTTCAATGCTCAAACGCCATTTATTAGGGATTAAGGCAACAAAAGTTCATGGGGGGCTTGGCTGCATATCATGCATAAAACTATAACTCAAATTCTTCCCCTAGTCGGGGGTTTGTAGCTCAGAGGTAAAGGGAAGCAGCCTTCATTCGTCGTCGTAAGTTGCCTAAAATACAAAAGAAACACAACATGAGGGTCTGATTCAAGTCTAAAACAGGAGAAGCTTGAAATGAGTGGAGTGTATCGCTTACCACCGGACGGTGTTTCCCCAGGGAGAGTCAGACAGAGTGGCAAAGAGTGAGCACCTTATATCACCTCTGCCCAGGTGTCTCTGGTTTGCTAATCACCAAGGTGCCCTCACTTCCCACTGATTGAGGAGGAAGAGTGGCATGTACCGCCCCTCCACTAGTTGCCCTAGGCAACGGGACTGTTTGAGGTGCTGCACTCTGGGCCTCTCACCCTGGCTCTCACTGACAGACTCACCTGACCGGTGGGACTGGAGCGAGACCCCACACATCCCCCCCCTAAGCTCACGGCTCGTGCCGGGGGCTTCAGGTCCTTCTTCCTCATAGAGGCGCGACATGGCGTCGGCGTGTGGTATGTCTTTCCCGGGCCGATGCTCCACTTTAAACCGGTAGTTCTGTAGTTCCAGGAACCAGCGGGTGACACGATCGTTGCGGTCTTTGTTAATGGCCATCCACTTGAGCGGGGCGTGGTCAGTGACAAGGGTGAATTCTCTGCCCCAGAGGTAGTAGCGCAGATGGTGGATGGCCCATTTCACAGCAAGGCCCTCTTTCTCGACCGTTGAGTAATTCTTTTCATGCTTTAGTAGCTTCCTGCTGATGTATGTGATGGGGTGTTCGTCCCCATCGATAACTTGGGACAGGATGGCCCCCAGACCTGTCCCTGACGCATCCGTATGGAGAACGAATGGCTTCTTGAAGTCAGGTGCCACGAGCACCGGCTCCTCACAAAGAGCCCTCTTTAGGGTCTGGAAAGCCTGCTCGCTTTCCTCCGTCCACTTCACATGGTGTGGCAAGCTTTTCCGGGTTAAGTCATGAAGTGGGGCTGCAACAGTAGCAAAGTGGTTAATAAATTTCTGATAGTAGGACATTAAGCCAATGAACGATTTCACCTGTTTTTTGGTGACAGGGCGAGGCCAGCTCCGGATCCTTTCAATCTTCCTCACTTGTGGTTTCACACAGCCTCGCCCTATGGTATACCCCAGGTAGTCCGTTTCCGACAAGCCCAACCGGCACTTTTTTGCATTGGCCGTCAGCCCCGCCCGTCTTAAGGCACCCAAGACGGCTTCCAAGTGTAGCAGATGATCCGTCCAGGTAGGCTGTGTATGACAATGTCATCAAGATAAGCCGCGGCGTAGGCCCGGTGGGGACGGAGCACTCTGTCCATCAGGCGCTGGAAAGTCGCAGGGGCTCCGTGGACACCAAAGGGAAGGACTGTGTATTGGAACAGGCCATCTGGGGTGGCGAAGGCTGTTTTGGCTTTAGACCTTTCGGTCAGGGGCACCTGCCAGTAACCTTTGGTCAGGTCCAAGGTGCTGACGAACCGGGCGGGACCCAGCCGCTCGATTAACTCGTCAACCCGGGGCATGGGGTAGGCGTCGAAGAGGGATATCTCATTGAGTTTGCGAAAGTCATTACAGAACCTTAGTGAGCCGTCTGGTTTCGGCACAATGACTATAGGGCTTGACCATGGGCTGTAAGACTCCTCGATGACCCCTAGCTGGAGCATCTTCTTGACCTCCTCCCTGGTGGATTCTCTACGAGCCTCCGGGATGCGGTAGGGGCGTTGTCTTACCACTTTCCCCGACGGGGTTTGGATATCATGCTCTATGACACTGGTCCGGCCAGGGAGGTCGGAGAAAACATCATGGCTCCGACTCACGACCTCCTTGATGTCCTGGAGCTGTGCCGGGGCGAGGTCTTCCCCTATGACGACTGGGGGTGGGGCCTGGGGAGAGAGGGACGTTAACAGGGCCGAGGAGGGCAGAGGACCAGCCGGGGTCCATTTTTTGAGAATGTTCACATGGTACAACTGCTGGCCTTTTCGCCGGCCCGGCTGGCTTACCCTGTAGTTGACAGGCCCCACCTTCTCGATGATGTCATAGGGTCCCTGCCACTTGGCGAGGAACTTACACTCACTGCTGGGCACTAAAACAAGGACCTTCTCCCCCACCTGGAATTCTCGGAGGCTGGCCCCCCGGTTGTAGAGGCGGCACTGGGCCTCCTGTGCCTTCTTCATGTGTTCTCGGACGATGGGCCAAACTCGCCTTGCTCTCTCCTGTAGGACGTCAATCTGTTCTATGCCGCTACGGTGGGGCGAGGGCTGGTTCTCCCATGCCTCTTTGGCCAGATCGAGTAGGCCCCGGGGGTTGCGGCCGTACAGTAATTCAAAGGGGGAGAAGCCAGTGGAGGCCTGGGGCACCTCCCGGATGGCGAACAGAATGTAGGGCAGCAGTTGGTCCCAATTCTTGCCATCAGCGTCTACCAATTTCCGCAACATTTGTTTGAGGGTCTTGTTAAACCTCTCAACTAAGCCGTCAGTCTGGGGGTGGTACACAGAGGTGCATATACGTTTAACGTTCAACCACTTGTACAACGTTGTCATTACTCTTGACATAAAACACGTCCCCTGGTCAGTTAACACCTCCTCAGCTATTCCAACCCGGCTAAACAGTAAAAACAGTTCCCTCGCAACCGCTTTAGCTGTGGCGGAGCGTAAAGGTATGGCCTCTGGGTAACGGGTGGCGTAATCAAGGATGACCAGAATAAACCGGTGTCCACGACCAGATTTTGGTAAGGGGCCGACAATGTCCATGGCCAGGCGAGCAAAGGGGGTGCCAATGATGGGTAGGGGAACTAGCGGGTTACGTTGGTTAGGCCGTGGTGCCGACTTCTGGCACTCGGGGCACGCTTTGCAGAAGTCTTCAACGGCTCGTTTGACCCCTGGCCAATAGAAGCGAGCCAAGACACGGTCATAGGTCTTTTGGACCCCCAGGTGTGCACCCAACTGATGAGTGTGTGCTAGATAGAGGACTCTAGAAACGTAAGCCCTTGGCACTAGCAACTGTTCTACTGGGTCCCCCCCCTTAGCTTCCATCCCCCTATACAGTAAGCCATTTTTAACACAAAAATAAGGTGTGTTGAGATCACTCACCCCCTCGCATAGCTGGCCGTCTATGGCCGACACCGTCTGACGTGCAGCCTCCAAGTTGGGGTCGGACCACTGCGCCGTGGCGAATTCACCCTTTCGGCCGGGGCCCGCGGCCTCGTCTACTGGTAAGCCTGCAAACGGATCACCCTCGTCTGGTGTGGTGTACCTCTCCTCGTCTCCCCCACTGGCACCGCGATCATCCTCAGAGCTCCCGCTCGCTGGCACGGCAGGCGTGGGGCGGAAGGTAGGGCAAGCGGGCAGTACGGTCCTGGGCGTTGGGCGGCGACTTCGGCGACGTCCTCGTCGAGGTGGAGCTGTACGCAGGCCAGGCGACCAGTACCGCTCGAAGATGACGCAGTCAGTCCCGATAAGTAGAGGTACCGGGAGGTTCGGGACGACACCGACTGGAACGACAGCATCACCTCTGGGAGTCTGGACACGGACGCTGCTCACTGGATAGTGTCGCATGTCTCCATGCACGCAGGTGACAGGTACGGTGGTGTCACTGACGGGCCCCGCCAGGTCAGCTCGGAGCAGGGTGACAACACTCCCCGAATCGAGGAGAGCGTGGGTGTCGACGCCATCCACCTTCACCGGCAGGGTGGCGTGTTGTCGGCCAACGCTTCCGGAATGGAGACAGGGACGTGGAGCTTCCGAGCTCGCTGCTGACGGCATAGACACATCTCTGTCTCGCTCTGGGCAGGCCCAGGATATATGGTCCTGCTGTCCACATACATAGCACCTCCGCTGTGTCTGGGGCGCCCGAGGCGCTCTCTCAGGCGGCATGGCCGACCTCTGCAGCGGCGGTGGTTGTGCAGTCGGAGTTCCTCTCCGACGGTCTCGGTTGGGTCTCTCCTCTGGGGAAGGTCTCTGCGTCTCCATCCTTGTAGACCTGAGCATTTCTAGGCTAACTTGATAATTCTCAAGCAGCGCCATGAGGTCATTGACTGAGGCAGGACTAACTTGGGACGCGTACTTACGAGCATCCAGTGGCAACGAACGAACACAACGGTCAATTACAAGTCTGTCAATCAACGGGGGCCCAGTACCACTGGTGAGCCAGCTGTGAGTGAGTCGCACAAGCGCCGCGATCTGTGGACGTGGGGGTTGGGCGGACTGGTAGTTCCAGTTATGGAAACGCTGAGCCCTGGCAGGCAGGCTGTAGCCGTGGCTGGAAAGTATTGCTGCTTTTAGTTTGTTGTAATCACGGGCATCTGCAATTGACAAGTCGCGGCAGGCATGCTGGGCTTCCCCTGTTAGGAACGGGGCAAGAATGCTAGCCCAGTCTACCACTTGCCACTGCTCGCGAGTAGCAGTACGTTCAAACAGCTCGAGGTAGGCCTCAATGTCATCCTCGGGTCCTAATTTGGTCAGCACGTTACTGGGGGCGCGAGGAGTTGAAGCATCTTTATCCATCTTCTTAAGCAATTCTTGCATAGCATTCTGTAAGTCTGTTTGGCTTCTTAGCAAAGCTTCAATTGCCTGTGCGTGTTCACCCATTTTCGGAATTTGGGGGCCAGACTATTTTCTGAGTTTGGAGTCCAGACTATTTTTTGGAGTTTGGGGTCCAGACTATTTTCCTGAGTTTGGGGTCCAGACTATTTTTCCGAGTTTGGGGGCCAGACTATTCTTTTTTTTTTTTTTTTTTTTTTTTTTTGAGTTTGGGGTCCAGACTACCCGTATTCTCCACCAAGATGTGGCGTCTGAGCCAAACCCAGCAGAGATTACAGAGACAGTTCAATGCTCAAACGCCATTTATTAGGGATTAAGGCAACAAAAGTTCATGGGGGGCTTGGCTGCATATCATGCATAAAACTATAACTCAAATTCTTCCCCTAGTCGGGGGTTTGTAGCTCAGAGGTAAAGGGAAGCAGCCTTCATTCGTCGTCGTAAGTTGCCTAAAATACAAAAGAAACACAACATGAGGGTCTGATTCAAGTCTAAAACAGGAGAAGCTTGAAATGAGTGGAGTGTATCGCTTACCACCGGACGGTGTTTCCCCAGGGAGAGTCAGACAGAGTGGCAAAGAGTGAGCACCTTATATCACCTCTGCCCAGGTGTCTCTGGTTTGCTAATCACCAAGGTGCCCTCACTTCCCACTGATTGAGGAGGAAGAGTGGCATGTACCGCCCCTCCACTAGTTGCCCTAGGCAACGGGACTGTTTGAGGTGCTGCACTCTGGGCCTCTCACCCTGGCTCTCACTGACAGACTCACCTGACCGGTGGGACTGGAGCGAGACCCCACAACATGTACAGTAATCGGTATGGTACATTATGTTACAGTACATGTACAGTAATCGGTATATACAGTATGTTACAGTACATGTACAGTAATATGTATGGTACAGTATGTTACAGTACATGTACAGTGGTTGGAGGTCTCACTACACTAGTACCTACTCAACCTACTGGTTGACATGTAGTACCGTCTGAAGCTCTTCAGTTCAGTATCTCTCCTCCTAAAGGGAAGATTCCCTCTTGGTTGATCTGCTAAGGTTTGGTTACCCACACAGCAGACCTGGGTTCAAATCCTGTGTTCTAGTGGATACCTCTGTCTGGAGAAGACATGGAACGTATTGATTGTAGCTTTAAGTAACCAGAAGTTTTTCTTTCAGGACCTTCTTGTCAGAGTTGCTCTCAGCAGAACCCATGTGTGGATTGGTTTGACTGACAGAGACATAGAAGGGTCCTTTACATGGGTTGATGGAACACCTCTGACCTCACCAACGTAAGTTTACCTTCATTAATAATAATCATAATAGTGTTACACAGACAGTAAGGCACACACACACACACACACACACACACACACACACACACACACACACACACACACACACACACACACACACACACACACACAGTTGGTGCGTGCAGACAGACAGCTGGTGTACAGACAGTAAGTTACAGAAACAGTTCATGTACACAGACAACTAGATGACAGACATGGTTAGTGCAGACAGACAGACAGACAGACAGACAGACAGACAGACAGACAGACAGACAGACAGACAGACAGACAGACAGACAGACGGTTAATGCAGTAAGTTGTATAGTAACATGACCCAAATAGAGACTCCAGGTTTAAGGGGTTAAACTAAACATTTAGATAATATAAATCATTGTAAATGTATTGTAATAAATGACATACTCTTTATTTCTACAGGTTCTGGTATCCTGGTCAGCCTAATGACATTGGAGGCCAGGACTGTGTTTACTATTATACTGGAGGGTCTGATAGAGGATGGGGTGACAATTCATGCTCTGCCTCTTACCGTTGGATGTGTGAACGATCTGTACTGATCTGTACTGAAAACATGGATTAATATCATTGTTAAATCAACACTGAAACATGGATTAACCCTGCAAGGCCCGAATTAATTTCTAATGGACAAAAAAAATAATAAAAAAAAAATCAGATGGTGTTGTAGGAGTCCTAATCACAGGAAAATGTAATGTTAAAAAATGTATAATGTTTTTGTAAGGTTTTATAGCCATAAATCATAAATCATGCTCTAATTTGCATTTTGGGGATATTTTTCACAATATTAACTGCACGTGTTTTAGACATTCTAATGATCACGAAACAAAATATTACAGGCATTTTACTTATTTTTTAGTGAGGAATAGCTTCAGTTAAAAAGTGAGATGTTCGTCCAGACGCTGGAATTTCAACTTCTCTGGGAAGTGTGAATGTCAGTCTCTGTGGGGGGTATTTATATGCAAATATCGTGGCCAATTACATTGTAATACTATACAATAGGATTTAATGGTGATGTTAATGTGAAAAAAAAGAACAGGAAAACTAATTATAACATTTTTTAAAAAATGATTTAAAAAACGTTGCCAAAAAGCAACGCTGGGCCTTGCAGGGTTAATGTCATTGTTAAATCAACACTGAAACATGGATTAATGTCATTGTTAAATCAACACTCAAACATGGATTAATATCATTGTTAAATCAACACTGAAACATGGATTAATGTCATTGTTAAATCAACACTGAAACATGGATTAATGTCATTGTTAAATCAACACTCAAACATGGATTAATATCAGTTAAATCAACACTGAAACATGGATTAATGTCATTGTTAAATCAACACTGAAACATGGATTAATATCATTGTTAAATCAACACTCAAACATGGATTAATATCATTGTTAAATCAACACTCAAACATGGATTAATATCATTGTTAAATCAACACTGAAACATGGATTATTGTTAAATCAACACTGAGGTCAAATAAAGGTTTTACCGTTTCCAAGTGTTCAATCAATCATTAACATCATGTAACATTATTATTACCATTATTTTTATGTACATCAGTGGTTCAAAGGACCCCAGGGGTCCTTGGAGGGGGTCCCTAGAAAAATTGGTTAATACAGCATCAATCATTTTCACCACTTATGTTGGATGTTCACTATTTAAAAAACGTCAGAGGTACAATCTCACAGCATGTCACTTGAGCTTGTACATCTGCTATTTTTGGAAAAATAAAAGAAGAAAAAAAATCTCCAGGGTCTGGAAACATTTTCACAGGTGGTTTGTGGCCAAAGACATTTTTATAAATATGCATTTTATATACCGGTACTGTAAATACATTAATTTGGGGTTCTTGACATGAAAGTTTTGAGAACCACTGTCTCAGGGTTCCTTGAGACGGTTCCAAATGGACCCTTAAGTTACAGGTCTGTAACTCTGAGAGTGTACAAATGGAACCAAATGGACCCTTACAGGTCTGTAACTCTGAGATTGTACAAATGGAACCAAATGGACCCTTACAGGTCTGTAACTCTGAGAGTGTACAAATGGAACCAAATGGACCCTTACAGGTCTGTACCTCTGAGAGTGTACAAATGGAACCAAATGGACCCTAAAGCCTTTATCAGAGTCGGTACCGCGGTGGTAAGCTATCCACCGCGGTGTAGTGCGGTGTAGTCTTTTTGAGCGTTAACGTTGTAGTTTTATGACTCAAAAAGACTACACCGCACTCCACCGCGGAGCCGACTCTGATCGAGGCTTTACAGGTCTGTAACTCTGAGAGTGTACAAATGGAACCAAATGGACCCTTACAGGTCTGTAACTCTGAGAGTGTACACATTACAAGTCCATTTGGTTCCATTTGTACTCTCTCAGAGTTAAGCAAATAAAGCATTTATGAACCACTAGTACTATAGGTGGACTATACTATACTATAATGTGCCATAGTGTCATAGTAAATCAGTGTCATACATATTCTGAAGAAAACCTGGAGACTCGACATCCAATAATTTGGTCTTATGATCAAAATAAGAACTTTATAATGTTTAAAAGTCCACAGAATAGAATATATTCTATATTATGTTGAGCATTACTGTCTGACCATCTTATATATACATTCCTCCTATTGCCGCATCCCACTTCCAAGCCCATTCACGCCCCCTTTACATCGACTTCAACTCATAGGTAGTCGTCTAGGACGTAAGGAATACTGCCCCTAACTCTATGCCGTCCGCTGATTCGCCCCCCGTCGCCATGGTGACCGCCCTCCATTGGCTCATTCCCAGCTATGGGACCGGCGGATCCTATTTCAACCGAGGGGGGCGTAGCCACACACACACACACACACACACACACACACACACACACACACACACACACACACACACACACACACTCACACACACACACACACAGCCCCTAGAGAGCGCAGCCCCTCCGAGAGACTATCAGTGCAGAAGCGCGCGTGGAGAGAGAGAGAGAGAGAGAGAGAGAGAGAGAGAGAGAGAGAGAGAGGCACGTGCCCCTCACAGGCACAGTCAGTGCAGAAGCACGCACACAGAGAGAGAAGCATTACTGTGCTTTTTGTGGGCAACATGGCTTGGAGCAGCTGTGCGTGTGTGCATGTGAGCACTAGGATGAGCCTGCCGAAGGCGGGCGAAATTCTAGTTGTTAACAATATGTGAATTGTAGCAGTACTCTAGCCCCACCTTGTGGCGGTTAAATCCTTCACATCTGGATGAAACACACACAGTCTAGAACACACATAGGCAACATAAGGCCTGGGGGCCAGACCCGGCCCCCTGGACCATCTTAATCCAGCCCACACATTCCTCAAAGGAAAACAAAAGCACTCCCCAAAAATCTTAAATGATAAAAGGCGGCATATTTCGAGCTAATTTAATTTTACTTCATTCCAAAATGTACAATTTGAGTCCATAACCGTGTTCCACCGATTATTGATTTTTGATTGAATACTTTATTAGCAGTTTGCACAGGAAAAGCACCAGACACACACCAAATACAAGGTCTACTAATAGGATTTAAACCCAAGAAAGCACTATGGCTTGTTTGCATTGGGGACCTTTGTACTCAATGTATTGAGAAATGCAGGCAACTGTATGTACTCAAATAGTAAATATCAAATGTTTATAATGTTTATAAAGTCACAAAGACCTCTGAAAATAGTTTGTGCCAGGATATTGTGTTGTTAAAATGTTTCATAAATATCTCCCAATACTTGCAAGTTATGCATTTCTGCAGCATGTTTAAAAGTCTGGACTGCCTCCAAACAGACCAGGCCTCAGCTGTGATCTGTGGCTAAGAGGAATCTTTTTCAAGACATTTTTTAAATGGTAGATCTTCAAGTTCACAATGTGTCACATTGCGACATGAGCTTACCTGAATGACAGCTGAATTTCTCTCCCGGGATCAATAGAGGTTTATCTCATCTCATGTCACCTTATTGTATCTTATCTTGACCTGGTTGAGGGGTTGCTGGTGGTTGCTGGTTCCTCCCACCAACCTGAGAATGTTTGGTGTGTCGCGCTTTTTGTGTTTTTTAAACGTTTCCTATTGCATTTACACATTTCTTCTGTGAACTATTAGAGTGTTGACTTGTTATTAAATAATGAAACACTCAAGCTTGTAGAGCGGCTGTGGGGTAAATGTGCTGTGCTCAGCGCAGCACATGCAGCGTATATGACAGGCAGCGCAGGGGCCGGGCTAGCTGCGTGTGAGTGGACTGGACACAGACTGCATGGCAGACCGTGACCAGACGCAGCCGGGATGTGTACGCTCGAAGGAGATCCTGCTTGCCTCCCGCGAGTCCTGCCAGACCATTTTAGCTGTCTTTAATATTTCCTGTGTTTTATTAGTTTGTTATTGTTGATTGATTGAAGAATTTATTAGAAGGTTGCATTGGGAAAAGTACACAGGACCACTTTATGTATCTCATATAACATTGAAAGACAGACGGATATAACACAGTACTTTACATAGGAAATCATCATTTAAAAATAATTATTAAATTCAGTGTTTGTGTGACCTTTTATGGGGAATTTGGGAAATACCGAACGCAGCATTTCATTCTCAAATATGGGACGAATCCGTAATTTACAGGACGGGTGGAAACCCTAGGAATAACTTGCGGGTTATTCCCTTAAAGCAGTGTTGTAAAGTAACGAAGTACAAGTACTTCGTTACTGTACTTAAGTACAACATTTGAGAATTTGTACTTTACTTTACTATTTTTTCAACCCTGAACTTTTACTTTTAATCTGTTACATTTAAAAGGAAAAAATCGTACTTTTACTCCACTACATTAAAATTGACACCTCGTTACTCGCTACAAATCGAAAATCTTAATATCATAACAGTCTGTCTCATACTGTATCATCTCTCGGCGCTGCGGTGCGGCACTACATGGAAACTGGTGACCCATCGTGTGCGGTGACTCCAGGGGTCACTCTCCGAACACGGTGATCATTGTTTGTTTTTGACGCAAATACTGTCACAAATAAATGTAAGGTCACCATCTTGTGTGTAACACGGCCCACGGGAGTAGACGGAGCCTCTGGACGGAGCCGGGCGCGATGCACTGCGAGCCACCACTGTACAGAGCAGAGCGGTCACAGTCTCAAAGCTCGCAAAGTTGCTGTAGTTTTGGTGTTACTGTGGACTGTTGGCTGTTTGATTCGCTTGCATCGCGGTCGTGCGCTATTCTGCATCGATGCGTGATGTGATATTATTGGTTATGGCCTTGTTGATATTACGATGATTCGCTAGCTTAGCCACATGCTAACGCTAGTCACCGTGACTTCTTCCTACAGAAGGAAGGAGGATGCTGAGACAAGTTACAAAAAGTCTGGTCTCTCAACTTAAGAACGGACTAACTGAGCTCGAGTTACAAGTGAAAAGGATCAAGCTTTTCTTTGACGATGATGGCTTTACTAGCTAGATTGCAAAAAGTCAGCCAGGAGAATCCACTAAATGAATCATCTGTGATTTACAACTGGTTCCCAAACACTGGGTCGGGACCCATGTGTGGGTCGTGGACACATTTATATGGGTCCCTTCATTTTTGGTTTCCTACATTTCGTTTTTAATTATTTCAAAACATTTACAAAAAACATTCCCTCCCCAAAAAAGCTAAACATTTCATGATTAAAATAAGTAAATTACTTTTCTAATTTCATGAATAAATAAAATACAAAATGATATAAGAAATGATCTTAGAAAACAAATAAGCCTATTTAAGAAGTAGTTAAAATAGCCGATCTACAAGCTCACAGTGCACATTGTCACTGTCTATGCCTGTTTATTAAAGACAAGTCCCTAAATATTAGGATATTCCTATAACTACCGGTATATCTGTAGGCTATATTATTGTAGATTTAATTTTCTTTATTATATCTAGAACAATTGGTGGTACTAGGCAACAAGTCCAATTTTGCTGCATATGTATGATATGTATGAGTAAGTCACTGTTTAACCGAGTTAGAAACGTGCAAATTTAGTAAAACAATGGTCAAAAATTCGCGGGGCTGTTTGCATGTCTGTGAAAATATTTTGTGTACTTTTACTTGTACTTGTACTTGTACTTTTTACTTTTACTTTTATACTTAAGTACATTTTAACACTATGTACTTTTGATACTTAAGTACATTTTTTGAGAGCTACTTTCATACTTTTACTTAAGTAATAATATTATCGGTGACTTTTACTTTTACTTGATTAACTTTCAAGTGGAATATCTGTACTTTTACTTAAGTATGGGTTTCCAGTACTTTATACAACACTGCCTTAAAGTGCCATGATTCATCCTGCACACAATTAACTCCTAACTCTGGCTGGGGAGGGAGTCTGGGATAGGTGGGTTATTGCTCTAATGTGAAAATGTGTCTAAAGCAAGGGTCTTCAACAGGGGGTCTGGGACCCCCAGGGGGTCCTCAGAGTTACTACAGGGGGTCCTCCAAATCTTTGTGTGATAGAAAAGTTTTTCTCCTTTTCTATATTAACCACTTGAACCCTAGCGTCCATATTCTGGGAACTTTAGCCAAAAATAGCAGATCTACAAGCTGACAACGACGCAAGGCGTTGTGAGCTTGTAGAGCTGCTATTTCGGCAAAGAGGTTTGGTGTATAGGGGAAAAAGAACAGACTAAGTACAGAGTGAAAGATCAGGCTTATAAAGTATTGACGGTTCAAGTGGTTAAATGAAGGGGGGGGTCCCTGCTTCATCTCTCTCAACTAAGGGGTCCTTGGCCTGAAAACGTTGAAGACCCCTGGTCTAAAGTAAGAAAATAAACGCTATATGTACTAAATGAACCAGGATAAATTGAGAAGAAATCAATTCAGGAGCACCGCAGGATATGGGGTCGAAATTCAGGACACTCCTGCTGGATTCAGGACGGTTTGCAGCCCTGGAACTTACAGAAAGGGGTTACAGAGAACATCCACTGACCTCAAAGGACTCTTTTATATTGAGTTCTTATCAAAAGTAAACAGGTTCTGTGTAACACTGAGTGCGTGTGTGGGTGAGTGCGTTTGGCCATGCTATGGAGGGAGTGTCTCAGTACACAGTGTCAGAGAACAGTATAAATGCAGTGGGAGAGTGAAGGTATATTTGTGGAGGTATTCAGCAGACACAGGAGCAGACAGCAGGATGAAGACGGTTCTGTGGCTGAGTGTGGCCTCTCTGCTGCTTCCCTCTCTAACCATGGACTCCATGGAGCCAGATCCATGTAAGTAGATCTGATCCACTAGCTGCTGATGTGAGAACGAGTGATCTCACCATGATGACATAGTCTAGTGACTCAAGCCCTGTGACCAGGAATGATCTGCGCACACAGTTTGGGAGAGTCATGGTTTATCTTCTTCTTCTTTGGGGACCAGCGCTCCCCTATGCAATACCTAGGTCCCTTCAGTGGACCCCAACCTAGAGCATGGGCGCGTGTCGCTGTTACTACGTTCATCTTTTCGACACCCAACTCTAACCCTCGCCCTAACCTTAACCTCCGTGGAGTGAGTCACTAACCCTCCGGTCGAAATGATGGGCATTCGCAAAAGCGAGATTTCCCCCTAGAGCATTTGCTATAGGGGTCCACAACAACCTGCCTCAAACCTGGTTTGTATTCAAACAAATACAAAAAATAAATAAAAAATAAAATAGACTGGATGCCGTTGGCTGTTTGGCTGTTATGGCTGGCTCTGGCTGCGTTGGGAAGTTAGATGATTATTCTAGGATTAAAATTCAGGACATTACGTTTATTTCATATATTATATTATATTATTGATCATATTTAACTTCTATTGAATTATGTGTGTTGTATACAAATCTCACTGTGTGGTTATATTTCTGAATCATATTTCATAAATGCATTTGCAAAACTTCAGATATATTTTAGTGATGACAAGGAATTAACTTTCCAGATTATCTCTCATTATGGTTATTCATGAGGTATAACCCCTCATAATCACCTAGGAATGTGAGACAACACCTGATAGCTCTCATCAGGGACAGGTCTCATTGGAACCTGTGTTCTTTTAGACCCATGTGATTGTGTTGTATCCATATTTATGTGTGACTTGTAATGTGTTCAGCATACCCTGAAGAAGGCAGTCGGCTGCCGAAACATTGTTTATTATGTGCTCTGCGTCCTAAATAGTCCATGGGCCATAGGAGATGTCGGTATCGGAAAGGTGGCAAAGGTTATCATGCATTTTTGAAAAGCTCTATATCTGTAGATTATAATTTGGTATGATAACCCTTTCTGAGACACAGCTAAATTGGTGTTATCAGCCGCTAGAGTTGGTGTCCCATTAAAGGTATATTCAGTGATTGTTTTCATTCAAATACAAATATAATTGGTACCTTTTCCATTCATTCTCCTCACTAGAATGTGTGCTGACCATATAAGGACTTCCACCATGGCCTGTGTTGCGTGCATAGCTAGATTTGTTTTTCAGAGGTGGCCAGCCAGTCCTCGACCAATCAGTGTAGAGTATGGCCGTAGTTATGTTATGATGTTTAGTTATGATGGTCAAAATAAATGTTTTGAGAACCACAGTCACTCTGAATTAAGAACGTCTGCTAAATGCCTAGATTATAAACTACTGAACTCATAAAATGCCACAGTCTCGTAGTAAATCAGTATCATACATATCCTGAAGCTGGAGACGTAGGCCTACCGATATTCAGTGATTGGGTCTAATGATCAAAACAAGAACATTACAATGGTGAAAAAATCTATAAAAACTAAACATTTCCACGCTGTAAGGCCAGTAAGGGACAAGATGACCCCCGGCCACTTCATTATCACTAAATACACCTTTAACTTTACAGGGAAAAAAGCAAAATATGAATCTGCTGTAAGTAACATATGAGGGGCAAACTAGGGGTTTTTCATGATTCTGAATCCATTGCAAGCATCTGTTTTGCACAAAAAACATTCCTTGGGCTAAACAACGGCCCCACAAGACTATGGTTTAGTGATGATGTGCTTTTGTGGGGTCCGTTTTAGCCCAATGAATGTGTTTTTTTATGAAAAACCCCTAGTTTGAACCCTCATATATTATGTTACTTAAAGCAGATACATTTTTTGCTTTTTTTCCCTGTAATGTAAAGTTAATGGGACACCAACTCTAGCGGCTGATAACACCAATTTAGCTGAGTCTCAGAAAGGGTTATCATACCAAATTATAATCTACAGATATAGAGCTTTTCAAAAATGCATGATAACCGTTGCCACCTTTCCGATACCGACATCTCGTATGGCCCATGGACTAAAAATAAATATTGGCACTTTGGCTACTGCGTGTGCACTGCATTTTCTTTTTTTCAATTTTTTCCCATATTTTTTTAAGACTACTTTTGAGATTATTCTGCCGTGAGCCAGCACCACTACAAGAACCTGGTGTGCGCAGTGTTCCTGTGCACAGTTTGTTGGGAAGTTGTCATATATTACTTAATGGTATAGGGCAGGGGTCTTCAACGTTTTCAGGCCAAGGAAGGACCCCTTAGTTGAGAGAGGGATGAAGCAGGGAACCCCACTTCCTTATCATAGATTCCATATAGTTTCATTGTTTGACAGCACAATCGTCAGTGTATTTTGGATTAATGTCAATTTGTGTTTTCAGATATTTAACCACTTGAACCGTCAATACTTAATAAACTTGACCTTTCAAGCTCACAATGCCTTGCAGCGCGAGGCGTTGTGAGCTTGTAGATCTGCTATTTCTGGCTACAGTTCTCAGAATATGGACGCTAGAGTTCAAGTGGTTAACATAACAAAGTCACACAAAGATTTGGAGGACCCCCTGTAGTAACTCTGAGGACCCCTTAGTTGAAGACCCCTGGTAAGGGATATGTTGTGGTTAAAAGTAACAAAAGGTAAAAGCACTATCATTGCAATGGAATGTTTGCACCTTTTTACTTTTACTTTACATAATGCTTTTTATACATTCTGAACTTTAGAAATGGGACATTCTGGACAGTGAGTACTTTTACTTTTGGTACTTTTAAGTATGTTTTGCCAATACTTTTTTTACTTTTACTCAAGTGCATTTTGAACACTGGAATTGTACGTGTAACAGAACATAACTACCTTGGAGTATTGATAATTTACTTAAATAAAACATGTGAGTGGCCTACTTTTTCTACCACTGGTGTGTGACATGTGATCAGAGTTTATCTATGTGTCCTCAAGTGAACTGTTAACCTCTGGTATTGTAGAGTATATTAGTTTATAACAGGTTATGTCCTCTAGTGACATGTTAGTGTCATAGCTTACTAAGCCTAGAGTATAAGAGTAGTTCATATTTGTTCCGTTGTGTTTTTGAGTTCATAGACATTGTAAACATTGCAGTGTTGAGGCCATTTTATTGATTTTGTTCAGCTCCCATGGAAAAATCAAAGTTAACTGGATAACTGCCAGAGGCCACAAGGTGCCACTAGAGTGCCAGACATTCTCCCATAAGCCTTCACTATCACATCCGGGTATCCAGCCAGAACTGGCTTTGCTTTTCACTGCAATGAGTGTTATGAGAGTGAACCGGAGGGAGTGAGCTAACAGTTAGCTATCGACTGTTTTATTTTTTAGAAGACCGATCTGAAGCTATTCAGCTGCAAAAAAAAATTTTCCGCTGCCCTAGGAACACAGTTCAGTGAAAATGAGCTCTAAAGATGTGACAATGTATTGGATTCGGCGGCGCGGTGCAGCAGCGTTACCCGATTACGGGCCCGTGGAAAGAGAGCTTGGTAGGCGGCTTGGATGAAAAAATTTAGTCAGGCTTCGTCGAGGCCTCCAATTATTTAATTCATTTTATTAAAGAAACCGAAATTGTTCGGTTTTGGTACCTCAGATACGTCGCGCAAAAATAGTTTTTTTTTGGGGGGGGGCTCTAAACTTTATTCTAAACCATTTTCAATGGAAAAAAATCGTCGCAACATGTAGCATGGCTCGTTGGAAAGCGATGGACGAGCCAGGACCACCCACGTCGCTACTAGCAGCTCAGGGTAAGTAAAATAGCAAAAGAAAATATTGTATTGGATTGAAAAAAAGAACCAAAATTGTTCTGTTTTAGCACTAAAAGAGTTAACACAGGAACACCCCAAGTCTCACTCTTAGTGCGTCACATTTTGCAGCTCAGTCATTAGCCCTAGAACTTCAACATTCTAGTGGGGTCGCAAAAGAGTACACAAATGTAGCATGAGGTTGTGAAATAAAAACGTTTGAGAACCCAGGGCTGCTCTATCCAATGATAGTTCATCACTTTGCACCTCAACTCATCACATCTGCTCTGCCATTTTTACCCCCAATTCATTATGTTTCTCTTTAGTTCTCCAGGTTCGACTAACACATGACATAACAGGTAATGTAGCCTAAAATGTTTTCTTCTAATCAAGTTATATATAATAACAATAATATATTTGTATTTATAGCGTATGTTTATTCTATTGGCTCTGTACAGAACATAATATCAGGTTGGTGGGAGGAACCAGCCGCTGCGTTGGTAGGCTGGAGGTTAAACACCAGGGAGAATGGAAACCAGTGAATGGATATAGGGCTTTCTGGAACCAGAGGTTATTATCTACTGTGTGCAGAAAGCTCGACTGTGGCTCTCCTGTTTCATCAGAAAATAGCTATGGTTCCACAGCTCAACCTGTATGGTCGTTTGTATCTTCCTGTCATGCTGGATCATCAATACATTGTGTAGAAATGGAGTCTGATACTTCCTCCTCCACACTGGAAGTGTTCTGCTCAGGTAACAAACAATGACTTCAACAATGACAGTAACCTATACAGTCTCTTATCTTGTATGTCTCTCTGTCTCTCTCTGTGTGTGTGTGTGTGTGTGTGTGTGTGTGTGTGTGTGTGTGTGTGTGTGTGTGTGTGTGTGTGTGTGTGTGTGTGTGTGTGTGTGTGTGTGTGTGTGTGTGCGTGCGCATGGAGTATGTATGTTTTTCCTCCAATGTTCAATTTAACTAATTGACTGCTTTGCGCGTGTTTGACAAGATATTCACAATGGTCTAGGCCGCCACAAACACAACACACACACACACACACACACACACGCACACACACACACACACACACGCACGCACGCACGCACGCACGCACGCACGCACACACACACACACACACACACACACACACACACACACACACACACACACACACACATGCACACATGCACACACTCACACATAGTACTGTCTGGAATAACAGCAGCCATAAAGTATGAATACCAGCACACACTCATAAAATAAAGTAATACCGTCTGAATACTATAGCACACACTCATAAAATAAAGTAATACTGTGTGAATACTAGCACACACTCATGAAATAAAGTAGTACCGTCTGAATACTAGCACACACTCATCAAATAGAGTAGTACCGTCTGAACACTGGCGCACACACACATCAAATAGAGTAGTAGTGTCTGGCTACCAGCACACACGCTTCACGTGACATCACAATATACAATATAGATATAGGTAAGACACAATTCTTCAGAAATGGTATTCTCTAGGGTGATGGGTGTGATTTTTTAAATAGTGGATAAGAATGCGTCTCTCTCTCTCTCTCTCTCTCTCTCTCTCTCTCTCTCTCTCTCTCTCTCTCTCTCTCTCTCTCTCTCTCTCCCCAGAGTCTGTGAGGTTGGTGAGTGGGAGAAGTTTGTGTTCAGGCAGAGTGGAGGTGAAGTCTGATCAGTCGTGGGTCCCAGTGTATGAAGGTTGCTTTGACCAGCAGGATGCAGAGGTAGTCTGTAGGGAGCTTGGCTGTGGTGCACCTTCATTCCTCCAGGGGGTGCTCTATGGACAAGTATCAGCTCCAATGTGGATCAAAGAGTTCCAATGTGAAGGCACTGAGTCTGTTCTCCTGGACTGTAGAACCTCAGCCTCAACGAAAAACACCTGCTCAACTGATAAGACTGTTAAACTTACCTGCTCAGGTAAAAGTAACTGGACCGTATTCCCAAGGGCTCTATGCTAGGCCCACTCCTGTAAATAGCAGATCTGCAAGCATGCAGAATGTTTGCCTTAGATGGTTCTTAATTTTTATTCTCGTCTCTTTACAGAGCCTAATATTATCAGGTTGGTGGGAGGAACCAGTCGCTGTACTGGTAAGCTAGAGGTTAAAGACCAGGGAGAGTGGAAAGCAGTGGATTATGGGAAAGAAATTAAGTCATCTTCCGCAGTGTGTAGACAGCTGGACTGTGGCTCTGCTGTTCACACAGAAAGGACCTATACAACAACAGAAAGTATATGGTGGATGGAATCTACCTGCGTTGGATCTGAATCGTCACTGAGGGACTGTGGATCAATAGTGTCAAATCATTTTTCCCGCGAAAGACTGGAGGTGTTCTGTTCAGGTAACTAACAATTATAACAAACACTTATTTCAAACAACTACAGTATTTTATCGGTGTGTGTGTGTGTGTGTGTGTGTGTGTGTGTGTGTGTGTGTGTGTGTGTGTGTGTGTGTGTCTTTATTGTCACTTGTCACGTTACAAGTAAGGTGAGTGAAATTCTGGTGCAGGCGCATCATCATTGCTTATGTGACTAATTTGCATGATACAATTAATTTGTCTAAAATGCTTAATAAATAAGTCATAACACTTCTTATTCCAGTTCATGCAGTGTTATCAGACTGGTCAGCAGACTAATTTTATTTACTCTACATATGACCTAGATATGGCCTACATCTTGGCATAAATGGCTCAAAGTGTGTTGTACGCCCATGGTCCCATTGGCCAAGCTTTGCAGGATGCACTGTGATTGGCTAGTGGGACACTTGTTGAAATTAACTCATAAATAGGACCGCTCACTTCACACTATAGGTTAGTGTTTTCTCTTTCTCTCTCTCCAGAGTCTGTGAGGTTGGTGAATGGGCCTAGTCGGTGTTCAGGCAGAGTGGAGGTGAAGTCTCACCAGTCCTGGGTCTCAGTGTGTGAAGGTGACTTTGACCAGCAGGATGCAGATGTGGTTTGTAGGGAGCTTGGTTGTGGGGCTCCTTCAGTCCTCCAGGGGGCGCTCTATGGAGAAGGGAAGCCTCCGATGTGGACCAAAGAGTTCCAGTGTAAAGGCAACGAGTCTGTTCTCATGGACTGTAGAACCTCAGACTCAACTAGAAACACCTGCTCACCTGACAAGACTGTTGGACTAAACTGCTCAGGTAAAGGACAAACTACACTTTAGGTTTGGTTATTATTTTATAATCTAAATATCATTGATTATTAAAGTCCTTATGTGGATAGGTTACAGGTATAGGTATATTACTTTTTGAGTGGTGCTCCTGGAACAGGGGCTAAGCTCCAACATCTCGCTTTGTCTGGTCAAAATTGATAAGAGGAACATGTTCAAAAATGTCCAGGGCTTAAGTATTCTGAAGAGTCGCCTTACATCTGGCCTAGATATTGCCTACATCTTTGCAAAAACGTCTCAAAGTTTGTGGTACGCCCAGGGTGCCAGGGCCAAGCTTCGCAGGATGCTCTGTAATTGGCTAGCGGGACGGTTGATGAAATTAAGTCATAAATAGCACCGCTCACTGCACACTAGGTGTGATTATGTTTTGCCACATGCTGTGAACCCTATTCTTAGTTGACTGTATTCCCAAGGGCTCTATACTAGGCACACCTTATTTTTAGCCTGGAATCCAGACTGATTTGCTACATCTTTTTTCTCACTTCACTTCTCAGTCTGGCCAGTGTCCATTTGACTCGTATTTCCATTACGTAGACAAGTCAGGAAGTGACTTGAGTTTTAAATTGGACAACACTGGTCCCCACCCTCCACAGAACAAACTGTACGTAGCAAGCAGACGGGATACCAGGCTACCCCATCTCTACTCTACAGCCATTCTTAGATCTACAGTACAGGCTAGCATTGTGAGCTTATAGATAAGCATTTTTTGGTTGGATGTTAGCCCTTGAATATGGATGCTAGGGTTCTTCATGTTTATTCAAATTGTCTCTGTACAGAATACGATGAAGTAAGGTTGGTGGGAGGAACCAGTACATGTACTGGTGTACTGGAGTTGTTACACCATGGAGAATGGAGACCAGTGACTGGTTATAATTCTGATTGGAACATGAGGTCAGCATCAGAATTAGTGTGTAAACAGCTGGACTGTGGATCTGCTGCTCACATAGAAATGAGTTCTACTACAGATAATGATCCACGTGTATGGAAGATTACATCTTCCTGTGTTGGATCCGAATCTTCACTGAGGGAGTGTGGAACAATGGAGGATGTTGGCTCGCCGGGCATACTGAAATTGATCTGTTCAGGTAACAAACAATGCCAGTACTAAACTATACAGACTCGTATAGTCTGTCTGTCTGTCTGTCTGTCTGTCTGTCTGTCTGTCTGTCTGTCTGTCTGTCTTGTGGTCAAACTCAATTCAATTTCCCTTTGAGAAATGTTGACCCTCTGATGTGCTGTTTTATTTATCCATGAGCCTGTTTGACTTCTGTGTGTTTCAAAAGTGTATTTTCTACAATAGGCAAAGAACACATAGGACGTGAAGAGGTGGATTAGACACCGGACTGCATTAAAGGACAGATTTTTCATTTTGTTTCGCTATTGTTAAACACTTTCTCTCCAGAGTCTGTGAGGTTGGTGAATGGGCCAAGTCGGTGTTCAGGCAGAGTGGAGGTGAAGTCTGATCAGTCGTGGGTCTCAGTGTGTGAAGGTGACTTTGACCAGCAGGATGCAGAGGTGGTCTGTAGGCAGCTTGGCTGTGGGCCTCCTTCAGTTCTCCAGGGGGCGCTCTACGGAGAAATGAAGGCTGCAATGTGGACCAAAGAGTTCCAATGTGAAGGTAGTGAGTCTTTTCTCATGGACTGCAGAACCTCAGACTCAACTAGAAACACCTGCTCACCTGACAAGACTGTTGGACTCACCTGCTCAGGTAAAAAAGAAAGAAAGACAACTTACAATTTAAGTTCAGTTATTATTTCATAATAAACCTTTTAACGTTTGTTCTATTGTCTCTGTACAGAGTTAGATTTTGTCAGGTTGGTGGGAGGAACCAGTCAATGTACTGGTGTACTGGAGTTGCTACACCAAGGAGAGTGGAGACCAGTGGGCAGTTTTTACTGGAACTTGATGTCAGCATCTATAGTGTGTAAACAGCTGGACTGTGGTTCTGCTGTTAACACAGAAAGGAGTTCGAATTCTACAGATCAACCTGTATGGATGACATCTTCCTGTGTTGGATCTGAATCTTCACTGAGAGAGTGTGGACCAGTAGAGAATGAGTCTAACTGGGACAGACTGGAGGTGATCTGTTCAGGTAACAAACAATGACTTCAACAATGACATCTATCTATCTATGTTCATCCATGCTTGTTGTTAAACGTAATTACATAGATGCATTTCCTTCTGAGCTATGTTGATTGTCTGTTGATTGTCCCCCCCCCCCCCCCCCACACTCTCCCTCCAGAATCTGTGAGGTTGGTGAATGGTCCTAGTTGGTGTTCAGGCAGAGTGGAGGTGAAGTCTAATCAGTCATGGGTCTCAGTGTGTGAAGGAGACTTTGACCAGCAGGATGCAGAGGTGGTCTGTAGGCAGCTTGGCTGTGGGGCTCCTTCAGTCCTCCAGCTGCCGCTCTATGGAGAAGTGAAAGCTCCAATGTGGACCAAAGAGTTCCAGTGTGAAGGCAATGAGTCTGTTCTCCTGGACTGTAGAAGCTCAGACTCAACTAGAAAAACCTGCTCACCTGAAAAGACTGTTAGACTTACCTGTTCAGGTAAAATACAGACTTAAGTTCAGTTATTGTTTCATAATCAAGCTTTTAATGCTTATTCTATTGACTCTGTGCAGCGTTTGATGATGTCAGATTGGTGGGACAAGCCAGCCACTGTACTGGTGTATTGGAGTTGAAACGCCAGGGAGAGTGGAGACCATTGTTTGTATATGACATGGAAGAAGCCAATGACGGCTGGAACCTGATGTCATCATCTTTAGTGTGTAGACAGCTGGACTGTGGCTATGCTGTTTCAACAGAAAGGATTGACGGTTATAAAGATCAACCTGTATGGTCGATAACCTCTTTCTGTGTTGGATCTGAATCCACACTGAAGGAGTGTAGAGGCACGACCTCGGCATATGCTTATAATTCCACCATCAGACTGGAGGTGATTTGTTCAGGTAAACAATAATTTCTCAACCTACTAGTCGATTTGAAAGATGCCATTCGGGCAATTTGCATAATCAAAGATGGCCACTGAGCGCCAATGGCGAAAATTTAAGACTTGAACCACACGTCCTAGTAGTATGTGTATTATCTCTCTTTTTTAGGGGTTTCGTGTGCCATTCATTTCTGATGTTCTATTTTAAATTGCAGGTGAATCTCAACTCTCAATCTGGCAAGCAGGCGAATTAGTACATGACGTTTCTGTTCAATACTTAACGTGTTCTAAATGTTATTTTCGAAACTGTTTGTCCTGGAATGAGTCGTAATACCTCTCTTTTGGGGGTTTCATCTGTGTACAATTCTATTTTTAATTGCAGGTCAATTTCACGTGTTAAAGGTCAGGTCAAGGTCTATCTTGCACTTGCTCATCCAAGCAGACATGCATGGGCACTTGTTGACTTGAGAATAATTTGGATTCACTTCACCATCGACATGTAATCAAGCAGGTATTCTGGAACTAATCGGTGCAGATCTTTAATCTAATTGTGCATCCCGGTCGTTCCTCAGCTGAATTGCAAAACTGATGCAGGGATCAGCACTGGTTATGTGGTTGCAGCATATGGTGACGCTGACTGGAAAACTCAAATGGTGCCCTGAGTTAAAGTCATGAGGGCCCTTTCAGGGTGTATCAGCAGCACTCTTGAAGTGGTTTCTGCCAATTGGGATGAAGACACACACCAGAACCTAGTCATCTCCATCCTACTGGCTGACAGTGGGCAGACTCCTTCATTCTCCATACACTTCTCATACACGGGTTTGAATATGCAGAGACACGGAGGTGACATTAACTTGTCACATTCCCTCTCATGGATATACATGAAGTACTTCTTCCTTGCTGGCCATTTGCAGTATGCTTGATATATACGTGTTAAAGGTTCATCAAGTGATGTTGTGCGGGCAGAGACCAAGCTCCACTTAACAAGTCAGCTGATGACACATACTTTGGACAGGAGACATACCGTATGTCAAATGTTAGCCATGGTAGTGGGGCTGTTAAGCTCATTATGGAAGGTATTGTGCATTTTATGATAGAAGCATGAAACTTTCTACAGTGTTTCTATATACTATGAAGTTTGTTTTCAGACGTGGAACCACTTCTGAATTGACCTCTGCGGCCCCCAAAATCCAAGATGTCCGTCCAAAAAAGTGTTTTTACCTTTATAACTTCAAATGCATTGATTTTAAGACCCATAAATACATTAAAGTTGAATATAAAATCAGGCATTGCGGACAGTTTGGTACCAGGTACGTGTCTGTATCCATTTCAGTTCTTGAGATACAGTATATAGGTACACCTGAGTCTGTAAAAGTACCTATATGTTGTATCTCAAAAACTGTAATAGATACACATACTTGTTACCAAAATATCCGCAATGCCCAACTTTATATTCAACTATAATATGTTTATGGGTCTTAAAACCAATGCTTTTGGAGTTATAAAGGAAAAAACACTTTTTTGGACGGACATCTTGGATTTCGGGGGCCGTCATCTTTGATTTTCATGTGGCTCGGCTTCTTAAATCAAAACGTGGCCTCCAAAGATGATGTGTACCAATTTTCACGCTTGTATCACCGAGTGAACGATTGCTCTTAGTATTTCCTGTACTATGAGGCAAGACTCCTGATCAAGATCTAATTCTTCATTGCCAGTTTCTTCATTGTCAAATTCGTTTTTGTACCAAGCTGCACAGGCACATCCATATTATGCTCCACTTCAGTAAAGCCCTCTTTTATGACAGAGACAATGCCCTATACTGCACTGGTTTACACTTGCCTGTAAGTGGAAACCACAAACCAGTGCACAAACTGTTCCAAGCATCTGGCCTGAAGAGGTTCTTAAGTTTAAAGCTGGGGGACCAACCTGCCTTCTACCATGTGCCAGCCACAATTCATTGGTGAGGGCTTTGGATACCCTTGTTGATAGTGGATCCTCACTGTATACTTAAAAGTGGTCAAATCAGATTTTGCTGCTATAATGTTGAGTGAATTTCCAAACGTATTACTGCTAATGTGGTAGTGAAATGAAATTGCAAGTAGCAAAGCAAATATTAGTTGATGCTGGCAAAAGTCATAATGAATATAATTGTCTTTGGGTGTGATGGAGGATATGGCTGATTCTGTGTGTGCAGTCATACCTGGTTGTCAGGGGGCCAAAGCTGATATTGACTTGACCTAAGATAACACCTCCTGGTTGTATTCTCACAAATCAGTACTGACCATTTATTTTAAATTTGCTGCAATAATGTTGAGCAAAGTTGCATAATATGTAAATGTACTGCTAATGTGGTAATGTAATGAAAATGCAGGTAGCAAAGCTAATATTAGTTGATGCTGGCAAGAGTAATGGTGAATATTATTTCAAGAGCATGATGCCCTGGTTTGCTGCTTATGATCACAGACATGAGACAGTTATAAACCGTTGGTCCATCACCTACAATGAAGGTGTTTGTGCAACCTTGGCAGAGGATACCAGATCATGTTTTGGACTGACACATGATGATGAAGACACCAAGAATCAAAAGATATCACATCTTCCAATAGGAGAATGTTTATGATCTAGTGTCTCTGACAACTGGGGATGTTGATTCAGAAGATACACTGAAGGACCTTGGAAATGCTGCAGTCTGGCAAGAAAGTTATCACTTAATTTGTTGGGAACCAACTGGTCACAAAGAATAAAGACTTCCACAAAAGACTTCCACGACAGCCTCTTCAAAAACATCCTCAAGCCTCTACAGTGCAGAGTGCTCACTGCCAGTTCACTATAGGAAAAAAGAGAGCCTGGAAATTGTTCCAGCCCTCAACTTCTCCATAACTTTGGTGAGGATGAAGTACCAAGTACAGCTACTATCTTAATCTTATTATTATTATTACTAGAAGCTTTCGGGCGGCCCAGCGTCTAGTTGGCGACCTGGCCAACTCGGAACAATGTAAATAGGGAATGAATGCCCCGCCCTTTAATGCAAACCCCATTATACCTGTTTTCATAGGACCCGTTTTGACCATCTGTCTGCCTGTGTCCATTTATGCCCATATATGGAGATATCTGTATCTGTCTGTCTGTCTGTCGGCGTCCATTTTATGTCCATATATGGAGATCACTGCAGTTATAGTTCTGGGTCCATTTTATGCCCATATATGGAGATATCTGTCTATCTGCGTCCATTTTATGCCCATATATGGAGTATCTGTCTGTGCCTCCAACTGTGTTGCAGACACAGTGCCGGTTCCCCCTTTAATGCAAACCTCATTATACCTGTTGTCATAGGACCCGTTTTGAACATCTGTTTGCCTGTGTCCATTTATGCCCATATATGGAGATATCTGTATCTGTCTGTCTGCGTCCATTTTATGCCCATATATGGAGATCTTTGACCATCTGTTTGCCTCTGTCCATTTATGTCCATATATGGAGATATCTGTATCTGTCTGTCTGCAATCCATTTTATGCCCATATATGGGGGCATTCATTTTATGCCCATATATGGAGAACGCGCGTGCCCGTGGGACGAACGGTTCTCGAGATACGCGGATTACATACATACATACACAATCACAGAGATTTTTTGTTGACTCATGTGGCGTATGTGATGTCAGAGCCTTTTATGAAGTGATGTCACAATGAGTCAGAGCTTTCGCCGATTTCCTCCGGAACAGCCTGATGTCAACAATCAACCCCGCATAAGGAGATTCCGAACGTTTTGCGCCGGTTCGGGAAAACCGCGCGTCGGGTCGAGACCCGGCACTGCACTCCGTGCCGCGGCGGGGAACGCGCGTGCCGAATCTGAAGCCGGTGGGACGAACGGTTCTCGAGATACGCGGATTACAGACACACACACAGACAGACAGACAGACACACACGCAGAGACTTCTCGCATTTATAGATAGATTATTACTATCTCATTGGCAGTTTGTATGCACACTCTATGACCCCAAATCAATTCATGCAGTTTCTGTGGCCTGTTTTGAAAACTGAAAGCCAATATTGATACAATGCCGCCAACAAGTGATGCACATCATGAGGACCCACTATCAACAAAGGTATCCAAAGCCCTCACCAATGAATTGTGGCTGGCACATGGTAGAAGGCAGGTTGGTCCCCCAGCTTTAAGAACCCTTCAGGCCAGATGATTGGAACAGTTTGTGCACTGGTTTGTGGTTTCCACTTACAGGCAAGTGTAAACCAGTGCAGTATAGGGCATTGTCTCTGTCATAAAAGAGGGCTTTACTGAAGTGGAGCATATGGATGTTCCTGTGCAGCTTGTTACAAAAACTAATTTGACAATGAAGAAACTGACAATGAAGAATTAGATCTTGATCAGGAGTCTTGCCTCATAGTACAGGAAATAATAAGAGCAATCGTTCACTCGGTGATACAAGCGTGAAAATTGGTACACATCATCTTTGGAGGCCACTCTTTGATTTAAGAAGCCGAGCCACGTGAAAAACAAAGATGGCGGCCCCCAAAATCCAAGATGTCTGTCCAAAAAAGTGTTTTTTCCTTTATAACTCCAAAAGCATTGGTTTTAAGACCATAAACATATTATAGTTGAATATAAAGTTGGGCATTGCGGATATTTTGGTACCAAGTATGTGTCTGTATCTATTATTATTTTTGAGATACAACATAGAGGTACTTTTACAGACTCAGGTGTACCTATATGCTGTATCTCAAGAACTGAAATGGATACAGACACGTACCTGGTACCAAAATGTCCGCAATGCCTGATTTTATATTCAACTTTAATATATTTATGGGTCTTAAAATCAATGCATTTGGAGTTATAAAGGTAAAAACACTTTTTTGGACAGACATCTTGGATTTCGGGGCCCGCAGAGGTCAATTCAGAAGTGGTTCCACGTCTGAAAACAAACTTCATAGTATATAGAAACACTGTAGAAAGTTTCATGCTTCTATCATAAAATGCCCAATTGGTTTGGTTAACCGCCCCACTATGGTGTTGAGTGGCCGTCTTGGATTATGCAAATCAAGAGTTGCCTTAAGTTGCCACTTGAGCAACCAAGGAGCTAAAATTGTTCAAGGTCCCCATATGAATGTAAATCAATAACAACAAAGTATTTGGAAAGAAGATTTCTACGTTAAATATTGAACAGATAGAAACATCAAATGGACTAGAATGGTGTTGTGTAGGATGACCATGGCGATGAGGAAGATGAAGAGGACAAAAGCAGAGCAGAGGACCAAGTGGTGGAAGCTGAAAAAGGAGGAGTGTTGTATTGTTTTCAGGGAGGAGTTGAGGCAGGCTCTGGGTGGTCAAGAGGCACTCCCAGATGACTGGAAAACTACAGCTAATGTGATCAGGGAAACAGGGTGAGATGGAGGCAGATAAATCGCTGTGGTGAACACTGAAGGGGAAAAGCTGAAAGGAAAAGAAAAAAAGATTCCGATTGGCTTACAAAATTCGCAACAAATCAGGAAGGCAGCAGCATACAATCTGCCCCAAAGTTAATGGTGTGCCAAAAGCTAGCACATATGGGGGCAGAACAATCGTTACAACTGTCACTGTTTTCTGCACTACATTAAGTACAAATGGTCTTGTGAGTTATGTGACAATTACCCTCAAACTAGTTTTTTTACAGTTTGCCTTTAATTGGCTTCAATTATTTGTGGACGGGACTGACAAACCCCTGGCTAGGCCGCCCAGCCTGGTGAAGATCTGTACTCAGAGGATCACCACTTTCTAGATTACAATATGTTTAATCTCGCTGACTTCCATCCATCCATCCATCTTTGACCGCTTATCCGGAATCGAGTCGTGGGGGTAACAGTTCCAACTGAGATTTCCAGAGTTCCCTATCCTGAGCAACTTCCTCCACTCTCTCCAGGAGTATAGAGAGGCATTCCCAAGTCAGTTTGATCTTGTTAACATTGTCTACTATATTTACATATCTGCTGTTTCAGCGAATCACATCTTTCTTGTTACAGAAATGCTGTTTAAGCCAAGCATCAACCTCATCACCCTCCCATCAATGAATGGGGTTTTTGATGACCAGCTGCAGGGGATGTGGGTTTCTTGGGGTGCCAACTTCACCATCAGCTGCTCCATCCCACCACAGTACCCAGGAGGCTCCTTCCACCTCACCTTCACTGGATCCAACACAACACACAACCACGCCCAGCTAGCTGTCAATCACTCTGTCGACTTCCTGTTTCCTGCATCAGACCACACCCACCAAGGGAACTACAGCTGTGTTTATCACATCAATGTTTTCAATCATAACTTCTCCTCTAAGAGCGAGTTCCTCTCTCTCACTGTCACAGGTAACCTGAATGAAACCTTTCAAGTCACATCATGAAACTCAGTCAAACAGGCAAACCTGTTTTGACTATTTTGACACATGAAAGTGACATGAAGACATGTGTATATATAGAGGTCATGACCTCGTTCTCCTAAATGGTAGCTACACCCTTATGGGCATAATCTCCTATATATCAACAGATAAACAAACCTGCTGTACTTCTAGAGAAGATCCTTGCACTGAAACTTACTGAAATCAGTTTTCACTGCTTCCTCTATTGCGTCTGTACAGAGGCTGATGCTGTCAGGTTGGTAGGAGGAACCAGTCACTGTGCTGGTATACTGGAGATGAAACACCAGGAAGAGTGGAGATTATTTGATGGCTGGTCTAACTGGAACCTGAAGTCATCATCTGTAGTGTGTAGATTGCTGGACTGTGGCCCAGCTGTCTCAACAACATGGAGCTCTGGTTCCATACATCAGCTTGCATGGTGGATTAGGTCTTCCTGTGTTGGATTTGAGTCCTCATTGATGGAGTGTGGAGAAATTATATCTCATAGTTCTGGGGACAGACTGGAGGTGATCTGTTCAGGTAACAAACAAGGATTCCCACAATGACAGAAACTATACAGTATCGTATCCACTGTACATGCATTTACCTTTAGAAAATGCAAAATGTGTGACATGTTTGATATTCATGTTTGATAATGTCAAAACAAATATGTTAATCACTTTAAATCGCACATCCCACACATTTAAATAAAGTATTAGTGTTACCCATGTGTTTTATTTTATTTTATTTTATTTTATTTTATTATTTTCACTGTTCATTCTGTTGTCTCTGTACAGAACCTGGTGATGTCAGGTTGGTGGGAGGAACCAGCCACTGCACTGGTAGACTGGAGATGAAACACCAGGGAGAGTGGAGATTAGTGCATCCTTATGACTGGAACCAGGGGTCATCATCTGTAGTGTGTAGACAGCTGGACTGTGGCTCTGCTTTTTCAATAGAATGGAGTTCTGGTTCCACACGTCAACGTATATGGGAGATTGGAGCTTCCTGTGTTGGATCCGAATCTTCACTGAAGGAGTGTGGAACAATTAAGTCTGCCAGTTCCTCCTACAGACTGGAAGTGATCTGTTCAGGTAACAAATAATTACTCCAACAATGACCTCTGTGTTCTTCACCCTTGGTGATGAAGGTCACAATGTCACCAAACCATAGCTTTCCATTAGAATGTGTGCTCTCATAGATATCATGCACTTACTATTTTAAATGACCACCCTGTGAATGTAAAATAAATAGCAACAAACAGGAGAAACATAATATCTTGTATTTCAACACATAAACCAACCTGCTGTACTAATAGAGAGGATCCATGTTTCTACTCAGCTCCCCAAATTGAATCCAACACACCACAAAACAGATCAACAAAGTTGAACAAATACACTGTTTTCTTCTAATCAAAGTCATTTGACTATTTACTGCTCTTAACAGAGTCTCATGTCAGGTTGGTGGGAGGAACCAGTCGCTGTACTGGTATGCTGGAGATGAAACATCAGAGAGAATGGAGACCAGTGGCAGATTTCACATCAGTCTGGAACCTGAAGCTATCATCTGTAGTGTGTAGACAGCTGGATTGTGGCTCTGCGGTTTCAACAACATGGAGTTCTGGTTCAGGACGTCAACCTGTATGGTGGATTACATCTACCTGTGTTGGATCAGAATCTTCCCTGAAGGAGTGTGGAACAATTAAATCTCGTAGTTCATGGGACAGACTGGAGGTGATCTGTTCAGGTAACAAACACTAGTTCTACATTGAAGTATCTATCTATCTATCTATCTATCTATCTATCTGTCTATCTGTCTGTCTGTCTGTCTGTCTGTCTGTCTGTCTGTCTGTCTGTCTGTCTGTCTGTCTGTCTGTCTGTCAGTCTGTCTGTCTGTCAAATATTCACCCAAATGTCAGCACTGAAATCAACAAGTAAAGAATTGCAATGGTCATCCAAGTAGTAAAGAAATAATCAGAAGACAAATAGAGCCTGGGCAAGCCCTCCTGTGCTGGTTCATGACATTGTAATTATATAAAATAAATGTAGCCATTCAGATATCTTATTTTACATCAGTATTGTGCATGTGAACTGTTTTGTTTAGGTGTACCCATTATAATTATAAAATCGCTATGATGTATCACTCGTTTTCCACCGTGGATCACTTCCTCATTTAATCAAAGTGGATAGCAGCAGGAGTCATGTCCACCTTCGTGTCATTTTGAGATGTCGGAGGACCAGGGGCGTAGCCATGGGTGGGCCTGACTAGGCCTAGGCCCACCCATTTTGTTTTTGTGCCCACCCAAAAAATAATCTAAAAAAATATATACATATATCCCACATAGCAAAATAGGTCTGGGCCAGTTATGGCCCACATAAACCACTTACAGTTGGCCCACATACCGCAAGGAATGACGGCCCAGAGATGGCCCCATCGTGGCTTGCCGGAGCTGGCCAACTCATGGGCCGGCTCTGGGCCAGCTGTGGACGCACCATTCTGACCCAGGCCCGGCCCAGAAGTGGCCCAGTTCCGGAAAAATAGATCTGGCCCAGTTCTGGCTCAGAGGTGGCCCAGTTCCGGAAGAAATGTTCTGGGCCAGTTATGGCCCACATAATCTACTTACAGTCGGCTCACATACCGCAAGGAATGACGGCCCAGAGATGGCCCCATCATGGCTTGCCGGCTCCGGGTCAGCTGTGGAGTGGACGCACCATTTGACCCAGGCCTGGCCCAGAAGAGGCCCAGTTCCGGCAAAACTGGTCTGGACCAGTTATGGCCCACATAATCTACTTACAGTCGGCTCACATACCGCAAGGAATGACGGCCCAGAAATGGCCCCGGTATGGCTTGCCAGAGCTGTGGACACTGTTCTGACCCAGTTCTGGGCCAGCTCTGGCAAGCCAGATATGGGCTTTATACCTTAATTATGCCATATCCAGCCACACCATTGCACCTCCAAAATAGTTTGGATAATCTAATGGGGCTTTTAAGACGTGACATCATTTTGTAGGCAGAGGAGAACTCTGCCCCCAGAGTATTTTCTGTCCCTCGCTATTTCAACAGATCCGAGACAAAAATAACGACTAAAGTATAATTCTAACACTTTCCTTTCAACAACAAAGAGAAGAAAAATGTGTAAATAGTAGAAATAGTAAAAAGATTCACGGAAACTGGGGGCAGAAATTCTCCTCTGCCTACAAAATGATGTCATACTTAACAGCCCCATACCATTGATGAACCACCTGAATACACATCATAACTCCACACACTTTTGTTAAGGTAGTAATTAATAAAAGGCAGAAACAGTTATTTAGCAAAAGTACAAAAGGTTTATTTACAAATCTCACTTACATGATCAATAAAACTGAATACATTTGCAGTGACATTTCAATAAAAATAGAACAGAGTTGATGGGCTACGCGATACCAGTGCTGGGAGTATAGTATAGCGGCACTCCATTAAAAACACAAATTGCAAAAATAAATAAATTAACACAGCAAATTTTAAAACGCAGCAAATTATAAAACAAAACACAGCAAATTATAAAAAAAACACAGCAAATTACAAAAAACAAACCAATTACCAACCAAAGAGGGGGCAAAGGCACCCCAATAAATACAAACAGCAAAAAAAAAAAAAAAAAAAAAAAAAGCACAAAAGAGGGTTTGATAGACGCAGACGTCCACCAGAGAAAGAGTCAGTTTGTCTACTGGGATGGTGCATTCTGTTGTATGTCCTTAGACATTCAGCTCTGTTGCAGCAAGCCAATCCAGTGTGTCATTTCTATAGGTAAATTAAACAAAGATCACCATTCGGTGGCCGATATATAGGCCAGCTGGTCATCACAGTCTGAGATGGATCCTCACATTCGCATTGGGCACTGTCTTTGAGACCCACCTGTGCATTGCTGCACTGAAACGTCAATTGAGGTTGTCCACTCCTTACGGGGGAGGTGCTGGCCAGGAAGATCTGTGGAATCCTGGGTGGTTCTGCTGCCTTCCACTGGTCTGTCCATCTTGCCTTCACCCAGGAAGCCATGGTGGTGCCGGCTGGTGTTGTAGGGAACAGTGCCTGGGCCTGTGTGGCAAAGGGGCGCTGGGACTTGAGACGCCACTTCCAGCGACCATGCTAGCGCTTCTCCAGATCATCCAGTTGAGGAAGCTGTCTGACCTCTAACTCCACGTCTTTCTGCATCCATGTGGGGCAGCATTGTTCTTTAGTCGCCCTGAAATAAATGACAAGAAGCAAACTGTTATGATGATAGCATTATGAAACCTGAGTGACATACATCAGTTAAAATATTTTGAAGATTTATTGTGTCCTGTGTCCATAGCTATACATATATGCTGTGTTTGGCCTTCTACTGTTATCCATTAAATGTTTTACTATATTACAACATTTAAAATAAGAAAGATTGGAAAAGTTACACTGAGCAATTCAAATTTACCTAGACAACATCATAAAGGCGCAGGTCCTCGTCCTCAATGAACCCTGATGTCCAAAAAGGTTGTCTGGTAGTCATCCAGTGAAGCGCTATCTCCAACATGGCAATTCCTGAATTTATGGTAAAAGTAAAAGAAAAGAAAAGCCACAAGATATAAATGTAAAGTAGGCATTCTATCTTTAAACACACTTACACTGGCTCCCCCTCCCCCTCTCATTAACAAATACAAGCCCATTTTCTTAGAAAATGTGGTGGTCTTTGTTCTCTGAGCCTTAAGTTACAGCACTCAAAGGTTTCAACTACTGTTGGCAAACTTGTTTTGAATGTTGAGATGTAGAATAAACATATAACTGCAAACAGTGGTATCTTAATCAATCTGTACCTTCCACTAGTTAGCCAAGCTCAATATCCCAACAAAATCACAAATATTACTTATGTTGAGCAATGAGTACACATTATTTGTACTTGGTCTGCTCTTTTTCCCCTCTACACAAAACAAACCTCTTTGCCGAAAATAGCCGATCTACAAGCTCACAATGCCTTGCAGTGCGAGGCATTGTGAGCTTGTAGATCGGCTATTTGGCTAAAGATCTTGGAATATGGATGCTAGGGTTCAGATGGTTGATATAAAACAAATGAGAAAAATGTTTCTATCACACAAAGACTTGGAGTAACTCTGACCCTATAGGGGTCCCGGACCCCCTGAAGACCTCTGATCTAAAACATGTAATATATAACAGTCTTGGCCTGCCTAAATCCATGGTTTGAAATAATTAGTTAATATGTGATATCAGAAAATACAATAGGCTCTAGATTATAGGTACCAAACATGTACAGTATAATGTCCTCAGTTAAGTTCACAGAAACAACAAACCAAAAGTTAAAATTGCTCCTAGGCTAGTTTGAGAAGATTTTAGAATATAGAGTAGCTAAAGAGGCCACTTACCATATTGAATTTAAGTTCCATCCGTGTGGTAAACTAAATAGGAAGAGCCACAATAGTAGATGTGTCTACTCCAACTCCCTGCTCCAAATGAAACGGTTAAAGACCAGTTTAGATTTAAAAAAAATGGTGGGAAGCACAGTGATTGGTTAGACACAGGGGCGGCCGGCAGGGGGGGCTAGCGGGGCCATTGCACAGGGCGCCACTTTGCGGGGGCGCCAGAAGAAGAAAAAGGAAAAAAAAAGTAAAGTGACGGCCCTGCAGAGCAGACATAAGATCAACAGTCCACTCAGACCGAATACAACAACACCCCCTGGTGGTAGTGATAGAGGCTGGCAGCTCCAGGCAGCCCCCCCCCCCCTCCCCTCCTGATGTGATGTCATATCCACGCGCCAGTATTGAAATTGAAAACAACATCTGTTAAAAATAAAGCATGGAGTTCGAGCTCTTCACTACTATGGACGTGACTACCGGTAGATATTATAATATAGCTGCTTGCCCTGAAACATCACATGGAGAGGATCATTTTGTACCTGACTTCCTCTACAAAACACAGACGTCACCTCAGGCTCTATCAGCCAGGACTTTGTCTCAATGTGCGTGACTGTGAAAGAACCATTTCTCCTGACCAGCCCAAGGTAAGACTAAGACAGTCAGATCATGCTTTTATAAACCCTATTATATTAAGCCCAAAATGGTTCTGCCGCCGTGTAGAACCGAACCGCTTTTAACTTGAAAAAATGCATAATTTGCCAGCTAATAACTTGAAAAAATGCATAATTTGCCTGCAAATAACCGGCCGCGCTTCGCGCGGCCATAGGGCGGCGCTATACTACCTCGCCTAGGGCGCAATATACATACCAACCGCCACTGGTTAGACAGGACAGTAGGGGCTGCCTGTATTCACATGGTAATGACATTCTAACACCTCATTGGTCTACTGTGAGTGTGTGTGTGTGTGTGTGTGTGTGTGTGTGTGTGTGTGTGTGTGTGTGTGTGTGTGTGTGTGTGTGTGTGTGTGTGTGTGTGTGTTACACTAGGTGTGGCTAGTGTATACAGATAAGATTTTTAAAAGTTCATCTGAATAAACAAAGGGAGACAGAGACAGTTTCACACACACACACACACACACACACACACACACACACACACACACACACACACACACACACACACACACACACACACACACACACACACACACACAACACACACACACACACAGCAGAGACACAATGGAAAACCATGCAAGGCACCAATCTGCTCACCAGGAGTAACAGGGGTTCAGAGTCTCAATGACTCTTCAACACTAACTCTGGGGAGCCTGAGTTTGAACCCTCTGGAAATCCTCTGTGTTCTAATGCCGGTTTCTCTACCCCTAAGCCACTGCCGCCTTGTAAAAGTACACATAGTATCAAACGTACTTGACCCAGGCCAGAACAGACCTTTTAATAGCTTCCAAAATAGCCAATCTACAATCTTGTGGTGATATAGTGATGTAATGGTGTGTAGACAGGCCTGTATTTAGGGTTGATTAGGCCCCCTACCAAAACATGATTAACTAAAACTACCCAAACTAGGAATTATGACACACATATTATTGGCATAATTTAAAGCACATGAGGAAAAAGCAAGGCTGTACACTGAGAATGACAGGAAAAACTAATAATATAGGGCATTAATGACTTTTTGCAAGTCAACTTGTCTTTTGATTAACCAAAAGATATGTGGGTCAGTTAATATATGGATAATATGTGCCAAGTAAACCCAAAGCATACGTGGACCAGTTAAACATAAGGCTAATATGGGCCAAATTAAACAAAAACATGTATGTGCCAGTTAATATAAAGCTAATCTGGGCCAAATAAACCCAAAACACACATGGGCCAGTTAACTATATGGCTAATCTGGGCCAAATGAACCAAAACACACATGGGCCAGTTAACTATATGGCTAATCTGGGCCAAATGAACCAAAACACACATGGGCCAGTTAACTATATGTCTAATCTGGGCCAAATGATCCAAAACATATATGGGCCAGTTAACTATATGGCGAATCTGGGCCAAATAAACCAAACCACAATTGGCCCACATGTGGCGTGCCATAACATAAACAGTGCCGTCATTGCCAGACCTGGCCCACATCCGGTTCACATACCACTTGCCGAAGCCAGAGGTAGGCCAGACATGCCGGATTGCAGCCACATTTGGCCCAGACCCCTCTGCTATGTGGGATATATATATATATATTTTATATTCTTTTTATTTTAATATATTAAGTCATTTTGATAATAGTCGCATCCTTACAACAACTAAAATAACATAACATCATCATGTGGACGCTATAGTGATATATAATATATAATGTGCACCAAGCGTCCTTCCCTGCTCGCAGCTAAGCATGTCTCAGTGGGGAGTGTCATGTAATTCTAATTTAGTCCATTTACTTCCTGTAAGTAGACTTAAAGGGATATTTCACTTTAAAAAAATCGTTTTGTCATTTTATCATCTAATCAGGCTTTTATGAACACCCTGAACAGTTTTTAATTTGCTTCGTTCAATATTTAGATATTTGATGTAAATGTTATCAGGAGGCTTGATCCAGAGCTGCTCCCCACACACACGCATTGTAACTTCAAACTCCATTTCAACCATGATAGATTCATTAAAAACACCCATTATTTTTTTCTGGTGACTCATAGTACCACCCTAATACGTGAGCTAATACGTGAACTTTTTTCATTTATTTGTAATAATTCTTTGGGAAAATGAAAAATATTTAATACAAAAATTAATTATTAAAAATAAATAGAAAAAGTTATCAAAAAAACGGCCTGCTCATGCATTAGGAGGGTAGTATGAGTCACCAGAAAAAATAATGGGTGTTTTTAATGAATCTATCATCTATCTATAAATGCGACAAATCTCTGCGTGTCTGTCTGTCTGCGTGTATGTAACCCGCGTATCTCGAGAACCGTTCGTCCCACCGGCTTCAGATTCGGCACGCGCGTTCCCCGGTTTTCCCGAACCGGCGCGAAACGTTCGGAATCTCCTTATGCGGGGTTGATTGTTGACATCAGGCTGTTCCGGAGGAAATCGGCGAAAGCTCTGACTCATTGTGACATCACTTCATAAAAGGCTCTGACATCACGTACGCCACATGAGTCAACAAAAAATCTCTGTGATTGTGTATGTATGTATGTAATCCGCGTATCTCGAGAACCGTTCGTCCCACGGGCACGCGCGTTCTCCATATATGGGCATAAAATGAATGCCCCCATATATGGGCATAAAATGGATTGCAGACAGACAGATACAGATATCTCCATATATGGACATAAATGGACAGAGGCAAACAGATGGTCAAAGATCTCCATATATGAGCATAAAATGGCCGCAGACAGACAGATACATATATCTCCATATATGGGCATAAATGGACACAGGCAAACAGATGTTCAAAACGGGTCCTATGACAACAGGTATAATGAGGTTTGCATTAAAGGGGGAACCGGCACTGTGTCTGCAACACAGTTGGAGGCACAGACAGATACTCCATATATGGGCATAAAATGGACGCAGATAGACAGATATCTCCATATATGGGCATAAAATGGACCCAGAACTATAACTGCAGTGATCTCCATATATGGACATAAAATGGACGCCGACAGACAGACAGACAGATACAGATATCTCCATATATGGGCATAAATGGACACAGGCAGACAGATGGTCAAAACGGGTCCTATGAAAACAGGTATAATGGGGTTTGCATTAAAGGGCGGGGCATTCATTCCCTATTTACATTGTTCCGAGTTGGCCAGGTCGCCGACTAGACGCTGGGCCGCCCGGTTAAAATGGAGTTTGAAGTTACAATGGATGTGTATGTGGAGAGGAAGTTGGCCTGGAGGGCCTAGTAACATTTACATCAAATATCTAAATATTGAATTAAGTAAATTAAAAACTATCCAGGGTGTTCATAAAAGCCTGATTAGACTATAAAATGACCAAAGGTTTTTTTGAAAGTGGAATATCCCTTTAACAATAAAACCAATTGCCTATATAATCATATTACGGCAGGGTCTTATTTTGAAATCCACCGTTACAGGAAATGCTTCAGCGTGTTGTTATTGGCTACTTGTTAGAGTTGTTGCAGCCTACAAGATGTATACAGGAATCACGTGGATTATACTGACACAAGCGTTTGACTAATCTAAACTAAAGTTCATATTTATGATATGAAAACCATGCTCCTGGGACTTAAAACAATGCACAGCGTTTGAAAGCAGCAATGGGTGAGTGGACTGGTTAATTACCTTCTGCTGGTTTGGCTGTTGTTGTTGTGGGAGAAGCGTCAGTAGCTACAGAGCTCTGATAAAAAGTTGACGTGCACTTAAACATTTCGGTCTTTTCTCTTCATAGTTGTTTATTTTGTCTTGCACCAGTGACTAGGCTACTGGGTCTGCAATATCTCTCTGTTGATACATTAGCGTTGTGCTCCGTGTGTACTGTGTATAGTCCTGTGTGTCAGTGTTGTCAATTAAAATAAGCATCTCATGCCGTCATGTTAACGGCTTCTTCTCTAATATGCCATTCTGTTTTTGCACGGTTGGAATTAGCTTTCTGTGATGGATGGAATAAATCCACATTCAAAGACTTATTTGACATGTATTTAATGACGCTGGGCTGAGCTGGGCTGTGAAAATTGATACTCGTCTTGCGGGGCAGGCTGGGCTGGGTCAGAAAATGAAATTTGCGGGGGCAGGCGGTCCATAAAAAACCCTGACCTGCGCATCACTAGTGGACGCCACACATTAATTGATTATTTAATCATGCAAAGAAACCCAACCCAAATCGCACCAGGATGCCCGATCCAACCCGAAAAACATGGATTATTTTTCGTGCACCGCGCGATAGTGCCCACCCAGATGGGCGCAGGCCTAGCCGGTGGTTCAATTCTGTCTACGCCACTGCAGAGGACCCGGCGAGATCTGCCGGGCAGCATAGAATGTCCGCGTTAGCTTAGACTATCCAAGCAGTGAATCAATATAGTAGTAGTAGTAGTAGTAGTAGTATTTCTAAAAATAAAAAAAATAACGCCAACTGTGCTAGAATTGGTGTTGCATATTCATTGAGTACATGATAAATAAACGTTACTTATAATATTTACCCAATGACTTACTGCGGCGTGGTTCTGGAGCTAACAGTACTGCAGGGCTCAATACCCTAATGCTAGATAGGACTGTGTAGAGGTCAGCGATTAGTAGGTGTTGCCAAGTCTGCACTCTAAAAAGGCTGCACGTACAATTAGTATAGTTCCTCTTTTTCAACACAATACTTCTCCAACATGACCTCTCTGTCTGATCAGTGACTGCGGGCTGCCTTCCATCAGAAGTTTTTGTTCTGTCATCAGAGCCAGCATCTTTGTTTGGGGATTACGCAACAATGACTGTTGAGGCCAGGGTTTCCCTGGAATGACACTGTGATGATGCCAATCAGTAGCTTCTATGCCTCCCCACTCTGCCTTTCACTGCCTTGGGTGCATTCTGCCATATTGATCCCTTGTAGAGGTCATCCTTGCACCTGTCTGTTCTCCTGTAGGCTGCATAACTCCACTCGCTGCTCCTTCAGATTCAACACGTGCCTCACCCTGGTGGATTTTAAGGCACACCATCTTCTGGGCTGGATGGCAGATGCACACTAGCACCTGACAATGTGTTGCTCATGGGGTCTCTCACCCTGGAAGTATAAAAAAAATGTTTTTCTAGCGTAGCGATCCATATTTTCTTTTCAAGACTAAATTGTAGAGATGCAATTTATGGCTCTTTGAAGTGAGCCAGACTTGAAAGAGCCGTTCAAAAGACTGGCTCATTTGGCTCTTTTGGCACATTGCATATTTATATATTTTTGTTGAAACATGAATCCACAAGGTGGCACGGTCTGGCACCACATTCCTCTGCTGACAGTTGAGATCACAATTTTGTATTTACCCTTTTTATAAAACATCTGTGTGTAAATTAAGCTACCTTGACTAATGTTATTCATGCAACACCTTAAAAAAAAAACAAGCAGGCAACAATGAACTCGCTCTTCCCTCCCTAGTGGCGTATAGCCAGGATTTACCAACTGGCTAGGCCTGGCACAATGTGAGCTTGTACATCGGCTATTTTGAAATAGCAAACATTTAAATATTTACAGCCACAGGGACATAATACAGTCATTTGTCATGGAAGTGGACTTCCCAAGCAATATGGAGACGTTTTAATTATAGAATTGTCTAAGCTATGATCAAATCAAACTGTAGTGTCTTAATTTGCTTCCTAGATAGCTGCACATTGCCGCGCCGCACCGCGCATTGCGGCGCCGGTGGCGCCGCACCGCGTCGCGAGCCAATTCAGCCAAATGAACGTCTCCCTACTCCGTGAACCGGATCCCATCGTTCACTTCAAAGAAACGTTCAAAAGATTCGATTTGTTCGCGAACGTCGCATCTCTACTAAATTGAGTTAAACTGACAGAGAAGATACGTAGATCTGCCCCTTATAAACATAGGAATTAGGATGTTAAGTAGCAGCTTGTAATGAAGCACAACTCAAATACAATAGAGCCCGATATAGACTGAGGAGACAGAAGGCATTTCAGAAATGTATAAGAAGGGAATATCTTAAAAAGTCCTGGAATAAATTCCTTACCAAAACATTTTTTCATCAATGTGTTTGTAAAGATGTCTAGTAACACATCCCACAAAGCCTGAAATTCAGTTTCCCTAGGAGAATCAGTTACAGCTGATGAAAGTTGGAGATCCATTAAATTAACTATAGAGGATAAAACACACCAAAATAAATATAGTCCGGGAGCCAAATGGTGATTTTTGGCTGAACGTGGATTCGCCTGTAAAAGTTTTTTTCTCAACTGATTCTTGGGGGGACCTCTTAACCCTTAAGTGCTGTTCGGGTCATTTTGACCCGTTTTACATTTTCATTTGGAAAAAAAAGGTAGAAGTTTAAATTGTTTCCACCTGAAACTCACTGGCCTTAAAGATTCTTCTGAGATGAACATGTAAAAAAAATATTTTTGCACTACACCCATGCTACACCCCCCTCATATTTTTTGAACCTTAAGTGCTGTTCGGGTCATTTTGACCCGGGAGCACAGATGCACAGAAATACACAGTATTATGCCAAAACACAGACACTCAGTCACCCCCACTTCTAACACCCCCCTTCCGAAGCCCCATTCCGCACCCTCCCCCCCCTTCTGCACCCCCCCCCCCGATGCACAGAAATGCAAGGAATCATGTTGGGGCGGCTGTAGCTCAGGAGGTAGAGTGGGTTGGCCAATGCTCCATGGGTCAGTGGTTCAAATCCCAGCTTCTCCTGTCTACATGTCGAAGTGTCCTTCGGCAAGACACTGAACCCCAAGTTGCCTCCGGTGAGCTGGTTGGTGCCTTGCATGGTTTCTACCGCCACTGGTGTATGAATGTGTGTGTGAATGGGTGAATGTAATGCACATTGTAAAGCGCTTTGGATAAAAGCGCTATATGAATGCACCATTTACCATTTACCATTTACCATGTACAAACACAGATACACAATCACCCCCTAACCCCTTCCACCCCTCCCCCCTCCAACCCCCCTCACCTCACCTTACCCCCTCCCCTCCAAACCCCCCAACCGAACCCCCCCCACCTCCCTCCCACCCCCCCTCCCCCGCCACCCCAGATGCACAGAAATAAAAGAAAGCATGTATACTGTCCCACCCCCCCTCCCCCGCCACCCCAGATGCACATAAATAAAAGAAAGCATGTATACTGTATTATAACACAGACACAGTCACCTCCTTCCCCCCCTCCCCCCTCCTATCGCCCTCACCCCCCCCACACCCTTCACCCCCTCTCCTCCTCACCCCTCACCTCCTCACCCCTCACCCTCACCCCTCACGTATCTGAAGTTTTCCTTGTGACGGTACTGTATCTAGGGGAAATTTTACATTATTTTACATAAACATAAGGTGCTGTAAAGTAACACTGTAATTCAGGGTTGCTGTGGATGAAAATGTTGTTTACAGGGGTGCCCTGAGACCAAAGTGTTTGAAAACCTGTCCTAGTGTATACGTTCAAGTGTATATTCATATGTGACGTTCATGTGTGTTCACATGTGTGTTCAGCTCTATGTGAGAATGATGTCCTGTTCTTGAACCACAAGTATTCAATTAATGGGCATGTTGGGAAAAAAAAAGTTCATAAAAATATTGTCTGATTTTCATTTTGTCCTATAAGCATGAGCAATATTGCCCAGTATTAAATAAAGTAGTTTTTTACATGAATTTCAGCGAAATCATTAAAAATGCCTAGCTCTTTCAGTGTTTAATGTGATATAGCAAAGCAGAAATGCAAATATTTACCATATATATCATATGAATTGATTGGTATTGAGTCAAAGTCAATGTATCATGATGATTTGTTAAGTAAAAATTTATATTAGTGTTTTTTTTTTAAACCAAATATCCCCCGGGTCAAAATGACCCGAACAGAACGAAGGTGTAGTGAATCTGAACAGAACTTAAGGGTTAAGGATTCAAGATGATGACCAGTGATATCCATTGAGCATTATTCATTATTAACCCCTTAATGCCTGAAACAAAAGAAATCCACCCAGGAGGAAAATACCCAGAAAAAGATTTTTTTTCTGGGTATTTAAGGAGGATCTGAGGGGTCTAACTAGGGGTTTGTCATGATGCTGAATCCATTGCAGGCATTTGTTTTGCACAAAAAACATTCCGTGGGCTAGAAATGGCCTCAGAAAACAATACACGTATGGGTGAGTATTCATGTTAGTCGGAGGACTTAGGGTTTTTGTTCTCGTGCTAATCAGTCTAAAAGTGCAAAGTTTGCACAGATGTAGCTCAGGGCATGCTCTAATGATTTAGCTAGGGCGCCCGAGTCGGCGACCTTCGGGGTCACCACAGCACCCTCAAAACTCTGACTCATCACTTTTCATCACTAAAGTCGATGGGAGCCCAACTTGATTTGGCCGCTGTGGCGACCCCGAATGTCGCAGACTCGGGCGCCCTAGCTAAATCATTAGAGCATGCCCTGAGCTACATCTGTGCAAAATTTTGCACTTTTAGACTGATTAGCACGAGAAAAAAAACCCTAAGGCCTCCGACTAACATGAATACTCACCCATATGTGTATTGTTTTCTGAGGCCATTTCTAGCCCACAGAATGTTTTTTGTGCAAAACAAATGCCTGCAATGGATTCAGCATCATGACAAACCCTGTGGTAGAAATATTTATAGTGTACTAAATATGTGTATGTAGTCTAAATCTCTCACAAGGCTACTCATTTACATTTAGATGTACCTGCAGCTGTCAATCTAACAGCTGAGTTCTCTCCCTCATCTATGCTTAGGCTACTTCACTCCGTCAGCATAATCTGTACTGTGTGTAACTATGTCTATGTTGCTTTATCTTTAGAACATAACCTTATAAGACCATGTTAACATGTTAGAATAGCATCTTGGACTATAAGAGCTGTATGGTAATGGTACTAAGAGAGGCTTGTGCCCAGAGGGGCTGACAGGAGAGGCCAGGAGGCCTTCTCCCCTGATCCTGTGAATGCTGACACTATGTTCAACTATTTGCCTCTTTGGAATAAATCTTTGTCAACTCTTCAAATCCTTCATCCTTGTGGAACATTAATTAATTTCTATCATAACCCCTAGTTAGACCCCTCAGATCCTCCTTAAATACCCAGAAAAAACATATTTTTCTGGGTATTTTCCTCCTGGGTGGATTTCTTTTGTTTCAGGCATTAAGGGGTTAATAATACAAAATGCTCAATGGATATCACTGGTCATCATCTTGAATCCTTAAGAGGTGACCCCAAGCTACAAGAATCAGTTGAGAAAAAAACTTTTACAGGCGAATCCACGTTCACCCCCGCGGCTTCCGGACTAATATGCTTTAAGTAGCATGTGAGTGGTCAAACTAGGGTTTTTTAATGATTCTGAATCCATTGCAAGCATTTGTTTTGCACAAAAAACATTCCTTGGGGTAGAAACAGCCCCCATACAATTATTGTTTAGTGATGAGTCATCACTTTTCAAAGTTTTGTGGGAGCCGCCTTGACCCCAAGGAATGTTTTCCGTGCAAAACAAATGCTTGCAATGGATTCAAAATCATGAATGACCCCTCACATGCTACTTAAAGCATATTTATTTTGGTGTGTTTTATCCTGTATAGTTAATTTAATTGGACTCCAACTTTCATCAGCTGTAACTGATTCTCCTAGGGAAACTGAATTTTGTGGGATGTGTTACTAGACACCTATACAAACACGTTGGTGAATAAATATTTTGGTAAGGAATTTATTCCAGGATATGACACTAATTCTGAAGATATTCCCTTCTTAGTAGTACCTGGCTTTGATGTGCATTTCAAAGCTGGTGGTTCAAACAGTACAACAATTATGTACACTATTTCTTGTTTAATTATTTTCTATATATTTGATCTCTAAACGATTGTCTACTATAATTACACATCACATCTTGTTACAGATCTGCTGTTTAAACCAAACATCACCCTCTTCCGCTCCATAAATGGGATTTCTGAGAGCCAGCAGCAGCAGCAGCAGCAGCAGCAGCAGCAGCAGCTTGTGGTGGAGGGTTCAAACTTCACCATCAGCTGCTCCATCCAGCCACAGTACCCAGGAGGCTCCTTCCACCTCACCTTCACTGGATCCAATGCAACACACAACCACACCCAGCCAGCTGTCAGTCACTCTGCCAACTTCCTGTTTCCTGCAGCAGACCACACCCACCAAGGGAACTACAGCTGCGTTTTTCACATCAGTGTTTTCAATCATAACTTCTCCTCTGGGAGTGAGTTAATCTCTCTCACTGTCACAGGTAACCTGAATAAAAATGTTCATCATGACACAGTAATAAACTCAGTCAAACAGTCAAATGTGAAATAGCGGGGCAGTTAAGGAGAACAATACTTCAGTTCTGGAAAGAAGCACCAAAATTTGACAGAGTGTACCTCTTGGGTCATTCTTTAGAAAAATCACATTAGACACTTAATTTTCAAAATGGCCACCAGTTTTAAAGATGGCCGCCTTTTCGGATATGTTTTACAGTACGCCAGCCAGTTAATATCGAATTTTCATAATATTAGCGTTGTTTCGTAGGTTTTAAAACATCCTGAGTTCATTTATTACACTTTTAAAGCAGCCAGAATAATCTTTCTGACTTTTGGTTGGGGTCTTTCCTCACCTGGGACCCCCCAGACAGACCCCTGAGCCTATTTCAGTAATCGCTCTGCTCCTGCTCCAGAACAATGTTAAATTAGATCTGAAATATGCTCTGAAATCAAAAAAGGACTAGTAGCAAATAACAGAGGTCTTCCACGGGGGGTCCGGGACCCCTGGGTGGGGTCCTCAGAGCTACTACAGGGGGCCTGCCAAATTTTACATTTGAAACTTCGAATGTTTTTATGTATCCTGGTTTTATGTATTGTACTTTGATGGTTTATTAGTATTCTCAGTATTATTTATATGTTTTTTTGTGTTAAACAGTTTTATTACCCGGCCTGTTTCAATGCTTGATTCTGATTGGTCGAGCGCTGAAATCAGAGGTCTGTTATTTCTGGATAGCAGACCGCTCGGCTCAATAACAGACCGCTGCCTAATCAAAGACTCAGAGCACCTGCTGCAGTCAAACTGCACTGCGTGAATCTTGTGCTGTATCCAACATGTCAGCCATGAAAACAAACACACAGCGACATTTACAACTAAACGTTGCTCTGAAGAATGTTTTTAAAAATATTTTAAGCGAGAAATAGACGACGTAGTGTCAGAAAATGGACCTTATCTAATCAGCACTTCCTTGTTTTCCAAGGCGACCGTGTCGCGCTGGGAGGACGCCCAGCGCAACACTTGTGGAACACGTCCAGCCGTCTGTAAACAAGGAAATACTTTGTTTTGTTTTTAGTTTTGAGTCAAATTATTAATTTGATTTAGTAGCCTCGGGGAGTTATCAGTCCGTCGGGATGTTATATATGAACAACCCCCGCGGAGCCAGTATTTATCCCTTACATGGTTGACAGCTGTTACTGCAGGGATTGCAATAATGAAGGTATTGCAACTTTTCACTTTTGGGGGCAGAACAACATTTCCATTTATTGCACTGCACTCACACTGACAACACACAGACAGAGACAGAGACACAGACAGAGACACAGACACAGACACAGACACAGACACACACACACACACACACACACACACACACACACACACACACACACACACACACACACACACACACACACACACACACCTCTGTTATCGTCACCCCAAAACCCTCACCTTATCCTCTTATAGAGCCCATGGTCAATTACGCCCAAAGAGATTCACTACAATACAGTCATTTCAGACATGCAGGATATATTTGTCCTCCAACCTAATAGTGTTGACACAGTCTCCACCATAGCATAGAGTGAAAGGCAGGTTAATTGAGCAGCTGCACCGTCCACAACCTGCTTTGCAGACACATTTGATGAGCTCAAGTACTGCCTTTGGAGCAGGGAGAGCAAGAAACCTAACTGGAATTTACCCTCTACAGGGCAATTTGTCAGGTATGATTTATCCTGCATTGTGACGGAGTTGGCACGGAGGTAATGTGGTAGCAGTGCAGCACGAGTTGGAGGTAGCATCTCACCCTCCAAGTTCTTTGACAGAAATTGTTCCCATCTGAGTAATCCCAGGGTTGTTGGACCTTTTGAACTGTAAACATGGCATGCAAAATGTTCCGACTTCAATGTTGATGGAAGCTCACCATTTATAAGCTCAGGAGGAATGGCCTTGCCAAGGTCCTTGATGGCTTGGTCATCATCATCATCATCAAGTCATGACCCACTCAAGGCATTGACCCATGTCTTTTTGGTGATTCCAACAAATGTTCTTCCCCAGTCAGCACCTGAAAAACTATGTACGCAAAGGAACTCTTGACATTTGTACCATCCAATAACTTGAACTCACTCGAATATATACATTTCCTTTTTTTTGTACCGGAGGCAAGGACTTGATAAGGAATCGGGGTATCAGCCTCTTCATGTGTTTGCACTTGCTCAAAATCATGTCCCTTGATGAAGGTATCGTATTATGATGCCTACTTTGTCATACCTGACAAATTTCCCTGAGCTTCCATCAATTGAAAGAAATAGATGGAATTCAGAGAGTGGAGGGTATGTTCCAGTCAGGTTTCTTGCCCTCCCTGCTCCAAAGGCAGTACTTGAGCTCATCAAATGTGGCTGCAAAGCAGGTTACAAGGGAGGGTGCAGCTGCTCAAACAATAACCTGCCTTGCACTCCTCCCTGCAAATGCTATAGTGCAGGGGTGGGCAACTTTGATGATGGCGAGGGCCACTACTCCAGAGGGCCACATTGCATATTGCTACGTTCTACTTTGTCATTCTAGTATCTTATACAAAAGAAGCTAAAATAGCAGATCTACAAGCTCAAAACGCATCGCGATGCGATGCGTTTTGAGCTTGTAAATCGGCTATTTTTGCTTCTTTTGAATTAGAATCCTGAATATTTTATTTTTTATTTTTAAATTGGAATCCTGAAATCTAACATTTTGATAAAATTGTAATACTACTATACTGTCATTAAGCTACTAAGATAAACTGATGGAATTAAAGCAGGTCATGTTTGGAATTGTAACAGCTGAAATCAATAATATATTAGTATTCCGGTATTAACCTGTTGGCCGCATTAAGTGACGGTGGGGGCCGCATGTGGCCCCTGGGCCGCCAGTTGCCCATGTATGCTATAGTGGAAACTGTCAACATTATTAGGGAGGACATGTATAGTAGTGAATTTCTTTGGGTACAATTGACCGTGAGCTCTTAACACTCAGGACGCCACCATTCACTTACGCTTTATTTTGAAGAGCCCCGGAAGCTCCGTGCGTGTGCACGTGGGTGTACACTGACGATCCAAGATGGACGTCTGTTTGTTTACAAACGGTCGCGAAAACTAAAATCCTAACCGGGGCCGACCATCACGGCATAGTGTCGCCGTGAAGACAAGCTGATCTCGGCCTCCTCGGCGTTATTTGCACCTTATTTCGAGATAAAGCCGTTTTTATGTTTCAGTATAGAATAGGAGTCAATGGATAATGGCCGCTCTCGGTTGCTTCTGGCTGCGTTGCGTCATGACGTATGCAGTTTTTTCTTTCACCAGCACCCGTAGCAATTGTCTGAGATGCGGGTTACCATGGAAACCTTATCTCGTCTGTGAACGTGTTTGGCTACCGAAAGCAGCCAAACTGTTAAGAGGATAGGGTGCAGGTTTTGGGGTGACAATAACAAAGAGGTGTGTGTGTGTTGTGTTGTCAGTGTGAGTGCAGTGCAATAAATGGACATGTAAAGGCCCATTCCCACTGGGCCAGATAAACAGATAAAAAAAATCTCTTTCTCCAGATATTTTTCCATTCAAAGTGGATGGTAGATACAGATAAAAATAATATCTACCACAGATATTTGCCACCGATACTTTTATCTGTGGCAAATATTTGTTTTATCTGGCCCAGTGGGAATGGGCCTTTAGTCTGCGCGCCCAAAGTGAGAAGTTGCAATACCTTAATTCTTGCAATCCCTGCAGTAACACCTGTGAACCTGTCTGTCTAACACAAAAATGTTATAAATAATACTGAGATACTAATAAAAACAGTTTCAAATGTAAAAAATAAAGAAGAAAAACGTCCCTATCTAGATTCGGCAGGCCACCTGTAGTAGCTCTGAGGACCCCCTAGGGGTCCCGGACCCCCTGTGGAAGACCCCTGGGTATTTGCTACTACTCATTTTTGCTTTCAGAGCCCAGTTACAGCAACTTTGATGCTTCAGTTATGATCTAATTTAATATTGTTCTGGAGCAGGAGCAAAGCGATTACTGAGATAGGCTCAGGGGTCTGTTTGGGGGGTCCCAAGTGAGGAAAGACCCCAACCAAAAGTCAGAAAGGTTATTCTGGCTGCTTTAAAAGTGTAATAAATGAACTCAGGATGTTTTAAAACCTACAAAACAACTCTAATATTATGAAAATCAGACATTAACTGGCTGGCGTACTGTTCAGAGGCAGCCATCTTGGAAACATGGCAGCCATTTTGATTTTTCAGTGTCTAACGTGTTTTATCATAGGAACAACCCCTAAGGAGTACTTGTGAAAAGTTTTAGGTTTCTTTCCACTTGTGAAGTATTTTAGTGCAAAAATGCATTTATCTGCCCCGCTAAAAGTGACATGAAAACATGTATATAGCCTACAGAGGCCATTAACTCTGTGTATGGTGTACCAAATCACCATGACAACAAACCTGTTTGTTTAAATCAAACCATTGCACTTAAATGAATAGCAGCAACAAGAGAATGAAAGGACATCATCTATGCATTTCAAGAGCTAAACCAACCTGCTGTACAGCTAGAGATGTTTTATTCCAAAGTCATATCACATGTTTACTGCTTATTCTATTGTCTCTGTTCAGATTCTGGAAATGTCAGGTTGGTGGGAGGAATCAGTCACTGTATTGGTATACTGGAGATGAAACACCAGGAAGAATGGAGACCAGTGGCTGATTTGATGTCAGACTGGAACCAAGGGTCATCATCTGTAGTGTGTAGACAGCTGGATTGTGGCTCTTTTGTTTCAATAGAATTTACTTCTGGTTCTACACGTCAACCTGTATGGTGGATTACATCTCCCTGCGTTGGATCTGAATCTTCCCTGCAAGAGTGTAGTACAACTAAGTCTGGTTATTCGTGGGACAGACTGGAGCTGATCTGCTCAGGTAACAAACAATGACTTTAACAATTGTAACAACAAGGCTGGAATGCCTGTGCTAAACCCCTGACGAAAGTGGGGGAAGCTCTCTGTTGGAAAGGTGTCGACATACACACATTCCGATGGAAATTAGTGTCGGTACCATACCAGGTCTTACATAGATTTGGTATGTGAGGAGGAGGAGGAAGGATGAAGACGTTTTGCTGAAATACCCTCCCTCCGGTCTACGGATAAACAATAGCCTTCACCTTTGACCAGCGCAGCCAAATGGCTGAGTTCACCACTTTCACTTCAAACGATTTTGCGTTGTAGCGTGACCCACAACACGGCGGAGGAAGGACCCCCCCCCCCCCCCCCCCCCCCCCCAGTGAACTATTCAACTCAGTGAAACATTGACAAAATGTCACACGCAGAAAACACGCACAGACATCATTATCTGATGGCGTGAATTAGAAGTAAAGAGCGACGCCTTTTTCCTTTGTCTGAAAAGAAATGTGTTTTCCTTATATGCCCCGTGTTCTCGAAAACACGTCGGCTTCTCGACGACAACAGCGACGCACCATCCAGCCCGCAGTACGGACAGATGAGACCTGTGTATTGTAGGCCTACTGTTAACTGTCTGATCTCATGCGTCCGTTTTTGAAGCCAACGGACAACAGCATGCAGCCGTCTCATTTTTGAATAACGAGACTATTCACACGAGCATTTTACACCTTTTTGTAAACACACTGTAATAGCATTCATTTTCAGCAACTTTTCCTTTTATTTTTATTTTTATTTGATATTTCCCTGATCAGAGGTAAGCTTTGGTATAAAATGCCTTGTAATGAAGTCGCACGATGCGTTTATTGATAGCTTACCTCCACAGGGAATTCACTCATCTATATGGGACAAACCTGATGTACAGTTATTGAATTGACTTAGCAAAGTAATACAGTAACTCTACTTCTCTTTTCCTTCCTTTCTTTTATTTTTCTATGCTAAGAGCATCAAGTCTGAACGTAATCAATCAGTATTATCTCTTTTATTTGTTCATTTTAAATCTTATTAGGCAGAGGAAACACACTAATTAACTCCTAAATGTACGGAACGAGAGCGTTCATGTTAAAATAGAAGCCTTCCCTGCGAAGCATTTAGTTAATCTGTCTCTAACAGTTTTACAACGTTTTCCTATCCTTTTGTCTTAACGAGGACCGGGTCTCTTTCCCATGGATATTAATTATATGTCAAACAAGCCATGCGACTCATGATCGCATCTATGTTTGAGATATAAATCACTATAGGCTAATCGCTGAGCCATAGTTGTGAACATATCCATGCCAGGACACGCGATCCTCGCCAATCTTTTCTTGTGACTATCTATGATATAATCAATAAAGTTTTGATCTTATCTCACTCGGTTTGATATAGAGCAACGTCTGTAGTCTGAGATCTAATATACTTTCACCTAAAAGCATATTATAGAGAGGTCTGACTGACCGATCTTATTATCTATCACGTGGTCAATACACCACGGTATAGTCGCTTAAATTAGCTTGACTCCAGAGAATCGTTGTAGTGCATTTACATATTTGTAGGTAGACTAAAACGATTCTATGACGTTACCCTATTTTCTCCCGGCATGACAGCAAGTTTTGCTTAAATATGTTGTGCAAACCATTTATGATTTTTCAATAAATAAGTTTATATGAGATAATTTTAAAATCATATCTGGACATTCCCTTTATTACTGTGAATTGATATGTGAAACAACTGAAACATTACGTCATTACAAGAACCCACGCTGGCTAATACAGCGTGAAGAGGAATTATTTTCACAATAATACAATCATCGTATCATTGTGAACATAATCCCTTTCATTTATATAATTACTTTGACACTGTAGTAGGATACAGTGGAGTGTTATATGCTACACAATGACAGTATTATTATTTGTATATATGTTTTTATCTTTCATATCACTTGCATGTCTAAGCAGTAGCCTAAGCCTGACCGATTTTTTTGTAAGTACATTATCTTTGCTCATAAAGCTCTCATCCCTGACGCTATTTTTCGGCAAAATTGACCGCTCTCACCCCTCCTCCTGCAGAAGGTCTTCACACCTCCAGACCAACTGGAGACGTGTCATTGTTTAGTCCATGGGCCATACGAGTTGTCGGTATCAAAAAGGTGGCAAAGGTTACCATGCATTTTATAAAAGCTCTATATCTGTAGATTATATTTTGGTATGATAACCCTTTCTTAGACACAGCTAAATTGGTGTTATCAGCTGCTAGATTTGTTGTCCCATTAACTTTACATTACAGGGAAAAAAAAGCAAAAAATGAATCTGCTTTAAGTAGCATAATATGAGGGATCAAACTAGGGGGTTTTCATGATGCTGAATCCATTGCAAGCATCTGTTTTGCACAACAACAAAAAAAAAACATTCCTTGGGCTAAAAACTGTCCCACAAGACTATGGTTTAGTGATGAAAAGTGATGACCTTTCACACTTTTGTGGGGGCTGTTTTAGCCCCAGGAATGTTTTTTGTGCAAAACAGATGCTTGCAATGGATTCAGCATCATGAAAACCCCCTAGTTTGACCCCTCTTATGCTACTTTTTTCCTGTAATGTAAAGTTAATGGGACACCAACTCTAGCTGCTGATAACAACAATTTAGCTGTGTCTAAGAAAGGGTTATCATACCAAAATATAATCTACAGATATAGAGCTTTTCATAAATGCATGGTAACCTTTGCCACCTTTTTGATACCGACAACTTGTATGGTCCATGGAGTTAATGGGATCATTTGCATTTCATTGTCAGCTCGGAACCTGGCAAAGTGAACTCTCTCCTCTAAAAGAATATGTGTTCATAATAACTCCAGCCCGAACCCATGAACCTAACCTCTAAAATGTTGTTTACAATGTGCGCTGCTGTCTGCACTACCCGGTGCGCAGATGGTTGCAGTGGCATTGTCACTCACTATTTAAATAACAACTATTTATTATAATACAGCCCCATCGCAATATAAACACTTTCCCTCTTTTAGCAACCCCTCACAAATGCTCCTCTCTCGCGCACAGTAATCCTGTTTGGTAGTGGTTTTGGATCTCAATGGATAAGATACAAACGTCAACGTGCCTCTCTTTCTCTCTGTCTCTTTCTCTCTCTCTCGCTCTCTCCCTCTGTGGCACCGTCCCTTGCCCTCTCCCTCTCTTTCTCTCATTTATTCTCACTCTACCGTGAGCAGCTTGTCGCGGCGGCATTGTCACTCATTATTTAATATATAACTATTTATATACTGTATATACCTCCCATCGCAATATAAACTGTTTCCCAAATGTGTGTGCAACCCCTCACAAATGCGCCACTCATGGCACACACTTATTCTGTTTGGTAATGATTTTGGACCTCAATGTGCCTTCTTGGGAGGGAGGCTGTTGGACACACATAATTTGTTTATTGCGGGCGGGAGCGGGCGGACAGGAATTGTCTGCGGGGCCGTGCAGGTGGTCAAAAATGAAATAATTGCGGCGGCGGGCAGGAGTGGTCAGAAATCAAGTGGGAGCGGGCGGTAATGGGATTAATAAATCAGTCCCGCGCAGATCTCTCGTACAATCCTCAATGTTCATGTGCCCAAGTATGTAATGGAAGCGGAGGTGCCTTTTAGATCTGTGTAGGCTATGCGTCTGTGATGGTGATGCGTCACAAACTTAACCTATGGGGTTATCAATCCATGTAGCACTATCTATCTGTCCGTCTGTCTGTTGACAGATTGACAATTTTACAAATGGTGTGTGTGTGTGTGTGTGTGTGTGTGTGTGTGTGTGTGTGTGTGTGTGTGTGTGTGTGTGTGTGTGTGTGTGTGTGTGTGTGTGTGTGTGCGCGCGCGCTTAGAGCCAGCAACAGGGGCTGCAGGTGTTTGATGGTTCCAACTTCACCATCAGCAGCTCCATCCAGGAGGGTCCTTCCACCTAACCTTCACTGGATCCAGCCACACCCAGCCAGCTGTCAATCCCTCTGACAGCTTCCTGTTTCCTGCAGCAGACCACACCCACCAAGAGAACTACAGCTGTATTATTTTCACTGATTTTAATTGTAAAGTAAGAGTTATTCTCTCTCTCACAACATTAATTCAGAAATCTTAGTTACAATATGTTGAATTCATCTTTGTATTTCTCTCACAGCCTCTAATTTGACATTGAACATACTTGCAATGTATGTGTCTTATTGATGAATTTAATACAATGGAAAGAAGCCACTGGGGCTTTTTGTGTTAAGTTTTGACTGTACTACCTGTATTGTTAACAACTGATAGTCACTCAATCAATAAATCAATCAATCTATGTGTAAAATATAAGAGATTTACAGAATGGTTCCAATGATTATCTGATGAAAGCTTCTAAAATAAAGAATAAACAATGATCTTTATTCAGTTGAGGTCTCTCAATAGTGAAGTATATAGTATAGAGTATAGTGCAGAGCAGAGCGACATCATTTTCTTTCAGACATTCAGATATTGTGAGAATGTATTTCCCTTTATTTTCAGGTGTATGACCTGTGCATCTGTGTAAGGCAATGTGTAGCTGTGTATCTGTGCAGGATGTAAAATAAATACAACGAAAAGACAAACACGATTTATAAATAAAGTGTGTTTCCTGTCGAGCCCTTTTCCGAAACCCAGCATCCGTTTTTGTTGAGATTCTTGAAGACCATACAATTACAAATGAGTAGATTCCAACTCTTAACGGGGCTTGCTTGATTGACTCTACTTTGGCAACTTTAGTGCACTTGCTCTCAGAAGAGTGGTCTGAGTTTGGTTGAGTCAATGTTTAAAATATATTAGACATGTTATGAAACCACAAGGTGTGAGCAAAACTACACAGTAAAACGTGTATGAATGGTCGATATTGAATTAATATTTGTGCGAATGAGATTAGCACAAAGGGACCCTTGATATACATATTAAGGGCCTCCACACATACAGTACATATGATAATTACAGGTTCAATAGGCCTATAATAAACTTGATGACGCCTGAAACACGTTGCGCTTTGTAATGTTTCTGGCTCAGGTCATGGTTCTCAACCTTTGGGTTGGGACCCCCATGTGATTTATTTAATTTTTTTAAGAAAGAAAGAAAGAAAGAAAGAAAGAAAGAAAGAAAGAAAGAAAGAAAGAAAGAAAAAAGGAAAGAAAGAAAGAAAGAAAGAAACAGACAAACAAACAAACAAACATACTGTGTCAAAAGTAACCAACAAACTACAATAAAAACGGGTCAAACGTTGGCCAGATTGTAAAATAATTTGTCAAATCATTGATGAAAAAGGCTGATTTGCGAGGCATTGTAGCTTGGAGCAGAGTCAAACTATATGTAATTCCTACAATTCCAAGTGCTTGTCAGAGTGTGTGTGTGTGGGGGGGGGGGGGCTTTTTGTGTTAAGTTTTGACTGTACTACCTGTATTGTTAACAACTGATAGTCACTCAATCAATAAATCAATCAATCTATGTGTAAAATATAAGAGATTTACAGAATGGTTCCAATGATTATCTGATGAAAGCTTCTAAAATAGAAGCTTTCATCAGATAATGGTGGGGGGAAAAAACAATGTTTTAAATGTGATTCTAGTCATTTGCATTGTTCCTTGAGTTTTTAATTCCTGGTTTCAGTTAATTCAATTAGAGAATATGTATGATTTAGACACAAACACAAAAGTAGACCTAAAATGAAATAGTCAGACAACTTGTTTTAATTTGAACTACTTTATTTTGGAAAAATACATCTTCAAAGATTGAACAACATTTCAACATCACAAATTAATGTTTCTTTTACAAAAACATTCCAGGCAGCTTCCACCAACTCTTACGGGGCTTGCTTGACTCTACTTTGGCAACTTTAGTGTCTTGCTCTCAGCTGGGCGATGTTTCCTCACCCAAGTTCTCACATAAGATGTGGGATTCCATTCCCTTCGAGGTGGACCATTTATCTTAATGAACAGCAAGGATGCTACACATTCAGCCAGTAAGTTTGTGCGGGTCGGAATCATAATTAGATTCATGGTACTGAATCCCGTTTCACATTCTGCAGTGCTAAAACTCTGGAAATGGTCAATAGCAGTGATATCATTAACTGTGTCACCCACAGCAAGTTCCAGATGGTGATCTAAGCAATGGCTAGTCACTATGTTCGGATACATTTCAGACATCTTTGTAGCTATTCCAGCTTTGCAACCAATCATGACGTTGGCACCATCACTTACAAAAGCAACCAAGTGCTTCTTCAAGTACGCATCATTAAAGCCGTGTTCACTGAGGCATTTCAACAGATGCTGCAGAATTGTGTCCGCTCTTTGGTTTGGAAGTTCAATCAAATCAAGAAATAGGAACTCTGGCTCACAGCTCTTGTCAGCCTCAACTTTGAGGTACACAATCAGTGTAGTGTTCTCTCCAAGAGTGGTAGACTCATGAATCAGAATTGAAATTCTACCTTCTGTGGTTTGGATGTGTTTGCAGATTTCTTTCCGCATTTGTGTGCCAATATGCTGAGTTATATTTGCTGCGCTGTGTCTCGAGTGCAAGCCGGTGCCAACGTCAGAACCAGTCTCATCTAAAAAATCCAATAACTCAGCACTGTCTGAAAACGGCTTGTTGTTCTCGATCATATAGTACACAGCCTTAAAAACATTGTGTGTAGCCTTCAGGAGCTCTACTGAATACTGAGTGTCGAAGGAATTCTGAACAGTTTCTTTTTTGGCCTCGGCTGAGACTTGTTCTGCTTTTTTATGCATGTGTGCGTCTATGTGACTCTTTATCTTCTTCCTCAGAGACGACAGCATGTCTGTCTTTGTTGTGCCACTGTGTGTGATCTTGAAGTTACTCCATTCTGGTGACACACAAACACCTCTGAGGACAGATGAACCCAGAAAGGATGAGCAGACGTTGCACCCCAATTTCCCATCTCTGTGATCGAGCCAGGGGTAAACAGACTGTTTTGATTGCCACATCTTATCTGTCCATAGGTCAGGGAATGGGTTGCATCCTCCTGTTGTAGTGGAATCAGGCTCAACAATCCCTGGCTAAAAAGACAGAGAAAAATAACATTAGGACACATTCCCATTTCACCTTATCAATTGCCTCTTGTCATGAGAATAATGCACATTCCATGGCTTTCAAATTTCACAGGTTTAGAGCTGAATGGTCTGATCACTATATCCCAGACACATACATAACCCCTCTCCAACATCAATTCATCTTTAAGAGAAACACATAGCCTAGTCAATAAATGACGTAAAAGTAACGCATGTTAGTTACTTACTTCACTTGCTTGCACGCTGGAATTGTTTTCTTTGCATTTCTCTGGATAGTCATTTCTGTCATTCAGTGGTGGTCGCAGCTGGGCGTCCACTACTAGCAGTGGCACTGCTTGTGTACTGGTAGAAACAGTTTGCTCATCTCCCTGCTGAAAAAACAAAGATAGAAAGAAAAAAACAACCTTATGATAAATTGCCTTTAACACACTGCATGACTATGTTGTGTTCAAAAATCAGATGGCAAGAATCAAGTCAGGGCCCATCTTATCATGCGAGGAATGTAACACATTCCAAGGCTCAATCAAATTCACAGAATGAGCAGAATGGTCCGTCTTATCACTATCTTCCAGACACATTATACATACAACCCTTTCCAACATAATGCATACACACACTACTCTAGTGTACACAGTGCATTACAAATAATGATCAAGTACACTAATTCATCATTGTTGTACTATTCATTTCAATGAGATTTTGTGGATATTTGTACTTTGTCAATTTGATATAAGACAGTTACTTGCCTCTATGTTGTAATCTTCTGGTTCGTCTTTCAGTGGCAGTGGCAGTTCTGGAACTGTTTGTGTAGGCCTACTGGTAGTAGTAGCAGCTTGTTCTCCCTGCTGAAACATCAAAGACAACATTAGGACATGTTATCATTACACTGCATGGTTTAGTTGTATTCTGTCTGCATTTCTGTCAAGAAAAAGTCAATCGTTCACATTTTGTATTAATTAAATCATAATTGCTGATAGATAGAAACAGTTTAGTGGCACATTGTTCAAAAATAGAACAAAGAAAAAATATACTGTGCAAGGAAAGGAAGCCGGCAGGCTTTTTTGGAATCCTTTTCCTTAATGGAAAAGTTTATAAATAACATATTAAATGTTCAATAAGAACAATACAAAAGAAAACAAGTTAACAAGGAGAGCAAGCTGTGCAATACAGGGGGAAAAACACAACAACTGCACACAATATGAAGCCTAGTCAATGACAAATGATGTAAAAGTAAAGCATTGTTTAGTTAATGTACTTACTTCACTTGCCTTGGTGCTGGAATTGTCTTGCTTTGAGAGTGGCAGCTTGCCCACCTGAGCAGCCACTGCTGGAGGTATAGGAGGAGTTGCTGTAGCCAAACTAAAAAGTTTGCTTTGAACCAGTCTCTTCTTCTTCGGTGGAGGAGGCATTCTTTGTGCGTGCAAACAGAACACCACAGAAGCAGTACTGAAGCCAAAATGCTGTCCTGCTTTTATACAGTGGATGAGGACGCTCACATTCATCACTGGAAACCTGTTATGCAAAGTAGTAGCCATCTGATTAGAGTACTTAGAGTACTCAACGTCTATTTAATGTGGAGATGGGGGTTGGGGGTGTTAGGGGTCCCGCCTGTGACCCCAAGTATATGGCACCCTGTCCTTTGAAACCACTGTATCTACTGAATAGAGAGAGAGAGAGGCATCCAGCTCCAAGATGGCCTTGGACTGGAGATGACTCATCAAATGCAGCTGGCCACGCTAACGAGCTGTTATCTTTTCTCTGTCTGGGAAACCAACCTTGGACTGAGCGTGAGTGAGACAGGTGCCCGTCCCTCCCTAACGTTCGGGCCGTGCTGTTATCTCTTATCACGTCAACATGAGATATGACATCCTGGGAGAGAGGTGTTTCCCAGAAGCTTCTGATGTGAGAACGGACGACTCCCCAACCTGGCATGGATGGGGGAGTCTAGCCTGACCTTCACCGTCTCGATTATGAAAGGATGTGTGTGTTAGTGCATGCAGAAGTGCGTGAGAGCGTGCAAACGTGTGTGTGCTAAAATATGTTCTGTGTGTGTAAATCACGTCACCGTGACGCGACGGACTTCTGTATAAAGGAGACTGCTCCGTGTCTCCTGTGTTAGTTGTGAGTTGTTCTTGAGGTTTTGAAGAGTGTGAGGAGTGTTGCAGGTATCTCCGGCCCCTTCGGGGGCTGGAAGGAAGCCTACCCTTTTGTACTTAGTGCAATTTTTGGACTTTGCACCACTTCTTGTTCTAATACTTAGAGAGATTTTGACGCTGTTTTAGTTAAGTACTTATATTTGTACTTCTCTTTATTATTTTCATTGCCAATTACTGTATTGGTGGTTTTATATTTTGTAACTGTTTTTATCCACTAAAGCCTTTTTTCATTCACTTTTATCTGGTGTCTGTCTGAAGTCATTTTTCAAGAGTTTACTTTTTAAAGGTTTGACTTTCTCTCCTTCCCTACGGGGAAGGCTGCACTCATGGGAGGAAGGTTTTGAACACCTTCAGGCACTCAAAGTAACTTCTGGCTGTGGAGCTGAGTTAGACTTTTGGTAAGAATCAACAAGTATATTTTCTTAATTTAAAAGTCTTTTCACCTTCTCAGAGACTGACACTGCGCGGGCAGGTGTCAGTTGGGTATGCTTGGCAGACAATAAAATACAAATTCCCAACCCTAACCGGACGGACAGTTTGTCCGCAGTGGGCTCTTTGTATTAAATAAGTCAAGCTGCTTCTCTCCATAAAACAGCCCTTGGTGAGATAGCTACAAGGATAACAGACTCATACTTTTCATTGTCTTTGTGGTTTTGCATTCTCCATCCAGACCTATGGTCTACATTTCTCAAGAAAGGTGCAATATTCTTGGTCTATAAAATAAAGTTGCTGTAGAAAGTAATAATATTCACCAGTTAAAGAGGGTCTCATTGATAGTTCAGTCTTTATTCAGAGAAAGGTGTATTTGTACAGTAATAGGTGCATATACAGTAATAGTAGGTTTATACAAATGAGAAAGGTTATAACACCTGTTTGTGTTAACTTAAAGGTATAGTGTAGTGTTAGTGATAGTGTTTTGTTAAAAAAGATCTGGTAACTTCTTGGGCTTAGGACCTGAGGAGGGTTCTGGACGGCGTCGGGGATTATCCCAAGAGGTGAAGGGGTATTCAGTAACTCGGAGCTCATTACATGGCGTCCCTGGGTGGATATTGATTGATTATTGATTATTGATTAGTAATTGATTAATTAAATTCGTGTCCACTGCCACATAAAGAATAGCCGAGAGACCCTTGGAATATAGTTATTTACTACAGAAGTAAAGGATAGTTAATATTATCAAGGCTTAAGTGTTTTTTATTCACAAAACTCCCCAGAGCGTCGGAGATTTTGAACAGAGTGAAGTGGAGGTCTGTAAGCGCTGCAGACGGCCAGTTGGTAAAAACAACTCCATCAGGAACTGATAAAATAGCAGTTGAGAACATCTAATAATATTATAACGACTTTGCGACCAACCTAAGTTATTTGGGCATGGACTCCGCCAATCCCACCGCCGCAGATAACTACCTCAATAACTACCTCAATAACTACCTCGCAGATAATGCTACCTCGGGAGCGGTCGGCAGGGCGAGCCCACATCGGCTCAGCTTAGGTTGGAGAACTCGGTAATAGTACATATTGACCAAGTTCGCAAGACCAGGTGAGCACTGAGAAATGGCCGAAGCTTCGGGTTGTAAACCCCTAGTTAGGAATGGAGAGGTTGCGCCAGGCATGGGGCAGGTAACTGTTGTTTCTCGTAAGGAGATGCCCTTTGCCTTGGAGTGTGCCAGACATGAAGTGTTGATCTGTGTAGCGTCAGGACGGTCCCCGCCACCTGGGGACAGTGGAGTTGGAAAGAGTGCCAGCGCCGGTTAGGCGTATCCGATGGTGTGGTGAAGTTGGCCAGGGAAGGCTTCACGCAAGCCTCTCCTTCGCCCTGGTGGCGAGGCCTTTACCTTTGGGCCCAAGGAGGGGCCCAGGGGATGTTGAGCATTGGTTTGCCCGCGGTGCTACGTCCTGTATGGACTGTGCATCGTCCTGGCAGCCTATCCTGTTATGACCGCTGAAGCTGTGGTCAGATGTTCTTGCTCATGGTTGGGCATTGCCCTGGCCGAATGCAAATGCCAGAGGGGGTGTTAGGGGTCCTGACTGTGACCCCAAGAATATGGCCCCCTGTCCTTTTAATCCATATGCACTGTATGTACTGCATAGAGAGAGAAATACATGCTTTTGCACACTGCTGACAAAGCTGCTCTGTGTTCGTGCATCCAGCTAGACAAGGTGGCCTTGAACTAGGGTGACACCTCAACACAGCTGGCCGGCACTAATGAGCTCTTATCTCTTATCTCTCAACGGGAGATATATTTCCCGTGGGAAGAGAGAGGAGGAACCCGGAGGGAGGGGCACCCCCTCCCTAGGGAGGAGCTGTGGCCTGAGGCTCTGTATATAAGGAGCTCCTCAGGCAAGCTCTCGTCACAAACGTCTGCTGACCATCATATGGGACACTTCTCAAACCTTTCTATTCTTTGTGGAGAATTGGAACCTGACGACGACCTAGACATGGCCAGCGAAGGACAAGAGCAGATCATCTCCATTTGCCTGGACGACATGGATGATGACAATCTTCTTGCTAATAACTCTGGAGATACAGGCTGTCCAGGCTGTCCAGGCGGCTGCCCAGCCTGTCCAGATGAGCACATTATTGATTTGCATAATAGCAAACACCCGGAGAACCAGATCTCTGGATATCTCCCAGAGGAAGATCGGAGTGGTGCCTCCACCCCGGCTTCAATGGATCGATCAGCGGAGCCTTCTGTGCCCATTGTGGGTGCCGTCTGGAAGGTGGTGTTTCCCTCACTCCTGGGGAACCTCACTGACGATGAAGACTCCGAGATGCCCAGGATGTAGCTATATGGCATCAAAGGCAATAAAATCCACGACGATGCCCTGAAGGTTCCTCAAGTTTGGGAGCAGATCGCGGGCATCAGAAGAGGACACCTGCCCCGGAGGGAGCCGTTCATGATGCCCCCCTGGGATGACTACTGGGTGATGAAAGCCGCTTCCATCAAGACATCTGTGATCCTCACATGCCTGGTCGGAGACAACTGGCGCTCCATCAACCCCGCCTGTGTGTCCATCTTTAAAGTCACGGAGGAACAGGTGCGTTCCCAGCACGGCATGGTGTGGGCCACCGTCGAGACACAGGCGGCTGGCCAGAACCGTTTTGGCTGTCTGGGGGCTGTCTTAGGACCCCGGATGATCTGAGGGAAGTTGGAGGAGCCCCAACTTGGGATTCGGAAGATCGCCCGAGACACTTCACTCTACCCACCTGACTCCGTGGTGGCTGCGGACGAGAGGATCCAGGCTGCCAGAGGGGGTGTTAGGGGTCCCGCCTGTGACCCCAAGTATATGGCACCCTGTCCTTTGAAACCACTGTATCTACTGAATAGAGAGAGAGAGAGGCATCCAGCTCCAAGATGGCCTTGGACTGGAGATGACTCATCAAATGCAGCTGGCCACGCTAACGAGCTGTTATCTTTTCTCTGTCTGGGAAACCAACCTTGGACTGAGCGTGAGTGAGACAGGTGCCCGTCCCTCCCTAACGTTCGGGCCGTGCTGTTATTTCTTATCACGTCAACATGAGATATGACATCCTGGGAGAGAGGTGTTTCCCAGAAGCTTCTGATGTGAGAACGGACGACTCCCCAACCTGGCATGGATGGGGGAGTCTAGCCTGACCTTCACCGTCTCGATTATGAAAGGATGTGCGTGTTAGTGCATGCAGAAGTGCGTGAGAGCGTGCAAACGTGTGTGTGCTAAAATATGTTCTGTGTGTGTAAATCACGTCACCGTGACGCGACGGACTTCTGTATAAAGGAGACTGCTCCGTGTCTCCTGTGTTAGTTGTGAGTTGTTCTTGAGGTTTTGAAGAGTGTGAGGAGTGTTGCAGGTATCTCCGGCCCCTTCGGGGGCTGGAAGGAAGCCTACCCTTTTGTACTTAGTGCAATTTTTGGACTTTGCACCACTTCTTGTTCTAATACTTAGAGAGATTTTGACGCTGTTTTAGTTAAGTACTTATATTTGTACTTCTCTTTATTATTTTCATTGCCAATTACTGTATTGGTGGTTTTATATTTTGTAACTGTTTTTATCCACTAAAGCCTTTTTTCATTCACTTTTATCTGGTGTCTGTCTGAAGTCATTTTTCAAGAGTTTACTTTTTAAAGGTTTGACTTTCTCTCCTTCCCTACGGGGAAGGCTGCACTCATGGGAGGAAGGTTTTGAACACCTTCAGGCACTCAAAGTAACTTCTGGCTGTGGAGCTGAGTTAGACTTTTGGTAAGAATCAACAAGTATATTTTCTTAATTTAAAAGTCTTTTCACCTTCTCAGAGACTGACACTGCGCGGGCAGGTGTCAGTTGGGTATGCTTGGCAGACAATAAAATACAAATTCCCAACCCTAACCGGACGGACAGTTTGTCCGCAGTGGGCTCTTTGTATTAAATAAGTCAAGCTGCTTCTCTCCATAAAACAGCCCTTGGTGAGATAGCTACAAGGATAACAGACTCATACTTTTCATTGTCTTTGTGGTTTTGCATTCTCCATCCAGACCTATGGTCTACATTTCTCAAGAAAGGTGCAATATTCTTGGTCTATAAAATAAAGTTGCTGTAGAAAGTAATAATATTCACCAGTTAAAGAGGGTCTCATTGATAGTTCAGTCTTTATTCAGAGAAAGGTGTATTTGTACAGTAATAGGTGCATATACAGTAATAGTAGGTTTATACAAATGAGAAAGGTTATAACACCTGTTTGTGTTAACTTAAAGGTATAGTGTAGTGTTAGTGATAGTGTTTTGTTAAAAAAGATCTGGTAACTTCTTGGGCTTAGGACCTGAGGAGGGTTCTGGACGGCGTCGGGGATTATCCCAAGAGGTGAAGGGGTATTCAGTAACTCGGAGCTCATTACAGGGGGTCTCCAACATTTGGGGGGTAATTGTTCAGAATTGATTTTATTTAAATGATTTTTCATCATTGTATCTAGTCTAACCCACATATCGCTGTTTTTGAGCGGTGCAAACCGCTCCTATATTTCACTTTCGGTTTATCTAGTTAAAACATATTAGCACGGGGCGACTCTTTCATTCTTCATCGATTGGCTAGTTGAGTAATTAAACATAAAAATCAACCAATCAGAAACTGTTATACTCATGACGACATGTGTTAGCCAAACAGAACAGACCAATCAAATGATGTGTTGTTCATGTTAATTTAGATCTGTCTTGGACCTTTCATGACCTGGACCTTTCATGAATTTTAAACCGGTCTCAAGTGCAAGTGTAATGGCCAGGTTGTTTCATATCCTGGACCTCTCCTAAACCTTAAACTAACAGATTGAACATCACACAGGATTCGAAACAGCAACCACGCTACATTACCCTTGTAGGCTATGATTACTGTTTCGAATCCTGTGTGCTGTTCAATCTGCCAGTTTAAGGTTGATCATGCCAAGAAGTGCTGGGTTGCCCTCCTGTCTGTTTTCCCTCTGTCTCATAAACCTTAAACTAACAGATTGAACATCACACAGGATTCGAAACAGCAACCACGCTACATTAAACCCTGTAGTCTATGATTACTGTTTCGAATCCTGTGTGCTGTTCAATCTGCCAGTTTGAGGTTGGTCATAACAAGAAGTGCTGGGTTGCCCTCCTGTCTGTTTTCCCTCTGTTTCCCTAGAGATACTCTATCTCTATCTCTATCTAGAGATACTCAGATTTTCTCAAAGTCACCTTTACAATTTACAATTATAAATTCAAATTTACAATTACTCAGACAATAACAATACTATTATACTTACTGATTTTGTGTAGAAGAAGCTATATTATATAATACATAATGTGATGTCATAATGATAACACTTTCATGACTGAGTATAATTGGTTTATATTATGATATAGAATACATTTTAGGATCCATACATGGAGGTCTGTGTTACAGTAATATGGTGAAGTGAGCAGAGCACTCAATTATGTAAGACTTGGGCAATGGTTCAAGATTGTGTTTATATTGAAGCTGCAATCCGTACCTTATTTTAACCATTTTAACCTTGGCATCACTGCTTTGGACATTAAATACAACAAATTCGATACATCTGTTTGTGAGTCTGTCTCAAACATGATTTTAGATGTGAACAAGAGGAAACTAAGGCAAAGGAATGGACTGCCTTTAGCAACCCTTGACTATAATCCATTGAGTGATCTCTGACGTTATAGTGATATATGTCATAGTAATAAATATGGAGGTAAAACAGCATGCGCAAATCTTCATTGCAACAAGTAGAGCTGGTAGAGCAATAGACTCAGAGAAAATAACAAGGAAGCGTTTTGTTTCTCCATTGATGCTAACATCCAGTGCGTTTTTGAGAGCACTTTTACGGGAGATGTGTTAACGGTACACACCCACGCGACCCCTCATCAGTTTACAGACATCAAAACAAGGTACAAAAGAACGAGCTAAAGAACGTACAATGGTCATACATATTATGAAAATCTATATTTCTTTTTTCGTTACGCTATTAACCCTCTAAGGCCCAAATATAGAAATACTTGAAATAAAAAATTGAAAAAAATCAGATGGTGTTGTAGGAGTCCTAATAAGAGGAAAATGTAATGTTTTTTTTTTCAAAAAAATGTTTTTGTAAGGTTTTATAGCCATAAATCATAAATCATAAATCATGCTCTAATTTACATATGGGGGATATTTTTCACAATAATAACATATGTACATGTTCTAGACATTCTAATGATCACCAAAAAAAATAGTACAGGCATTTTACTTATGTTTTAGTGAGGAATAGCTTCCATGAAAAAGTGAGATGTTGTTCGTCAAAACTCTGGAATGTCAGCGGGTGTGGCGGGTGTGAATGTCAGCCCCTGTGGGGGGTATTTATATGCAAATATTGTGGCCAATGGCATTGTAATACTAAACAATAGAATCCAATGGTGATGTTTAGGTGGTAGGGGGAGCTAAAATAAAATGATTTAAACCTTTTTTTGGATAAAATACAAACGTTGTAATATTACAACAGTGGGCCTTAGAGGGTTAAGGATCACATGCATAATGAAAATCGCCTTTGCACCGCTCACTTCGCACGGGTGCGTTTTTTTCTTAAAATGTTTGTATATTCTTTATAAATCAGTCTGTGTGTTGGTTTTAACAAACATACAGAGTGTGGCCAAACCTTTAATGGTGAAAGCAAACTGAATTGACACATAATGATTCATACAAGCTGTTTTCTTTTACAGTTTGTGGCAAAAGCTGCAGTCAAAGTGGTGATGTGAAAAGACACATGGGGACCCATACAGGAGAAAAACCCTTTACTTGCACAGTCTGTGGCAAAGGGTTTAGTGACACATTCAAGTAACGTAAATGCACATATGAGAACCCATACAGAAGAGACAGCCTTTACCTGTACACTTTGTGGCAATGGCTGTCTTGTACAGTTTGTGACACATGCTATATTTGCATCATCTAGAAAGTCAACGTATTTTTCAAGCAACCGTTTGAAGCAAACTGTATTTGCTCCACCCAGGACTTCAGAACAGATATTGTGATTTTTGTTCTATGTCCTACGGTATATATTTTGCACTGGATTTGATGTGAAATGCACTAATTTGTTGTGATTTGCATTGGTTTTGCTGTAATGTTTTTACTTTTTTGTGTAGCCTAGAGCATAGTTGGTCACTACTGTGTTAGGCAAGACTCAATGACCTCCATGCATAACTTACATTACAAAGGAGTGTCAATATCTGTAGTCTGCTTTGCATGCCTGTGGATTTGAGAAGGGTACTTTTGTGTAAATGAAACTACAGGTTGAGTGCTGGACCCTGTAAGCCAAATGGTTGAGTGGGGTGTGAGGCTAAAATGGCACAGAAACCCAGCATCAGTTTTTGTTGAGATTTTTAAAGACCGTACAATTACAAATTAGTAGATTCCAGTGTAGAGAAGTAGTATTACAATTCAACACCTGGTGCATTGAGATGCAGACAGGGATTTAGTGCCACATTAGTATACATATTACTTACATGCCAATGGTCAAAACTCATTATAGTGACAAAACAGTGATATTGAATGATCCTCTCTCAAAGAATGTAACATCTATAGAACAATCCTTGACCAATGGCCCATCATCATTTCACACTACTGTTCTTTTCAGACACACCAATGTCAATGTCTGAAATGACAATGAAACACCATACTTATGCACCTATTTGACTTAATTACATGTTAATGTAAAACCTTTAGATCAATCAATGAAAAAGTGTCACACCCACCCGCCAATGAATCAGGCTAACTTGTAAAGTTGTAAGACTTGTGAAAGTATGGCATAGTAATTGTCTATTTCTATAATAATAATCTTTTTGTCCCTGAAGCGAAATGTGTCTTCACAAGTCTGACCATATAACACAACACAAACACATCTCAAAGATAGATCATCAGGACCACTACTATGCACAGAAAACCCTCTTAGCGACAGGGGCAATTTTTCAGCAGATTGTTTGGTGCAGCAATTATGGCTTAGGGGACACAAATCCAGCAAAACCGAACCTTGTGCCACTTCAAGGTTCTGTATCTTCGCCCCAATGGTAAGAGGTCAAAGTAGTGATGCAGGGGATGATCAGTGTCATTTATTATTGAGAGTGCTAAGCGTGTGATGGCCTCATTGTTCACATCAGCAAGTGTGGGTGTGGAAAGTCAGATGATTTTGGAAGCATTACGGGTAATACTGAAAGTTTGTTTCTGTTAGGCATGGACAGTATAGTGAAGAAACATGCTGAGCAATACAGTTTACAGTTTAGGCATTTAGCAGATGCTTTTAATCCAAAGCGACTTACAATAAGCAGATAACATCACAATAATAAACAAGATAATATGTCAGTACATCATCAACAATATAACAAATGCAAATGGATTATATATCTAGAAAAAACACAATATAATCAAAGTTCTAAAAACCTAAAAAAAAAAAGACAAAAAAAATGCTAACTAGCTTCATTTGTGGTCATTGATTTTTTCTGTAGTGCTAAGGGTTTAGGTGGAGTCTGAAAAGGTGAGTCTTCCGTCCACGGCGAAAGCTAGCGAGTGAATCCGTTGTTCTAAGTGCGACAGGGAGTTTATTCCACAACTTGGGGGCCAGGAGGGCAAACTGTCTCGGACGAGTGGATTTTTGCCCTGGAGTTTTTAGCGAGGGTTCTGTCAGCATCCCTGTGTTGGCTGATCTAAGTGAACGGGTGGTAGGGGTTGATCAGGTTTTGGAGGTACGGAGGAGCCATACCTTTGGCTGCTTTGAAGGTCAGCATCAGTGTTTTGTATTCAGTGCGGGCCGCAACCGGGAGCCAGTGGAGGCTGCGGGGAGAGACATGTGAGAACTTAGGCTGGTTGAAGACCAGTTGTGCCGCGGCATTTTGGATCAGTTGGAGAGGTTTAAGTGCACATGCCGGGAGACCAGTGAGGAGAGAGTTACAATAGTCAAGCTTTGATATGACAGATGTCTGAATGAGGAGCTGGGCTGCCTCTTGGGTGAGGAAGGGTCTGATTTTACGGATGTTATAGAGTGTGAACCTACAGGACCGGGTGACTGATGCAGTGTGTGCCTTGAATGATAGCTGGCTGTCCAGGACCACACCAAGGTTTCTAGCATTAGGAACTGAAGTCACCAATGCATTATCTATGGAAATAGTGAGATCTTGCATGGGGCAAGACTTAGCTGGGAAGAAGAGTAGCTCCGTCTTGTCCGGGTTCAGCTTAAGGTGGTGGGCTGACATCCACTGTGAGATGTCGGCCAGACATGCAGCAATGCGTTCTTCCACCTGGGTGGCAGAAGGGGGGAAGGACAAAAACAGTTGAGTGTCATCAGCATAGCAGTGATAGGATAGATTGTGAGCAGAGATTACAGCACTAAGGGATTTGGTGTACAGGGAGAAAAGCAGAGGGCCAAGTACGGATCCCTGGGGGACTCCCGTTTGGAGGGTTCGGGGGGATGAAAGCAAACCTTTCCATGAGACCTGGTAGGTCCGGTCCGACAGGTAGGAGGAGAACCACTTTAGTGCCGTCCCGGTGATGCCTAGGTCAGCAAGGGTGTCCAGGAGCAGCTGGTGGTTCACTGTGTCGAATGCCGCTGATAGATCCAGAAGAATCAGGACTGCAGAGTGGGAGGCAGCCTGGGCAACATGGAGTGCTTCTGTGACTGTTAGGAGTGCCGTTTCTGTAGAATGGGCCGGTTTAAAACCTGACTGGTTGGGATCCAGCAGGTTGTTCTGTGAGAGATGGAGAGAAAGCTGGTTAGAGACCACACGTTCAAGGGTTTTTGAAAGAAATGAGAGGAGTGATACCGGTCTGTAGTTCTTGACGTCCGAGGGGTCAAGAGTTGGTTTTTTGAGGAGTGGAGATACTCTGGCTGCCTTGAAGGCAGCTGGGACACAGCCTGAGGTTACAGAACTGTTGATGATGGCGGTTATGAAGATTACAACACAACTGGTTGAATAATGCTTTGTAACATAGTAACAGAAGATGGGGCAACAGATAGTGATCATAACGCATTAATTACATGAAGTATTTGCAGGAAATGTATATGGATAGATGCGTTGATCAAACCTAAGTTTATTGTCCAGGGTGAGTTCAAGATATTTGAAGCTGTCAACCTGTTCTACGGTTTACCATGAATGAGGAGTGGGTTGAGTCCAGTGTGGGTTGTTTGAAAGACCAGATCTTTTGTTTTGTCTGTCAGTGCACCACTGTGTATTGCTATAAATACCAAGGGCCCCCCACACATATGATAATTACAGGTTCAGTAAGCCTATGCTAAACTTGATGATGATGTCAACACACTGAATGGTGGAAAAACAAAAACGTTTAAAATGTAATTCTAGTCTTAACATTTGCATTGTTACTTGAGTTTTTTATTTCCTGGTTTCAGTTAATTCCATTAGAGAATATGTATGAATTAGACACAAACACAAAAGTAGACCTACAATCAAATAAGAGAACTTGTTTTAATTTGAACTACTTTATTTTGAAAAAAATACACATCTTCAAAGATTGAACAACATTTCAACATCACTTACATTTTTTTCCAATGTAAACTTTATTTTACAAAAACATTCCAGGCAGCTTCCACCAACTCTTACGGGGCTTGCTTGACTCTACTTTGGCAACTTTAGTGCACTTGCTCTCAGCTGGGCGATGTTTCCTCACCCAAGTTCTCACATAAGATGTGGGATTCCATTCCCTTCGAGGTGGACCATTTATCTTAATGAACAGCAAGGATGCTACCCGTCCAACCATTAACTTTGTGCGGGTCGGTATCATAATTAGATTCATGGCACTGAATCCCGTTTCACATTCTGCAGTGCTAAAACTCTGGAAATGGTCAATAGCAGTGATATCATTAACTGTGTCACCCACAGCAAGTTCCAGATGGTGATCTAAGCAATGGCTAGTCACTATGTTAGGATACATTTCAGACATCTTTGTAGCTATTCCAGCTTTGCAACCAATCATGACGTTGGCACCATCACTTACAAAAGCAACCAAGTGCTTCTTCAAGTACGCATCATTAAAGCCGTGTTCACTGAGGCATTTCAACAGATGTTGCAGAATTGTGTCCGCTCTTTGGTTTGGAAGTTCAATCAAATCAAGAAATAGGAACTCTGGCTCACAGCTCTTGTCAGCCTCAACTTTGAGGTACACAATCAGTGTAGTGTTCTCTCCAAGAGTAGTAGACTCATCAATCAGAATTGAAATTCTACCTTCAATGGTTTGGATGTGTTCGCAGATTTCATTCCGCATTTGTGTGCCAATATGCTGAGTTATATTTACTGCGCTGTGTCTCGAGTGCAAGCCGGTGCCAACGTCAGAACCAGTCTCATCTAACAAATCCAATAACTCAGCACTGTCTGAAAACGGCTTGTTGTTCTCGATCATATAGTACACAGCCTTAAAAACATTGTGTGTAGCCTTCAGGAGCTCTACTGAATCCTGAGTGTCGAAGGAATTCTGAACAGTTTCTTTTTTGGCCTCGGCTGAGACTTGTTCTGCTTTTTTATGCATGTGTGAGTCTATGTGACTCTTTATCTTCTTCCTCAGAGACGACAGCATGTCTGTCTTTGTTGTGCCACTGTGTGTGATTTTGAAGTTACTCCATTCTGGTGACACACAAACACCTCTGAGGACAGATGAACCCGGAAAGGATGAGCAGACGTTGCACCCCAATTTCCCATCTCTGTGCTCGAGCCAGGGGTAAACAGACTGTTTTGATTGCCACATCTTATCTGTCCATATGTCAGGGAATGGGTTGCACCCTCCTGTTGTAGTAGAATCAGGCTCAACAATCCCTGGCTAAAAATACAGAGAAAAATAACATTAGGACACATTCCCATTTCACCGTATCAATTGCATTTCGTCATGAGAATAATGCACATTCCATGGGTTTCAAATTTCACAGGTTTAGAAATGAATGGACTGATCACTATATCCCAGACACATACATAACCCCTCTCCAACATCAATTCATCTTTAAGAGAAACACATAGCCTTGTCAATAAATGACGTAAAAGTAACACATGTTAGTTACTTACTTCACTTGCTTGCATGCTGGAATTGTTTTCTTTGCATTTCTCTGGATAGTCATGTCTGTCATTCAGTGGTGGTCGCAGCTGGACGTCCACTACTAGCAGTGGCACTGCTTGTGTACTGGTAGAAACAGTTTGCTCATCTCCCTGCTGAAAAAAAAAGATAGAAAGAAAAAACAACCTTAGGATAAATTACCTTATTAACCACACTGCGTGACTATTTTTGTTGTTGTTATTCAGATGGCAAGAATCAATCTCTTGCCATCTGCAAGGAATGTAACACATTCCAAGGTTCAATCAAATTCACTGAATGAGCAGAAGAGTCCGTCTGATCACTATGTTCCGGGCATAATACACATACAACCCCTTTCCAACATCATGCATACACACACTACTCTAGTGTACACAGTGAATTACAAATGATCAAGTACACTAATTCATCACTGTTGTACTATTCATTTCAATGTGATTTTGTGGATATTTGTACTTTGTCAATCTGATATAAGACAGTTACTTGCCTTTATGTTGTAATCTTCTGGTTCGTCTTTCAGTGGCAGTGGCAGTTCTGGAACTGTTTGTGTAGGCCTACTGGTAGTAGTAGCAGCTTGTTCTCCCTGCTGAAACATCAAAGACAACATTAGGACATGTTATCATTACACTGCATGGTTTAGTTGTATTCTGTCTGCATTTCTGTCAAGAAAAAGTCAATCATTCACATTTTGTATTAAATCACGATTGCTGATAGATAGAAACAGTTTAGTGGCACATTGTTCAAAAATAGAACAAAGAAAAAATATACTGTGCAAGGAAAGGAAGCCGGCAGGCTTATTTGGAATCATTTTCCTTAATGGAAAAGTTTATAAATAACATATTAAATGTTCAATACAATGAACAATACAAAAGAAAACAAGTTAACAAGGAGAGCAAGCTGTGCAATACAGGGGGAAAAACACAACAACTGCACAAAATATGAAATGTAATTATTTCTTAAAGAGAAACACATAGCCTAGTCAATGACAAATGATGTAAAAGTAAAGCATTGTTTAGTTAATTTACTTACTTCACTTGCCTTGGTGCTGGAATTGTCTTGCTTTGAGAGTGGCAGCTTGCCCACCTGAGCATCCACTGCTGGAGGTATAGGAGGAGCTGCTGTAGCCAAACTAAAAAGTTTGCTTTGAACCAGTCTCTTCTTCTTCGGTGGAGGAGGCATTCTTTGTGCGTGCAAACAGAACACCACAGAAGCAGTACTGAAGCCAAAATGCTGTCCTGCTTTTATACAGTGGATGAGGACGCTCACATTCACCACTGGAAACCTGTTATGCAAAGTAGTAGCCATCTGATTAGAGTACTTAGAGTACTCAACGTCTATTTAATGTGGAGATGGGGGTTGGGGGTCTCCAACATTTGGGGGGTAATTGTTCAGAATTGATTTTTCATCATTGTATCTCGTCTAACCCATATCGCTGTTTTTTCTTAAAATGTTTGTATATTATTCTTTATAAATCAGTCTGTGTGTGGGTTTTAACAAACAAACAAACAAACAAACAAACAAACACACAGAGTGTGGCCAAACCTTTAATAGTTAAAGCAAACTGAATTGACACATAATGATTCATACAAGCCGTTTTCTTGTACGGTTTGTGGCAAAAGCTGCAGTCAAAGTGGTGATGTGAAAAGACACATGGGGACCCATACAGGAGAAAAACCCTTTACTTGCACAGTCTGTGGCAAAGGGTTTAGTGACACATTCAAGTAACGTAAACGCACATATGAGAACCCATACAGAAGAGACAGCCTTTACCTGTAATGAGTAGATTTAACGGGGCTTGCTTGACTCTACTTTGGCAACTTTAGTGCACTTGCTCCCAGAAGAGTGGTCTGAGTTTGGTTGAGTCAATGTTTAAAATATATTAGACATGTTATGAAACCACAAGGTGTGAGCAAAACTACACAGTAAAACATGTGTATGAATGGTCGATATTGAATTAAAATGAGATTTGTCTAATTCAATACAATTCTGTTTAATCAGCTGGACCCATTAGAGAGGCCCATTAGAGGTCCATTAGCACAAAGGGACCCTTGCTATACATATTAAGGGCCCTTTCTATTCACATTAAGGGCCCTTGATATACATATTAAGGGCCTCCACACATACAGTACATATGATAATTACAGGTTCAATAGGCCTATGCTAAACTTGATGACACCTGAAACACTTTGCGCTTTGTAATGTTTCTGGCTCAGGTCATGGTTCTCAACCTTTAGGTCGGGACCCCCATGTGATTTTTTTTTTTTTTTTTAAGAAAGAAAGAGAAAGAAAGAAAGAAAAAGAAAGAAAGAAAGAAAGAAAGAAAGAAAGAAAGAAAGAAAGAAAGAAAGAAAGAGACAGACAGACAGACAGACAGACAGACAAACATACTGCGTCAAAAGTAACCAACAAACTACAATAAAAACAGGTAAAATGTTTGCCAGATTGTAAAATAATTTGTCAAATCATTGATGAAAAGGGCCGATTTGCAAGGCATTGTGAGCTTGGAGCAGATAGTCAAACTATATGTAATTCCTACAATTCCAAGTGCTTGTCAGAGTGGGGGGGTCCACCAGTTCAAATATGGGGGGTAACAGCCCATTAGAGGTCCATTAGCACAAAGGGACACTTGCTATATATATTTAGGGGCTACACACATACTGTATGATAATTAAAGGTTCAATAGGCCTATGCTAAGTTGATCACACCTGAAATTCTTTGAACTGTGTAATGTTTCTGAATGGCTCAGGTCATGTACAATATGTCAGTGGTTCTGAACCTGTGGGTCGGGACCCACATTTTTTTAAGAAAGAAAGAAAGAAAGAAAGAAAGAAAGAAAGAAGCATTACCGCATCAAAAAAACGGTTCATTGGCCAGATAGTAAAATTATTTGTCAAATAATTGATGGAAATAGCCGATCTGTAATTCCTACAATTCCAAATGCTTGTCAGGGGGTGGGGGGTCACCCAGTTCATATATGATTATTTTGGGGAGTAACAGCCTGAAAAGGTTGAGAACCACTGTCTCCGAGAGCAGTATCTCCTTAATGAACTCATGTGTGATATTAACTTTACTTTAAACGTGTAAATAGAAAACATTTTGAAAATCTTCTCAAGGAATGCCTTGGATTATAGGAGCTGAAAAGGGTGTAGCCTTAGCCTATAATAGAAAGGATGTCAACACACTGAATGGTGAAAAAACAAAAACAATGTTTTAAATGTGATTCTAGTCATTTGCATTGTTCCTTGAGTTTTAATTTCCTGGTTTCAGTTAATTCAATTAGAGAATATGTATGATTTAGACATAACACAAAAGTAGACCTAAAATGAAATAATCAGACAACTTGTTTTAATTTGAACTACTTTATTTTGGAAAAATAAATCTTCAACGATTGAACAACATTTCAACATCACTTAAAACATTTTCAAATTAATGTTTCTTTTACAAAAACATTCCAGGCAGCTTCCACCAACTTTTACGGGGCTTGCTTGACTCTACTTTGGCAACTTTAGTGCACTTGCTCTCAGCAGGGCGATGTTTCCTCACCCAAGTTCTCACATAAGACGTGGGATTCCATTCCCTTCGAGGTGGACCATTTATCTTAATGAACAGCAAGGATGCTACCCGTCCAACCATTAACTTTGTGCGTGTCGGTATCATAATTAGATTCATGGCACTGAATCCCCTTTCACATTCTGCAGTGCTAAAACTCTGGAAATGGTTAATAGCAGTGATATCCTCAACTGTGTCACCCACAAGTTCCGGGCGGTGATTTAAGCAATAGCTAGTCACTATGTTGGGATACATTTCAGACATTTTTGTAGCTATTCCAGCTTTGCAACCAATCATGACGTTGGCACCATCACTTACAAAAGCAACCAAGTGCTTCTTCAAGTACGCATCATTAAAGCCGTGTTCACTGAGGCATTTCAACAGATGTTGCAGAATTGTGTCCGCTCTTTGGTTTGGAAGTTCAATCAAATCAAGAAATAGGAACTCTGGCTCACAGCTCTTGTCAGCCTCAACTTTGAGGTACACAATCAGTGTAGTGTTCTCTCCAAGAGTAGTAGACTCATCAATCAGAATTGAAATTCTACCTTCAATGGTTTGGATGTGTTCGCAGATTTCATTCCGCATTTGTGTGCCAATATGCTGAGTTATATTTACTGCGCTGTGTCTCGAGTGCAAGCCGGTGCCAACGTCAGAACCAGTCTCATCTAACAAATCCAATAACTCAGCACTGTCTGAAAGCGGCTTGTGGTTCTCGATCATATAGTACACAGCCTTAAAAACATTGTGTGTAGCCTTCAGGAGCTCTACTGAATCCTGAGTGTCGAAGGAATTCTGAACAGTTTCTTTTTTGGCCTCGGCTGAGACTTGTTCTGCTTTTTTATGCATGTGTGAGTCTATGTGACTCTTTATCTTCTTCCTCAGAGACGACAGCATGTCTGTCTTTGTTGTGCCACTGTGTGTGATTTTGAAGTTACTCCATTCTGGTGACACACAAACACCTCTGAGGACAGATGAACCCGGAAAGGATGAGCAGACGTTGCACCCCAATTTCCCATCTCTGTGCTCGAGCCAGGGGTAAACAGACTGTTTTGATTGCCACATCTTATCTGTCCATATGTCAGGGAATGGGTTGCACCCTCCTGTTGTAGTAGAATCAGGCTCAACAATCCCTGGCTAAAAATACAGAGAAAAATAACATTAGGACACATTCCCATTTCACCGTATCAATTGCATTTCGTCATGAGAATAATGCACATTCCATGGGTTTCAAATTTCACAGGTTTAGAAATGAATGGACTGATCACTATATCCCAGACACATACATAACCCCTCTCCAACATCAATTCATCTTTAAGAGAAACACATAGCCTTGTCAATAAATGACGTAAAAGTAACACATGTTAGTTACTTACTTCACTTGCTTGCATGCTGGAATTGTTTTCTTTGCATTTCTCTGGATAGTCATGTCTGTCATTCAGTGGTGGTCGCAGCTGGACGTCCACTACTAGCAGTGGCACTGCTTGTGTACTGGTAGAAACAGTTTGCTCATCTCCCTGCTGAAAAAAAAAGATAGAAAGAAAAAACAACCTTAGGATAAATTACCTTATTAACCACACTGCGTGACTATTTTTGTTGTTGTTATTCAGATGGCAAGAATCAATCTCTTGCCATCTGCAAGGAATGTAACACATTCCAAGGTTCAATCAAATTCACTGAATGAGCAGAAGAGTCCGTCTGATCACTATGTTCCGGGCATAATACACATACAACCCCTTTCCAACATCATGCATACACACACTACTCTAGTGTACACAGTGAATTACAAATGATCAAGTACACTAATTCATCACTGTTGTACTATTCATTTCAATGTGATTTTGTGGATATTTGTACTTTGTCAATCTGATATAAGACAGTTACTTGCCTTTATGTTGTAATCTTCTGGTTCGTCTTTCAGTGGCAGTGGCAGTTCTGGAACTGTTTGTGTAGGCCTACTGGTAGTAGTAGCAGCTTGTTCTCCCTGCTGAAACATCAAAGACAACATTAGGACATGTTATCATTACACTGCATGGTTTAGTTGTATTCTGTCTGCATTTCTGTCAAGAAAAAGTCAATCATTCACATTTTGTATTAAATCACGATTGCTGATAGATAGAAACAGTTTAGTGGCACATTGTTCAAAAATAGAACAAAGAAAAAATATACTGTGCAAGGAAAGGAAGCCGGCAGGCTTATTTGGAATCATTTTCCTTAATGGAAAAGTTTATAAATAACATATTAAATGTTCAATACAATGAACAATACAAAAGAAAACAAGTTAACAAGGAGAGCAAGCTGTGCAATACAGGGGGAAAAACACAACAACTGCACAAAATATGAAATGTAATTATTTCTTAAAGAGAAACACATAGCCTAGTCAATGACAAATGATGTAAAAGTAAAGCATTGTTTAGTTAATTTACTTACTTCACTTGCCTTGGTGCTGGAATTGTCTTGCTTTGAGAGTGGCAGCTTGCCCACCTGAGCATCCACTGCTGGAGGTATAGGAGGAGCTGCTGTAGCCAAACTAAAAAGTTTGCTTTGAACCAGTCTCTTCTTCTTCGGTGGAGGAGGCATTCTTTGTGCGTGCAAACAGAACACCACAGAAGCAGTACTGAAGCCAAAATGCTGTCCTGCTTTTATACAGTGGATGAGGACGCTCACATTCACCACTGGAAACCTGTTATGCAAAGTAGTAGCCATCTGATTAGAGTACTTAGAGTACTCAACGTCTATTTAATGTGGAGATGGGGGTTGGGGGTCTCCAACATTTGGGGGGTAATTGTTCAGAATTGATTTTTCATCATTGTATCTCGTCTAACCCATATCGCTGTTTTTTCTTAAAATGTTTGTATATTATTCTTTATAAATCAGTCTGTGTGTGGGTTTTAACAAACAAACAAACAAACAAACAAACAAACACACAGAGTGTGGCCAAACCTTTAATAGTTAAAGCAAACTGAATTGACACATAATGATTCATACAAGCCGTTTTCTTGTACGGTTTGTGGCAAAAGCTGCAGTCAAAGTGGTGATGTGAAAAGACACATGGGGACCCATACAGGAGAAAAACCCTTTACTTGCACAGTCTGTGGCAAAGGGTTTAGTGACACATTCAAGTAACGTAAACGCACATATGAGAACCCATACAGAAGAGACAGCCTTTACCTGTAATGAGTAGATTTAACGGGGCTTGCTTGACTCTACTTTGGCAACTTTAGTGCACTTGCTCCCAGAAGAGTGGTCTGAGTTTGGTTGAGTCAATGTTTAAAATATATTAGACATGTTATGAAACCACAAGGTGTGAGCAAAACTACACAGTAAAACATGTGTATGAATGGTCGATATTGAATTAAAATGAGATTTGTCTAATTCAATACAATTCTGTTTAATCAGCTGGACCCATTAGAGAGGCCCATTAGAGGTCCATTAGCACAAAGGGACCCTTGCTATACATATTAAGGGCCCTTTCTATTCACATTAAGGGCCCTTGATATACATATTAAGGGCCTCCACACATACAGTACATATGATAATTACAGGTTCAATAGGCCTATGCTAAACTTGATGACACCTGAAACACTTTGCGCTTTGTAATGTTTCTGGCTCAGGTCATGGTTCTCAACCTTTAGGTCGGGACCCCCATGTGATTTTTTTTTTTTTTTTTAAGAAAGAAAGAGAAAGAAAGAAAGAAAAAGAAAGAAAGAAAGAAAGAAAGAAAGAAAGAAAGAAAGAAAGAAAGAAAGAGACAGACAGACAGACAGACAGACAGACAAACATACTGCGTCAAAAGTAACCAACAAACTACAATAAAAACAGGTAAAATGTTTGCCAGATTGTAAAAGAATTTGTCAAATCATTGATGAAAAGGGCCGATTTGCAAGGCATTGTGAGCTTGGAGCAGATAGTCAAACTATATGTAATTCCTACAATTCCAAGTGCTTGTCAGAGTGGGGGGGTCCACCAGTTCAAATATGGGGGGTAACAGCCCATTAGAGGTCCATTAGCACAAAGGGACACTTGCTATATATATTTAGGGGCTACACACATACTGTATGATAATTAAAGGTTCAATAGGCCTATGCTAAGTTGATCACACCTGAAATTCTTTGAACTGTGTAATGTTTCTGAATGGCTCAGGTCATGTACAATATGTCAGTGGTTCTGAACCTGTGGGTCGGGACCCACATTTTTTTAAGAAAGAAAGAAAGAAAGAAAGAAAGAAAGAAAGAAGCATTACCGCATCAAAAAAACGGTTCATTGGCCAGATAGTAAAATTATTTGTCAAATAATTGATGGAAATAGCCGATCTGTAATTCCTACAATTCCAAATGCTTGTCAGGGGGTGGGGGGTCACCCAGTTCATATATGATTATTTTGGGGAGTAACAGCCTGAAAAGGTTGAGAACCACTGTCTCCGAGAGCAGTATCTCCTTAATGAACTCATGTGTGATATTAACTTTACTTTAAACGTGTAAATAGAAAACATTTTGAAAATCTTCTCAAGGAATGCCTTGGATTATAGGAGCTGAAAAGGGTGTAGCCTTAGCCTATAATAGAAAGGATGTCAACACACTGAATGGTGAAAAAACAAAAACAATGTTTTAAATGTGATTCTAGTCATTTGCATTGTTCCTTGAGTTTTAATTTCCTGGTTTCAGTTAATTCAATTAGAGAATATGTATGATTTAGACATAACACAAAAGTAGACCTAAAATGAAATAATCAGACAACTTGTTTTAATTTGAACTACTTTATTTTGGAAAAATAAATCTTCAACGATTGAACAACATTTCAACATCACTTAAAACATTTTCAAATTAATGTTTCTTTTACAAAAACATTCCAGGCAGCTTCCACCAACTTTTACGGGGCTTGCTTGACTCTACTTTGGCAACTTTAGTGCACTTGCTCTCAGCAGGGCGATGTTTCCTCACCCAAGTTCTCACATAAGACGTGGGATTCCATTCCCTTCGAGGTGGACCATTTATCTTAATGAACAGCAAGGATGCTACCCGTCCAACCATTAACTTTGTGCGTGTCGGTATCATAATTAGATTCATGGCACTGAATCCCCTTTCACATTCTGCAGTGCTAAAACTCTGGAAATGGTTAATAGCAGTGATATCCTCAACTGTGTCACCCACAAGTTCCGGGCGGTGATTTAAGCAATAGCTAGTCACTATGTTGGGATACATTTCAGACATTTTTGTAGCTATTCCAGCTTTGCGACCTATCATGACGTTGGCACCATCACTTACAAAAGCAACCAAGTGCTTCTTCAAATATGCATCATTAAAGCCGTGTCCACTGAGGCATTTCAACAGATGTTGCAGAATTGTGTCCGCTCTTTGGTTTGGAAGTTCAATCAAATCAAGAAATAGGAACTCTGGCTCACAGCTCATGTCAGCCTCAACTTTGAGGTACACAATCAGTGTAGTGTTCTCTCCAAGAGTGGTAGACTCATCAATCAGAATTGAAATTCTACCTTCTGTGGTTTGGATGTGTTCGCAGATTTCTTTCCGCATTTGTGTGCCAATATGCTGAGTTATATTTGCTGCGCTTTGTCTCGAGTGCAAGCCGGTGCCAACGTCAGAACCAGTCTCATCTAACAAATCCAATAACTCAGCACTGTCTGAAAGCGGCTTGTGGTTCTCGATCATATAGTACACAGCCTTAAAAAACATTGTGTGTAGCCTTCAGGAGCTCTACTGAATCCTGAGTGTCGAAGGAATTCTGAACAGTTTCTTTTTTGGCCTCGGCTGAGACTTGTTCTGCTTTTTTATGCATGTGTGAGTCTATGTGACTCTTTATCTTCTTCCTCAGAGATGACAGCATGTCTGTCTTTGTTGTGCCACTGTGTGTGATTTTGAAGTTACTCCATTCTGGTGACACACAAACACCTCTGAGGACAGATGAACCCGGAAAGGATGAGCAGACGTTGCACCCCAATTTCCCATCTCTGTGCTCGAGCCAGGGGTAAACAGACTGTTTTGATTGCCACATCTTATCTGTCCATAGGTCAGGGAATGGGTTGCACCCTCCTGTTGTAGTAGAATCAGGCTCAACAATCCCTGGCTAAAAAGACAGAGAAAAATAACATTAGGACACATTCCCATTTCACCATATCAATTGCATTTCGTCATGAGAATAATGCACATTCCATGGGTTTCAAATTTCACAGGTTTAGAAATGAATGGTCTGATCACTATATCCCAGACACATACCGGTACATAACCCCCTCTCCAACATCAATTCATCTTTAAGATAATAAATGTAAAAGTAATGCATGTTAGTTACTTACTTCACTTGCTTGCATGATGGAATTGTTTTCTTTGCATTTCTCTGGATAGTCATGTCTGTCATTCAGTGGTGGTCGCAGCTGGGCGTCCACTACTAGCAGTGGCACTGCTTGTGTACTGGTAGAAGCAGTTTGCTCATCTCCCTGCTGAAAAAAAAGGATAGAAAGAAAAAAAAACAACCTTAGGATAAATTACCTTTAACACACTGCATGACTATTTTGTGTTCAAATTCAGATGGCAAGAATCAAGTCAGGGCCCATCTTATCATGCGAGGAATGTAACACATTCCAAGGCTCAATCAAATTCACAGAATAAGCAGAATGGTCCATCTGATCACTATCTTCCAGACACATTATACATACAACCCCCTTTCCAACATAATGCATACACACACTACTCTAGTGTACACAGTGCATTACAAATGATCAAGTACACTAATTCATCATTGTTGTACTATTCATTTCAATGAGATTTTGTGGATATTTGTACTTTGTCAATCTGATATAAGACAGTTACTTGCCTCTATGTTGTAATATTCTGGTTCGTCTTTCAGTGGCAGTTCTGGCACTGTTTGTGTAGGCCTACTGGTAATAGTAGCAGCTTGTTCTCCCTGCTGAAACATCAAAGACAACATTAGGACATGTTATCATTACACTGCATGGTTTAGTTGTATTCTGTCTGCATTTCTGTCAAGAAAAAGTCAATCATTCACATTTTGTATTAAATCATAATTGCTGATAGATAGAAACGGTTTAGTGGCACATTGTTCAAAAATAGAACAAAGAAAAAATATACTGTGCAAGGAAAGGAAGCCGGCAGGCTCATTTGGAATCCTTTTCCGTAATGGAAAAGTTTATAAATAACATATTAAATGTTCAATAAGAACAATACAAAAGAAAACAAGTTAACAAGGAGAGCAAGCTGTGCAATACAGGGGGAAAAACACAACAACTGCACACCATATGAAGCCTAGTCAATGACAAATGATGTAAAAGTAAAGCATTGTTTCGTTAATTTACTTACTTCACTTGCCTTGGTGCTGGAATTGTCTGTCTTTGAGAGTGGCAGCTTGCCCACCTGGGCATCCACTGCTGGAGGTATAGGAGGAGTTGCTGTAGCCAAACTAAAAAGTTTGCTTTGAACCAGTCTCTTCTTCTTCGGTGGAGGAGGCATTCTTTGTGCGTGCAAACAGAACACCACAGAAGCAGTACTGAAGCCAAAATGCTGTCCTGCGTTTATACAGTGGATGAGGACGCTCACATTCATCACTGGAAACCTGTTATGCAAAGTAGTAGCCATCTGATTAGAGTACTTAGAGTACTCAACGTCTATTTAATGTGGAGATGGGGGTTGGGGGTCTCCAACATTTGGGGGGTAATTGTTCAGAATTGATTTTATTTAAATGATTTTTCATCATTGTATCTAGTCTAACCCACATATCGCTGTTTTTTCTTAAAATGTTTGTATATTCTTTATAAATCAGTCTGTGTGTTGGTTTTAACAAACAAACAAACACACAGAGTGTGGCCAAACCTTTAATGGTGAAAGCAAACTGAATTGACACATAATGATTCATACAAGCTGTTTTCTTTTACAGTTTGTGGCAAAAGCTGCAGTCAAAGTGGTGATGTGAAAAGACACATGGGGACCCATACAGGAGAAAAACCCTTTACTTGCACAGTCTGTGGCAAAGGGTTTCGTGACACATTCAAGTAACGTAAATGCACATATGAGAACCCATACAGAAGAGACAGCCTTTACCTGTTCACTTTGTGGCAATGGCTGTCTTGTACAGTTTGTGAAACATGCTATATTTGCATCATCTAGAAAGTCAACGTATTTTTCAAGCAACCGTTTGAAGCAAACTGTATTTGCTCCACCCAGGACATCAGAACAGATATTGTGATTTTTGTTGTATGTCCTACGGTATATATATTTTGCAATGGCTTTGATGTGAATTGCACTAATTTGTTGTGATTTGCATTGGTTTTGCTGTAATGTTTTTACTTTTTTTATCTATAGAACAATCCTTCAATGGCCCATCATCATTTCACACTACTGTTCTTTTCAGACACAACAATGTCATTGTCTGAAATGACAATGAAACACCATACTTATGCACCTATTTGACTTAATTACATGTAAAGTTGTAAGACTTGTGAAAGTATGACATAGTAATTGTCTATTTCTATAATAATAATCTTTATTGTCCCTGAAGCGAAATTTGTCTTCACAATCTGACCATATAACACAACACAAACACATCACAAAGATAGATCATCAGGACCACTACTATGCACAGAAAACCCTCTTAGCGACAGGGGCAATTTTCAGCAGATTGTTAATGGCTTAGGGGACACAAATCCAGCAAAACCGAACCTTGTGCCACTTCAAGGTTCTGTATCTTCGCCCCAATGGTAAGAGGTCAAAGTAGTGATGCAGGGGATGATCAGTGTCATTTATTATTGAGAGTGCTAAGCGTGTGATGGCCTCATTGTTCACATCAGCAAGTGTGGGTGTGGAAAGTCAGATGATTTTGGAAGCATTACGAGTAATACTGAAAGTTTGTTTCTGTTAGGCATGGACAGTATAGTGAAGAAACATGCTGAGCAATACAACATAACAGGTTGAATAATGCTTTGTAACGTAGTAACAGAAGATGCGGCAACAGATAGTGTTCTTAACGTATTAATTACATGAAGTATTTGCAGGAAATGTATATGGATAGATGCGTTGATCAAACCTAAGTTTATTGTCCAGGGTGAGTTCAATATATTTGAAGCTGTCAACCTGTTCTACTGTTTACCATGAATGAGGAGTGGGTTGAGTCCAGTGTGGGTTGTTTGAAAGACCAGATCTTTTGTTTTGTCTGTCAGTGCACCACTGTGTATTGCTATAAATACCAAGGGCCCCCACACATATGATAATTACAGGTTCAGTAAGCCTATGCTAAACTTGATGATGATGTCAACACACTGAATGGTGGAAAAACAAAAACGTTTAAAATGTAATTCTAGTCTTAACATTTGCATTGTTACTTGAGTTTTTTATTTCCTGGTTTCAGTTAATTCCATTAGAGAATATGTATGAATTTGACACAAACACAAAAGTAGACCTAAAATCAAATAAGAGAACTTGTTTTAATTTGAACTACTTTATTTTGAAAAAAAAATACACATCTTCAAAGATTGAACAACATTTCAACACCACTTACATTTTTTTCCAATGTAAACTTTTTTTTACAAAAACATTCCAGGCAGCTTCCACCAACTCTTACGGGGCTTGCTTGACTCTACTTTGGCAACTTTAGTGCACTTGCTCTCAGCAGGGCGATGTTTCCTCACCCAAGTTCTCACATAAGACGTGGGATTCCATTCCCTTCGAGGTGGACCATTTATCTTAATGAACAGCAAGGATGCTACCCGTCCAACCATTAACTTTGTGCCTGTCGGTATCATAATTAGATTCATGGCACTGAATCCCCTTTCACATTCTGCAGTGCTAAAACTCTGGAAATGGTTAATAGCAGTGATATCCTCAACTGTGTCACCCACAAGTTCCGGGCGGTGATTTAAGCAATAGCTAGTCACTATGTTGGGATACATTTCAGACATTTTTGTAGCTATTCCAGCTTTGCGACCTATCATGACGTTGGCACCATCACTTACAAAAGCAACCAAGTGCTTCTTCAAATATGCATCATTAAAGCCGTGTCCACTGAGGCATTTCAACAGATGTTGCAGAATTGTGTCCGCTCTTTGGTTTGGAAGTTCAATCAAATCAAGAAATAGGAACTCTGGCTCACAGCTCATGTCAGCCTCAACTTTGAGGTACACAATCAGTGTAGTGTTCTCTCCAAGAGTGGTAGACTCATCAATCAGAATTGAAATTCTACCTTCTGTGGTTTGGATGTGTTCGCAGATTTCTTTCCGCATTTGTGTGCCAATATGCTGAGTTATATTTGCTGCGCTTTGTCTCGAGTGCAAGCCGGTGCCAACGTCAGAACCAGTCTCATCTAACAAATCCAATAACTCAGCACTGTCTGAAAGCGGCTTGTGGTTCTCGATCATATAGTACACAGCCTTAAAAAACATTGTGTGTAGCCTTCAGGAGCTCTACTGAATCCTGAGTGTCGAAGGAATTCTGAACAGTTTCTTTTTTGGCCTCGGCTGAGACTTGTTCTGCTTTTTTATGCATGTGTGAGTCTATGTGACTCTTTATCTTCTTCCTCAGAGATGACAGCATGTCTGTCTTTGTTGTGCCACTGTGTGTGATTTTGAAGTTACTCCATTCTGGTGACACACAAACACCTCTGAGGACAGATGAACCCGGAAAGGATGAGCAGACGTTGCACCCCAATTTCCCATCTCTGTGCTCGAGCCAGGGGTAAACAGACTGTTTTGATTGCCACATCTTATCTGTCCATAGGTCAGGGAATGGGTTGCACCCTCCTGTTGTAGTAGAATCAGGCTCAACAATCCCTGGCTAAAAAGACAGAGAAAAATAACATTAGGACACATTCCCATTTCACCATATCAATTGCATTTCGTCATGAGAATAATGCACATTCCATGGGTTTCAAATTTCACAGGTTTAGAAATGAATGGTCTGATCACTATATCCCAGACACATACCGGTACATAACCCCCTCTCCAACATCAATTCATCTTTAAGATAATAAATGTAAAAGTAATGCATGTTAGTTACTTACTTCACTTGCTTGCATGATGGAATTGTTTTCTTTGCATTTCTCTGGATAGTCATGTCTGTCATTCAGTGGTGGTCGCAGCTGGGCGTCCACTACTAGCAGTGGCACTGCTTGTGTACTGGTAGAAGCAGTTTGCTCATCTCCCTGCTGAAAAAAAAGGATAGAAAGAAAAAAAAACAACCTTAGGATAAATTACCTTTAACACACTGCATGACTATTTTGTGTTCAAATTCAGATGGCAAGAATCAAGTCAGGGCCCATCTTATCATGCGAGGAATGTAACACATTCCAAGGCTCAATCAAATTCACAGAATAAGCAGAATGGTCCATCTGATCACTATCTTCCAGACACATTATACATACAACCCCCTTTCCAACATAATGCATACACACACTACTCTAGTGTACACAGTGCATTACAAATGATCAAGTACACTAATTCATCATTGTTGTACTATTCATTTCAATGAGATTTTGTGGATATTTGTACTTTGTCAATCTGATATAAGACAGTTACTTGCCTCTATGTTGTAATATTCTGGTTCGTCTTTCAGTGGCAGTTCTGGCACTGTTTGTGTAGGCCTACTGGTAATAGTAGCAGCTTGTTCTCCCTGCTGAAACATCAAAGACAACATTAGGACATGTTATCATTACACTGCATGGTTTAGTTGTATTCTGTCTGCATTTCTGTCAAGAAAAAGTCAATCATTCACATTTTGTATTAAATCATAATTGCTGATAGATAGAAACGGTTTAGTGGCACATTGTTCAAAAATAGAACAAAGAAAAAATATACTGTGCAAGGAAAGGAAGCCGGCAGGCTCATTTGGAATCCTTTTCCGTAATGGAAAAGTTTATAAATAACATATTAAATGTTCAATAAGAACAATACAAAAGAAAACAAGTTAACAAGGAGAGCAAGCTGTGCAATACAGGGGGAAAAACACAACAACTGCACACAATATGAAGCCTAGTCAATGACAAATGATGTAAAAGTAAAGCATTGTTTCGTTAATTTACTTACTTCACTTGCCTTGGTGCTGGAATTGTCTGTCTTTGAGAGTGGCAGCTTGCCCACCTGGGCATCCACTGCTGGAGGTATAGGAGGAGTTGCTGTAGCCAAACTAAAAAGTTTGCTTTGAACCAGTCTCTTCTTCTTCGGTGGAGGAGGCATTCTTTGTGCGTGCAAACAGAACACCACAGAAGCAGTACTGAAGCCAAAATGCTGTCCTGCGTTTATACAGTGGATGAGGACGCTCACATTCATCACTGGAAACCTGTTATGCAAAGTAGTAGCCATCTGATTAGAGTACTTAGAGTACTCAACGTCTATTTAATGTGGAGATGGGGGTTGGGGGTCTCCAACATTTGGGGGGTAATTGTTCAGAATTGATTTTATTTAAATGATTTTTCATCATTGTATCTAGTCTAACCCACATATCGCTGTTTTTTCTTAAAATGTTTGTATATTCTTTATAAATCAGTCTGTGTGTTGGTTTTAACAAACAAACAAACACACAGAGTGTGGCCAAACCTTTAATGGTGAAAGCAAACTGAATTGACACATAATGATTCATACAAGCTGTTTTCTTTTACAGTTTGTGGCAAAAGCTGCAGTCAAAGTGGTGATGTGAAAAGACACATGGGGACCCATACAGGAGAAAAACCCTTTACTTGCACAGTCTGTGGCAAAGGGTTTCGTGACACATTCAAGTAACGTAAATGCACATATGAGAACCCATACAGAAGAGACAGCCTTTACCTGTTCACTTTGTGGCAATGGCTGTCTTGTACAGTTTGTGAAACATGCTATATTTGCATCATCTAGAAAGTCAACGTATTTTTCAAGCAACCGTTTGAAGCAAACTGTATTTGCTCCACCCAGGACATCAGAACAGATATTGTGATTTTTGTTGTATGTCCTACGGTATATATATTTTGCACTGGCTTTGATGTGAATTGCACTAATTTGTTGTGATTTGCATTGGTTTTGCTGTAATGTTTTTACTTTTTTTATCTATAGAACAATCCTTCAATGGCCCATCATCATTTCACACTACTGTTCTTTTCAGACACAACAATGTCATTGTCTGAAATGACAATGAAACACCATACTTATGCACCTATTTGACTTAATTACATGTAAAGTTGTAAGACTTGTGAAAGTATGACATAGTAATTGTCTATTTCTATAATAATAATCTTTATTGTCCCTGAAGCGAAATTTGTCTTCACAATCTGACCATATAACACAACACAAACACATCACAAAGATAGATCATCAGGACCACTACTATGCACAGAAAACCCTCTTAGCGACAGGGGCAATTTTCAGCAGATTGTTAATGGCTTAGGGGACACAAATCCAGCAAAACCGAACCTTGTGCCACTTCAAGGTTCTGTATCTTCGCCCCAATGGTAAGAGGTCAAAGTAGTGATGCAGGGGATGATCAGTGTCATTTATTATTGAGAGTGCTAAGCGTGTGATGGCCTCATTGTTCACATCAGCAAGTGTGGGTGTGGAAAGTCAGATGATTTTGGAAGCATTACGAGTAATACTGAAAGTTTGTTTCTGTTAGGCATGGACAGTATAGTGAAGAAACATGCTGAGCAATACAACATAACAGGTTGAATAATGCTTTGTAACGTAGTAACAGAAGATGCGGCAACAGATAGTGTTCTTAACGTATTAATTACATGAAGTATTTGCAGGAAATGTATATGGATAGATGCGTTGATCAAACCTAAGTTTATTGTCCAGGGTGAGTTCAATATATTTGAAGCTGTCAACCTGTTCTACTGTTTACCATGAATGAGGAGTGGGTTGAGTCCAGTGTGGGTTGTTTGAAAGACCAGATCTTTTGTTTTGTCTGTCAGTGCACCACTGTGTATTGCTATAAATACCAAGGGCCCCCACACATATGATAATTACAGGTTCAGTAAGCCTATGCTAAACTTGATGATGATGTCAACACACTGAATGGTGGAAAAACAAAAACGTTTAAAATGTAATTCTAGTCTTAACATTTGCATTGTTACTTGAGTTTTTTATTTCCTGGTTTCAGTTAATTCCATTAGAGAATATGTATGAATTTGACACAAACACAAAAGTAGACCTAAAATCAAATAAGAGAACTTGTTTTAATTTGAACTACTTTATTTTGAAAAAAAAAATACACATCTTCAAAGATTGAACAACATTTCAACACCACTTACATTTTTTTCCAATGTAAACTTTTTTTTACAAAAACATTCCAGGCAGCTTCCACCAACTCTTACGGGGCTTGCTTGACTCTACTTTGGCAACTTTAGTGCACTTGCTCTCAGCAGGGCGATGTTTCCTCACCCAAGTTCTCACATAAGACGTGGGATTCCATTCCCTTCGAGGTGGACCATTTATCTTAATGAACAGCAAGGATGCTACCCGTCCAACCATTAACTTTGTGCCTGTCGGTATCATAATTAGATTCATGGCACTGAATCCCCTTTCACATTCTGCAGTGCTAAAACTCTGGAAATGGTTAATAGCAGTGATATCCTCAACTGTGTCACCCACAAGTTCCGGGCGGTGATTTAAGCAATAGCTAGTCACTATGTTGGGATACATTTCAGACATTTTTGTAGCTATTCCAGCTTTGCGACCTATCATGACGTTGGCACCATCACTTACAAAAGCAACCAAGTGCTTCTTCAAATATGCATCATTAAAGCCGTGTCCACTGAGGCATTTCAACAGATGTTGCAGAATTGTGTCCGCTCTTTGGTTTGGAAGTTCAATCAAATCAAGAAATAGGAACTCTGGCTCACAGCTCATGTCAGCCTCAACTTTGAGGTACACAATCAGTGTAGTGTTCTCTCCAAGAGTGGTAGACTCATCAATCAGAATTGAAATTCTACCTTCTGTGGTTTGGATGTGTTCGCAGATTTCTTTCCGCATTTGTGTGCCAATATGCTGAGTTATATTTGCTGCGCTTTGTCTCGAGTGCAAGCCGATGCCAACGTCAGAACCAGTCTCATCTAACAAATCCAATAACTCAGCACTGTCTGAAAGCGGCTTGTTGTTCTCGATCATATAGTACACAGCCTTAAAAACATTGTGTGTAGCCTTCAGGAGCTCTACTGAATCCTGAGTGTCGAAGGAATTCTGAACAGTTTCTTTTTTGGCCTCGGCTGAGACTTGTTCTGCTTTTTTATGCATGTGTGAGTCTATGTGACTCTTTATCTTCTTCCTCAGAGACGACAGCATGTCTGTCTTTGTTGTGCCACTGTGTGTGATTTTGAAGTTACTCCATTCTGGTGACACACATACAACACCTCTGAGGACAGATGAACCCGGAAAGGATGAGCAGACGTTGCACCCCAATTTCCCATCTCTGTGATCGAGCCAGGGGTAAACAGACTGTTTTGATTGCCACATCTTATCTGTCCATAGGTCAGGGAATGGGTTGCACCCTCCTGTTGTAGTAGAATCAGGCTCAACAATCCCTGGCTAAAAAGACAGAGAAAAATAACATTAGGACACATTCCCATTTCACCGTATCAATTGCATTTCGTCATGAGAATAATGCACATTCCATGGGTTTCAAATTTCACAGGTTTAGAAATGAATGGTCTGATCACTATATCCCAGACACATACCGGTACATAACCCCCTCTCCAACATCAATTCATATTTAAGATAATAAATGTAAAAGTAATGCATGTTAGTTACTTACTTCACTTGCTTGTATGCTGGAATTGTTTTCTTTGCATTTCTCTGGATAGCCATGTCTGTCATTCAGTGGTGGTCGCAGCTGGGTGTCCACTACTAGCAGTGGCACTGCTTGTGTACTGGTAGAAGCAGTTTGCTCATCTCCCTGCTGAAAAAAAGGATAGAAAGAAAAAAAAACAACCTTAGGATAAATTACCTTTAACACACTGCATGACTATTTTGTGTTCAAATTCAGATGGCAAGAATCAAGTCAGGGCCCATCTTATCATGCGAGGAATGTAACACATTCCAAGGCTCAATCAAATTCACAGAATGAGCAGAATGGTCCATCTGATCACTATCTTCCAGACACATTATACATACAACCCCCTTTCCAACATAATGCATACACACACTACTCTAGTGTACACAGTGCATTACAAATGATCAAGTACACTAATTCATCATTGTTGTACTATTCATTTCAATGAGATTTTGTGGATATTTGTACTTTGTCAATCTGATATAAGACAGTTACTTGCCTCTATGTTGTAATATTCTGGTTCGTCTTTCAGTGGCAGTTCTGGCACTGTTTGTGTAGGCCTACTGGTAATAGTAGCAGCTTGTTCTCCCTGCTGAAACATCAAAGACAACATTAGGACATGTTATCATTACACTGCATGGTTTAGTTGTATTCTGTCTGCATTTCTGTCAAGAAAAAGTCAATCATTCACATTTTGTATTAAATCATAATTGCTGATAGATAGAAACGGTTTAGTGGCACATTGTTCAAAAATAGAACAAAGAAAAAATATACTGTGCAAGGAAAGGAAGCCGGCAGGCTCATTTGGAATCCTTTTCCGTAATGGAAAAGTTTATAAATAACATATTAAATGTTCAATAAGAACAATACAAAAGAAAACAAGTTAACAAGGAGAGCAAGCTGTGCAATACAGGGGGAAAAACACAACAACTGCACACAATATGAAGCCTAGTCAATGACAAATGATGTAAAAGTAAAGCATTGTTTCGTTAATTTACTTACTTCACTTGCCTTGGTGCTGGAATTGTCTGTCTTTGAGAGTGGCAGCTTGCCCACCTGGGCATCCACTGCTGGAGGTATAGGAGGAGTTGCTGTAGCCAAACTAAAAAGTTTGCTTTGAACCAGTCTCTTCTTCTTCGGTGGAGGAGGCATTCTTTGTGCGTGCAAACAGAACACCACAGAAGCAGTACTGAAGCCAAAATGCTGTCCTGCGTTTATACAGTGGATGAGGACGCTCACATTCATCACTGGAAACCTGTTATGCAAAGTAGTAGCCATCTGATTAGAGTACTTAGAGTACTCAACGTCTATTTAATGTGGAGATGGGGGTTGGGGGTCTCCAACATTTGGGGGGTAATTGTTCAGAATTGATTTTATTTAAATGATTTTTCATCATTGTATCTAGTCTAACCCACATATCGCTGTTTTTTCTTAAAATGTTTGTATATTCTTTATAAATCAGTCTGTGTGTTGGTTTTAACAAACAAACAAACACACAGAGTGTGGCCAAACCTTTAATGGTGAAAGCAAACTGAATTGACACATAATGATTCATACAAGCTGTTTTCTTTTACAGTTTGTGGCAAAAGCTGCAGTCAAAGTGGTGATGTGAAAAGACACATGGGGACCCATACAGGAGAAAAACCCTTTACTTGCACAGTCTGTGGCAAAGGGTTTCGTGACACATTCAAGTAACGTAAATGCACATATGAGAACCCATACAGAAGAGACAGCCTTTACCTGTTCACTTTGTGGCAATGGCTGTCTTGTACAGTTTGTGAAACATGCTATATTTGCATCATCTAGAAAGTCAACGTATTTTTCAAGCAACCGTTTGAAGCAAACTGTATTTGCTCCACCCAGGACATCAGAACAGATATTGTGATTTTTGTTGTATGTCCTACGGTATATATATTTTGCACTGGCTTTGATGTGAATTGCACTAATTTGTTGTGATTTGCATTGGTTTTGCTGTAATGTTTTTACTTTTTTTTATCTATAGAACAATCCTTCAATGGCCCATCATCATTTCACACTACTGTTCTTTTCAGACACAACAATGTCATTGTCTGAAATGACAATGAAACACCATACTTATGCACCTATTTGACTTAATTACATGTAAAGTTGTAAGACTTGTGAAAGTATGACATAGTAATTGTCTATTTCTATAATAATAATCTTTATTGTCCCTGAAGCGAAATTTGTCTTCACAATCTGACCATATAACACAACACAAACACATCACAAAGATAGATCATCAGGACCACTACTATGCACAGAAAACCCTCTTAGCGACAGGGGCAATTTTCAGCAGATTGTTAATGGCTTAGGGGACACAAATCCAGCAAAACCGAACCTTGTGCCACTTCAAGGTTCTGTATCTTCGCCCCAATGGTAAGAGGTCAAAGTAGTGATGCAGGGGATGATCAGTGTCATTTATTATTGAGAGTGCTAAGCGTGTGATGGCCTCATTGTTCACATCAGCAAGTGTGGGTGTGGAAAGTCAGATGATTTTGGAAGCATTACGAGTAATACTGAAAGTTTGTTTCTGTTAGGCATGGACAGTATAGTGAAGAAACATGCTGAGCAATACAACATAACAGGTTGAATAATGCTTTGTAACGTAGTAACAGAAGATGCGGCAACAGATAGTGTTCTTAACGTATTAATTACATGAAGTATTTGCAGGAAATGTATATGGATAGATGCGTTGATCAAACCTAAGTTTATTGTCCAGGGTGAGTTCAATATATTTGAAGCTGTCAACCTGTTCTACTGTTTACCATGAATGAGGAGTGGGTTGAGTCCAGTGTGGGTTGTTTGAAAGACCAGATCTTTTGTTTTGTCTGTCAGTGCACCACTGTGTATTGCTATAAATACCAAGGGCCCCCACACATATGATAATTACAGGTTCAGTAAGCCTATGCTAAACTTGATGATGATGTCAACACACTGAATGGTGGAAAAACAAAAACGTTTAAAATGTAATTCTAGTCTTAACATTTGCATTGTTACTTGAGTTTTTTATTTCCTGGTTTCAGTTAATTCCATTAGAGAATATGTATGAATTTGACACAAACACAAAAGTAGACCTAAAATCAAATAAGAGAACTTGTTTTAATTTGAACTACTTTATTTTGAAAAAAAAATACACATCTTCAAAGATTGAACAACATTTCAACACCACTTACATTTTTTTCCAATGTAAACTTTTTTTTACAAAAACATTCCAGGCAGCTTCCACCAACTCTTACGGGGCTTGCTTGACTCTACTTTGGCAACTTTAGTGCACTTGCTCTCAGCAGGGCGATGTTTCCTCACCCAAGTTCTCACATAAGACGTGGGATTCCATTCCCTTCGAGGTGGACCATTTATCTTAATGAACAGCAAGGATGCTACCCGTCCAACCATTAACTTTGTGCCTGTCGGTATCATAATTAGATTCATGGCACTGAATCCCCTTTCACATTCTGCAGTGCTAAAACTCTGGAAATGGTTAATAGCAGTGATATCCTCAACTGTGTCACCCACAAGTTCCGGGCGGTGATTTAAGCAATAGCTAGTCACTATGTTGGGATACATTTCAGACATTTTTGTAGCTATTCCAGCTTTGCGACCTATCATGACGTTGGCACCATCACTTACAAAAGCAACCAAGTGCTTCTTCAAATATGCATCATTAAAGCCGTGTCCACTGAGGCATTTCAACAGATGTTGCAGAATTGTGTCCGCTCTTTGGTTTGGAAGTTCAATCAAATCAAGAAATAGGAACTCTGGCTCACAGCTCATGTCAGCCTCAACTTTGAGGTACACAATCAGTGTAGTGTTCTCTCCAAGAGTGGTAGACTCATCAATCAGAATTGAAATTCTACCTTCTGTGGTTTGGATGTGTTCGCAGATTTCTTTCCGCATTTGTGTGCCAATATGCTGAGTTATATTTGCTGCGCTTTGTCTCGAGTGCAAGCCGATGCCAACGTCAGAACCAGTCTCATCTAACAAATCCAATAACTCAGCACTGTCTGAAAGCGGCTTGTTGTTCTCGATCATATAGTACACAGCCTTAAAAACATTGTGTGTAGCCTTCAGGAGCTCTACTGAATCCTGAGTGTCGAAGGAATTCTGAACAGTTTCTTTTTTGGCCTCGGCTGAGACTTGTTCTGCTTTTTTATGCATGTGTGAGTCTATGTGACTCTTTATCTTCTTCCTCAGAGACGACAGCATGTCTGTCTTTGTTGTGCCACTGTGTGTGATTATGAAGTTACTCCATTCTGGTGACACACAAACACCTCTGAGGACAGATGAACCCGGAAAGGACGAGCAGACATTGCACCCCAATTTCCCATCTCTGTGATCGAGCCAGGGGTAAACAGACTGTTTTGATTGCCACATCTTATCTGTCCATAGGTCAGGGAATGGGTTGCACCCTCCTGTTGTCGTAGAATCAGGCTCAACAATCCCTGGCTAAAAAGACAGAGAAAAATAACATTAGGACACATTCCCATTTCACCGTATCAATTTCGTCATGAGAATAATGCACATTCCATGGGTTTCAAATTTCACAGGTTTAGAAATGAATGGTCTGATCACTATATCCCAGACACATACATAACCCCTCTCCAACATCAATTCATCTTTAAGAGAAACACATAAACACATAGCCTAGTCAATAAATGACGTAAAAGTAATGCATGTTAGTTACTTACTTCACTTGCTTGCATGCTGGAATTGTTTTCTTTGCATTTCTCTGGATAGTCATTTCTGTCATTCAGTGGTGGTCGCAGCTGGGCGTCCACTACTAGCAGTGGCACTGCTTGTGTACTGGTAGAAACAGTTTGCTCATCTCCCTGCGGGAAAAAAAAGGATAGAAAGAAAATAACAACCTTAGGATAAATTTCCTTTAACACACTGCATGACTATTTTGTGTTCAAAAATCAGATGACAAGAATCAAGTCAGGGCCCATCTTATCATGCGAGGAATGTAACACATTCCAAGGCTCAATCAAATTCACAGAATGAGCAGAATGGTCCGTCTTATCACATATCTTCCAGACACATTATACATACAACCCCCTTTCCAACATAATGCATACACACACTACTCTAGTGTACACAGTGAATTACAAATGATCAAGTACACTAATTCATCATTGTTGTACTATTCATTTCACTGTGATTTTGTGGACAATTTTACCTTGGACTTTGTCAATCTGATAAGACAGTAGTGTTATTGTATTCATTTACATGTGATTGTGAGATGTTTTTACTTTGGTCTTTGTCAATCTGATATAAGACAGTTACTTGCCTCTAGGTTGTAATCTTCTGGTTCGTCTTTCAGTGGCAGATCTGGCACTGTTTGTGTAGGCCTACTGGTAGTAGTAGCCGCTTGTGTCAGGAATCCTCTCTAGGTCTGCCTCACCTGTTCACTCCCCTGCATTCCTAGGAATCAGTATCAGCCTATCACCTACTCCTCACCTGATTTACTCACCTGCAGTCTGTTACTCTACTAGTTGGGGGGGTATATATTCTCTGTCAGGTTCGGCTTATCCATTTGTCAGTTTGTCGTCCTAACCTCTGCCTTCTCCTGTTCCAGCCCGAGCCTTACCTGATTATTCCTGGATTGAGACCTTGCCTGCCTGTTTACGGATTACCCCTTTGCCTAGCCCCTGCCTGCCTTGTTTGCTAGTTTTGATATACCTCTGGTATTGACTTTTGTTATTGGTTTTGGCTAACCTGAGTAAAAGACTAAGTTACATTCATCCTGCCTCCTGCCTGTTGTTTTCTGCATTTGGGTCATTCTGAAGATTCTGACAGTACAAACTGACCATGACAATGGACCCAGCAGAATACGAACAGGTGAAGACTGCTCTTGCTAATCAGGGATCTATACTGGCTAGTCAGCAGAAGGACCTTAAGCTGGTTGTGGATCACTTGGAAAAGATAACCCATACTGTGGGGTCCCTGTCACAGCAGGTCCAGGGGATTGTTGTTCAGCCCCCTGCCTCCAAGGCCGATGTGCCTGCAGCACCAGCTCCTGGACAGCCAGACCCTCCTGCTCAACCAGCTAGGGAGCCTAGGCTCCCGAATCCTGAGACCTACTCCGGGGATCCAGGTTCTTACCGGTCCTTTCTTTCACAATGCTCTCTGATTTTTCAACTGCAACCATCCTCATTTCCCAATGACCGCTCCAAGATCGCCTACGTCATCACCCTGCTGGCTGGAAGAGCTAGAGAGTGGGGTACTGCTATATGGGAGGCTAATTCTGCTGTGTGCAACACTGTCGACGGGTTTTTCAATGAGATGAGGAAAGTATTCGACCGTTCATTCACAGGCAGGGAGGCAGCAAGGGAGCTGCTCCACATGCGGCAAGGTAATAAGACTGTTTCTGATTTTGCCATTGATTTTCGCACTCTGGCTGCTACATGTAACTGGAACTATGATGCCCTATATGATGCGTTTCTGAACGGCCTTTCTGAGTGTCTTAACACCTTCTCAGCCTGGCCGTACTTGCTCGGACTTCCTAATTGGTCCAATCAGCCGGTCGTCTTTTCCCGTACTTTTGATATAAATGATAATAATCCAAAAAAAAACGATCGGCCATTCTTCTCTGTGTCTTTTTGGAGCCATCTGAAACGGTTAAGATCCTCTCTCAATCATTTTCTGGGAGTGGGTGTGATACTCCAGCAGGCCGCGCCGTTGACTTACATTCTGGATGGATGGTTGGCTCAAGAGCCACTCCTACCCTCCACGTTGTTGAAAATCGACAAGAAGGACAAACAACATGGCTGGTCTTTGTCTCTGTTCGTGGATCGCGGTCTCAATCACGTTCGGGCGCCGCTTCTCTATCGCTCCTTTCCCTGCTTCGCCGCACGTAAACGAATGGAAGAGATCTCCCCTCCGCGTCGCCAAAGTAAGATCGCCGACCTCTGCAGGATGAATATACATGCTGTACCGAGCACTCCATTACGTGTTGTTATCATGTGGGCTTTGTTTTTTTAAAACATGTTTGTAAATAAATAGCTTATTTCTTCGGCGCTACCTCTGTTCAGAGGGTTCTGCCGCGGCTTGCAAGGTGTTGTTAAGGATGAGCTGGCATCTCGGGAGCTACCCGCCACCTTTGATGAGCTGGTGGATTTGGCCATCCGCCTTGATAACCGGCTGCGACTCCGCTGGAGGGAGAAGGGGGGTAGTCGTCCTCGTCTGCAGCGCCTCCCCATCCTCCCCCAATCCCAATCTGCAGCAGTCTCGACATCTTCAGCTGTCGTCAAAGATGCCACAGAGCCCATGCAGGTGGACCGGGCCAAGCTGTCTGCAGACGAACGCAAGAGGAGGATGGATTCGGGTTCCTGTCTATACTGCGGGGAGCCTGGTCACTTCATCGCTTCCTGTCCATTAAAAGGGAGAGCTCATCAGTAGAACGAGGGTTACTGGTGAGTGAGACATACAAAGGCCCTCCTATTTTAACCAGGTCCACAATGCATGCTACTCTTAGTTATGGTGATCAACAATTGCCAATTTCAGTGTTGATTGATTCAGGGGCAGATGAGAATTTTATTGATTCTTCGCTGGCAGAACAGCTTAATCTGCAGACTTTTCCTGTGCAACCTGCTCTCACAGCCAATGCCCTCGATGGGCGCCTTCTGGCCACAGTAAACCATATTTCTGCTCCTGTGAGTCTGTTAATCTCTGGCAATCACAGAGAGGAGATAGCTTTACATCTTATTTCCTCACCTAATGTCCCAGTTGTTTTAGGCCGACCTTGGCTTAAGAAGCATAACCCTCACATTGACTGGACCAAGGATGTAATACTAGGCTGGAGTCAGTTTTGTCTCTCTCACTGTCTCAGGGATGCTCAGTGTTCTGTAACGGCTGTGCCTCCACTGCAGGAGGAATTCCCAGACCTATCCACGGTGCCACCTGAGTATTTAGATCTGAAACCAGTCTTCAGTAAATCTCGAGCCACTAGACTGCCCCCTCACAGACCTTATGATTGTGCCATTGAATTGTTATCAGGTACTGTACCCCCTCGTGGAAAGTTATATTCTCTGTCCGGCCCTGAGATGGCTGCCATGGACCAGTATATCAATGACTCTCTGGCTACTGGCATTATCCGCCCATCATCATCCCCAGCTGGAGCGGGGTTCTTCTTCGTGGGGAAGAAAGACAAGACTTTACGCCCTTGCATTGACTACAGAGGTTTGAATGACATTACTGTTAAGAACAGGTACCCTCTTCCTCTTTTAGCCTCTGCTTTTGAATTGTTGCATGGTGCCACAGTATTCACTAAATTGGATTTACGCAATGCGTACCACTTGGTCCGTATAAAGGAGGGAGATGAATGGAAGACCGCGTTTAACACGCCACGAGGACATTATGAGTATTTGGTGATGCCCTTTGGCCTTACAAACGCCCCTGCTGTGTTTCAGGGCATGGTCAATGATGTTTTGAGAGACATGATCAATAAGTTCGTTTTTGTGTATCTCGATGACATTCTGATTTTTTCTCCTTCTCTTGAGGAACATTCTAAGCATGTACGTCAGGTCCTGCAGCGCCTGTTGGAGAATCAGCTTTTTGTGAAGGCTGAGAAATGTGAATTTCATCGCCAGACCGTCTCCTTTCTGGGGTTCATCATCAAGAATGGAAGTATCCAGATGGATGACACCAAGGTCAAGGCGGTGAGAGAGTGGCCCACTCCTAAGTCCAGGAAGGATATTCAACGTTTTTTGGGTTTTGCTAATTTTTATCGTCGGTTCATAAGGAACTACAGCGCCCTCTCCGCCCCCCTGTCTGCACTCACCTCCATCAATGTGCCGTTTGACTGGTCGGCAGCTGCTGAGCAGTCCTTCCGGGAGATGAAGAGGCGCTTTACTTCAGCGCCTATCCTGATTCAGCCTGATCCAGCTCTACAATTCATAGTTGAGGTTGACGCCTCTGAGGTGGGTGTTGGAGCTATTCTTTCCCAGCGTTCTCCTGTTGATAACAAGTTACACCCATGTGCATTCTTTTCATACCGGTTGGACTCATCTGAATGCACCCACACGGAAGAAAAATATATGTACATATATTTTTTTATATATGCATGCATATATGTCTAACATATATGCCGCATATAAAAAAATGGCCGCCTATATTTCATATATGTCATATATGTTCATATATGTACATATATGTCTCAAACATGTATGTACATATATGTATGCACACATATATGATTATATATGGTCGCAAGATATATGCACATAGCCTACCAGTCAAAGGTTTGGACACAGCTGCTATTCAATGTGTGTTTGAGAAGCATATGTGTCCAACCTTTGACTGGTATACAGTGTACACATATATATGTAGAATATATGCACATGGAATATATGCACACATATAAGTGCATATATGTGTTAAATTATACACACGTACCATCTACAGGAATAAAAATAAAACACACAATCTTGAAGTCATTATTTAGCATTTATTAACAGAACTCAACTGACACAGACTGGCCTGGTAATGGCCACACATTTTGTGTGTGTGTGTGTGTGTGTGTGTGTGTGTGCGTGTGTGTGCGTGCGTGCGTGTCTGTGTGTCTGTGTGTGTGTGTCTGTGTGTGTGTGGCCTTGTGGGCAAATTCACTTTGCCTTAAGGCGACACCTCAGCTCTGTCAGCTTTGCGTTGATGGCTGTACCAATATTGCCTCTGGTTGCTTGGGGCCACTTCTTCTGTGTTGCCTCTACAGAGAAGAGAAGAGAATAGGACATTAATATTTGCTGCCATATAGCAGATTTAGTGTGCATGAGCTTTCCTGTGAGTTTATTGGCTGATAAAGCCTAAAGCCTTTATTAAAATACATTAGTGATTGGTTTTACAATTATTAGTTAGATTTAGGCATACATTTTGGTTTTCCAATGTTTTTTTATTTTTTTAAATTTTTTTAAATCACATGAACTTCACAGATTATCACTCAGCACAGGTTGTTTACCAGAAGAGCAATAAGCTATCCATTGCAATCAAGCCAATTAATTTAGGCATGATATTGTTACAAACCAATACAAAGGGCATGATCATTGATTAAGGGTGAAGGCGGGGTGCGATGCTGGTTATTTAACAGTGCTGAGGAGAACAATAAGTGTCATGACCATGGGGTTATTAACTACTATATATCTATAACACAGAGGACCACCACAGTGGAAGCACACTAGCCAAGAAAATGCGATAGAGGCGCTGTAAGAAGTGAGCAACTGAAAAGTTGGTGTGATCACCCTACAGTTGGTGCGAAGCCGTGATACCATGTGTGACCTTACTTACTGTACATGATGCAGTCTTCATTGATCGCTAATACATATTGAAACAGGGGTGGGTAAAGTAGTTAACTTAAGGCATCTCTATAAACTTTTATTTTCCTTTCTCAATTTATTGATTTTTACTCACCAATCATGGCATTTTTCTTTTCTGGGTCCAGGGCCTCCTTCTGCTCCTCATCATCACCTCGCTTTGACTTGCCACCTAAGCAATATTTCACAATTATTAATTTGCAAATGAAAGGTAGGTGATCCTGCTGTCTTGCAGAAGCTAATGTTCACATAGACTTAAGCCAGAGCAGAGGTTAGGTAAAAGAAACACTCAAGGTTCCTTGGGGGGTTTACAAATAGAAGAGAGCAGTGACTGCAACACTCCAAATTAAATAAAGTATTTACAGTGCACAGCTCAATAACATGGAACAATGACGTTCATTTACCTCCATATATGGTTTATTTACCTCTCTCCAGAGAGGTAATGTGAAAAGGATATTCCTTGTGTGCTGGCTACTTTGTCATTGTTCCAGGGTTTCCAAATAGATTTTAACATGTTTGATTCCAATTATGGGGGTCATTGAAATGATTATGTTTGTAAACCACAGGGCTAGAGTGTGGGACAATTATAAAAGAAACATTATTCGCAACAATTGCAGCAGCGAAAACAGTAAGAAAATAATACTACTTGAAGACACCTTTCAGAACACCCATGGTTGCCAATTCTAAACACACCAATTAAAAACTAGACAAAGAACACGTCAACATATCAAAAATCGAAATAGTTAAAAATAGGAGGAGCATGGAGACAAAAGATGGTGATGTGAGTAAATAACAGTGAGTAGGTCAGTTTGAACAGGTGAGATTTGAGGTGGGATTTGAAAGGGGTTTAGGGAGTCAGACTGTGGTATAAGACGGTGCAGACTAGTGCAGCTAAGCCCTGGCACCCACTATGGGCTGAGGTGGGAGCTGTCAGGAGGCCAGTCGAGAAGGCCATTTAAAGGTCGGAGAGGTAGGTGGGGGAGAGACGGAAGAGCTTTGTAGGTGAGGAGGTTTTTAAATAGTTGACAGTTGTTACATTTTTAGGTGGATCAAAACACATTTGTTTTATTAATGACAGAATATGATTAGATTGAACATTTCTTTTTACCATTGAGGTTGCTGCGAAGCAGGATTTCAAGCGGAAAGATTCCCATGAGGAGGGTTCGCACCATAGCTGAGGGAGAACTTGCTTGCAGGGCTGTCCTCCACACCCCTTTGTTGCATAGGACGCCTGACCCCTTCACAATCTCAATCTGAAAAACACATCACATCTAATGTATTAGTAGGTCTACAACTTTCACAAATCTATTTCATGGAATATCACGATTAATTATAAATTAACATAACCGTAATACAAACATTGTTTGTGACTGCACAAGAATGGTTAGGTACTAAAGTAACAAATCACTGTCCTATATCAAAAAAGTAACCGCTGTCCAGATTTTTTTTGTGTAGGAAATGCATCTTACTTACCATCTCTGGAGCTTCTGGTTTCTCTGGAGCTGCAGATTTCTCTCCATGGATCTGGACATTAAACAGTGACATGACATATACTGTCAACTTTTACAGTGGTAATAACTGGGCAACATATGGACAAAAATGTTATAAAATGGCACATCTTCCCACCTCACAACGTGGTGCATTGAGAGCTTATAGATCTTTTCTTTTTCTTTTTTTCCCCCGCTAAATATTTGTCAGTTTTCAACAATGGCCAAACAGGGATGCTAGGGTTCCTATGGTTTAGCCTGGTAAACCATCCTGGTCGTGTGAATTCACATCATCATGTGTTTTTACATTCATGAAACATACTGCTGTCAATCAGTGACTTACTTTGCCATTTCCACCATCCTCATCAGGCTTCTTCTCCTGAGGCTCCGCAGCTGCCACAGTATTTTGAGGCTTTTACAAGAGAAGAAAAGTGGCAATTTCACTGCCATTAATTTCCATTATGATAAAAAACAGTGGTTCTCAACCTGTGGGTCGGGACCCAGGGAGGTCCCCAAATCGGGGTTCCCCAGATGATTAACTTAATGTGCAACTTTGTTTTCTCACTCAACAGTAAGAAAACCAACATAATGTTTGAGTGTATAGAGGATATCTGCACATTTCTAAAGTGACAATTCAAGGTCTTTTTAATACCTCTAAAATTACAGATTAAACATAGGCCAAATTGTCAAATATTAGAGGCAGAAATTGTGAAAATAGTTGATCTACATGCTCCCAACGCCTAGCATGTAGATTGTCTATTTTCACAATAGTACAAAATGTACAAAATGTAATGCCTCAACTCTTAGTGCATCAGATTGGGAGGGTCCCCAGTTCAAATATGATTATTTTGGGGGTCACAGCCTGAAAAGGTTGAGAACCACTGATATAAAACACATGTGACAGAAAAATTATGATGGTTCTTGGCCTGTTTGCACAATTGGCACCGATTGGTTTATGAGATTAGCCCTGGACAAACACAGACACATTAGACTGCTTTTGCCTCTTACAGAGTCACATACAATTCTGCAAAAAATGTTACTAACCTGTTTTGCAGATATCTCCACGGAGGCCTCCACAGTGGTTGCTGCACTCTTGGTAGAGAAGGAAGAACAATTAAAAATACAAACAGCAACTGAATTGTCCAATTCAGCCCTAACCCTAACTTCATAAAAATCTCTTGCTCTGCTCAGGTCACAAGCAAAATAAAGTGATACAAATATGAGGAACTTACTCTTCCAACAAGAGAGGCAATGTCCTCCATCATTTGTGGAATATCTAGTGTGAGAATGTAAATAAGGGGCAGAAAAAAAGACAAATGACCAAAAAGATCAATTATTATCAGATCAACAAAGCTGCAAGCAACTGCATC